>NC_057805.1:412379584-412698612 GCF_018294505.1 Triticum aestivum | reverse complement strand
TGCATGTAGTTCAAATTTGAATTATGCACATAAAGTCATTGAAAACTCAGTTAATGCATAAAAATGTCCAAACGAAAAATAACAAAAATTGACACAACACTCCTGTTGTTCTATGTTGACATGGGAAAAAATTTCAAAGCAATAAGAGGCAATGGATATCGTTTTGTCCCGTAAGGTGGGACGGTCCCTAGCGAAACCATCATGCTTGTTGTGAGAAGCTCTAGTTTGTGAGAAGCATATACCCAAACCTACCCCAAATGGGACAAAAATTTACCACGGCATGTTGATGCCGCTGCATGATAGCATGCCAAGTTTCATGAATTTCAGACGACTTTTGGATTTACTAGAATTTAAAAACCAAGTATCTCAATGTTTTGCCGGCAATCAACGGTGCCCTGGTGTTTGAAATTCATTACCATTTTTCTTGCATGGGACCTAAGCATGCACCCAAGGACACATCTTTGATTTTTCAACCAATTTATATGCACGGGAGCATCTGCATGTAGTTCAAATTTGAATTATGCACATAAATGCACTGAAAACTCATTTGATGCATAAAATGTCAAAACGAACCCCGAAAAATCTAAAAAATTGACACAACACTCCTGTTGTTCTATGTTGACACAAGAAAAAATTTGAAAGGAATAAGAGGCTGTGGATAACGTTTCGTCCCCACAGGTGGGACGTTCCATACCGAAACCATCATGCTTGTTCTGAGAATCTCTGGTTTGTGACAAGCAGATACCCAAATCTGCCCCAAATGGGACAAAAAATGTACCACGGCATCTTGATGCCGCTCCATGATAGCATGCCAAGTTTCATGAATTTCAGACGAGTTTTGGATTTACTAGAATTAAAAACCAGGTATCTCAATGTTTTGCCGGCAATCAACGGTGCCCTGGGGTTTGAAATTCAATACCATTTATTGCATGGGACCTAAGGATGCACCCAAGGACACAGATTTGATTTTTCAACCAATTTATATGCACTGGAGCATGTGCATGTAGTTCAAATTTGAATTATGCACATAAATGCTTTCAAAACTCAGTTAATGCATAAAAATGTCCAAACGAACCCCGAAAAATCGCAAAAATTGACACAACACTCCCGTTGTTCAATGTTGACACAAGAAAAAATTTGAAAGCAATAAGAGGCTGTGGATATCGTTTCGTCCCCACAGGTGGGACGTTCCCTACCGAAACCATCATGCTTGTTGTGAGAATCTCTGGTTTGTGAGAAGCAGATACCCAAATCTGCCCCAAATGGGAAAAAATTACCACGGCATGTTGCTGTGCTCCATGATAGCATTCCAAGTTTCTTGAATTTCAGACGAGTTTTGGATTTACTAGAATTAAAAACGAGGTATCTCAATGTTGTGCCGGCAATCAACGGTGCCCTGGTGTTTTAAATTCATTACCATTTCTAGCATGGGACCTAAGCATGCACCCAAGGACACAGATTTGATTTTTGAACCAATTTATATGTACTAGAGCATTTGTATGTAGTTTAAATTTGAATTACGAACATAAATGCATTGAAAAACTCAGTTAATGCATAAAATGTCGAAACGAACCCCGAAAAATAAAAAAATTTGACACAACACTCCTGTTGTTCTATGTTGTCACGAGAAATTTTTTGAAAGCAATAAGAGGCAATGGAACCGTTTCGTCCACAAAGGTGGGACGTTCTCTACCGAAACCATCATGCTTGTTGTGAGAGTCTCTGGTTTGTGAGAAGCAGATACCCAAATCTTCCCCAAACGGGACAAAAAATTTACCATGGCATGTTGATGCCGCTCCATGATAGCATGCCAAATTTCATGAATTTCAGACGAGTTTTGGATTTACTAGAATTAAAAACCAGGTATCTCAATATTTTGCCGGCAATCAACGGTGCCCTGGTGTTTGAAATTCATTACCATTTCTTGCATGGGACCTAAGCATGCACCCAAGGACACATATTTGATTTTTCAACCAATTTATATGCACTGGAGCATTTGCATGTAGTTCAAATTTGAATTATGCACATAAATGCATTGGAAACTCGTTTAATGCATAAAAATGTCCAAACGAAACCCGAAAAATCACAAAAATTGACACAACACTCCTGTTGTTCTATGTTGACACGAGAAAAAAATTTGAAAGCAATAAGAGGCTGTGGATATCGTTTCGTCCCCAAAGGTGGGACATTCCCTACAGAAACCATCATGTGTGTTGTGAGAAGCTCTGGTTTGTGAGAAGCAGATACCCAAATCTGCCCCAAATGGGACAAAAAATTTACCACGGCATGTTGATGCCGCTCCATGATAGCATGCCAAGTTTCCTGAATTTCAGACGAGTTTTCGATTTACAAGAATTAAAAACCAGGTATCTTAATGTTTTCGCGGCAATCAACGGTGCCCTGGTGTTTGAAATTCATTACCATTTCTTGCATGGGACCTATGCATCCACCCAAGGACACAGATTTGATTTTTCAACCAATTTATATGCACTGAAGCATGTGCATGTAGTTCAAATTTGAATTATGCACATAAAGTCATTGAAAACTCAGTTAATGCATAAAAATGTCCAAACGAAAAATAACAAAAATTGACACAACACTCCTGTTGTTCTATGTTGACATGGGAAAAAATTTCAAAGCAATAAGAGGCAATGGATATCGTTTTGTCCCGTAAGGTGGGACGGTCCCTAGCGAAACCATCATGCTTGTTGTGAGAAGCTCTAGTTTGTGAGAAGCATATACCCAAACCTACCCCAAATGGGACAAAAATTTACCACGGCATGTTGATGCCGCTGCATGATAGCATGCCAAGTTTCATGAATTTCAGACGACTTTTGGATTTACTAGAATTTAAAAACCAAGTATCTCAATGTTTTGCCGGCAATCAACGGTGCCCTGGTGTTTGAAATTCATTACCATTTTTCTTGCATGGGACCTAAGCATGCACCCAAGGACACATCTTTGATTTTTCAACCAATTTATATGCACGGGAGCATCTGCATGTAGTTCAAATTTGAATTATGCACATAAATGCACTGAAAACTCATTTGATGCATAAAATGTCCAAACGAACCCCGAAAAATCTAAAAAATTGACACAACACTCCTGTTGTTCTATGTTGACACAAGAAAAAATTTGAAAGGAATAAGAGGCTGTGGATAACGTTTCGTCCCCACAGGTGGGACGTTCCATACCGAAACCATCATGCTTGTTCTGAGAATCTCTGGTTTGTGACAAGCAGATACCCAAATCTGCCCCAAATGGGACAAAAAATGTACCACGGCATCTTGATGCCGCTCCATGATAGCATGCCAAGTTTCATGAATTTCAGACGAGTTTTGGATTTACTAGAATTAAAAACCAGGTATCTCAATGTTTTGCCGGCAATCAACGGTGCCCTGGGGTTTGAAATTCAATACCATTTATTGCATGGGACCTAAGGATGCACCCAAGGACACAGATTTGATTTTTCAACCAATTTATATGCACTGGAGCATGTGCATGTAGTTCAAATTTGAATTATGCACATAATGCATTGAAAACTCAGTTAATGCATAAAAATGTCCAAACGAACACCGAGAAATCAAAAAAATTGTCACAACACTTCTGTTGTTCTATGTTGACACAAGAAAAAATTTGAAAGCACTAAGAGGCTGTGGAAATCGTTATGTCCCCACAAGTGGGACGTTCCCTACCGAAACCATCATGCTTGTTGTGAGAATCTCTGGTTTGTGAGAAGCAGATACCCAAATCTGCCCCAAATTGGACAAAAAATTTACCACGACATGTTGATGCCGCTCCATGATAGCATGCCTAGTTTCCTGAATTTCAGACGAGTTTTGGATTTACTAGAATTAACAACCAGGTATCTCAATGTTTTGCTGGCAATCAACGGTGCCCTGGTGTTTGAAATTCATTAGCATTTCTCGCATGGGACCTAAGGATGCACCCAAGGACACAGGTTTGATTTTTCAACTAATTTATATTCACTAGAGCATGTGCATGTAGTTCAAATTTGAATTATGCACATAAATGCATTGAAAACTCAGTTAATGTATAAAAATGTCCAAACGAACCCCGAAAAATCACAAAAATTGACACAAAACTCCCGTTGTTCAATGTTGACACAAGAAAAAATTTGAAAGCAATAAGAGGTTGTGGATATCGTTTCGTCCCCACAGGTGGGACGTTCCCTACCGAAACCATCATGCTTGTTGTGAGAATCTCTGGTTTGTGAGAAGCAGATACCCAAATCTGCCCCAAATGGGAAAAAATTACCACGGCATGTTGCTGTGCTCCATGATAGCATTCCAAGTTTCATGAATTTCAAACGAGATTTGGATTTACTAGAATTAAAAACCAGGTATCTCAATGTTGTGCCGGCAATCAACGGTGCCCTGGTGTTTTAAATTCATTACCATTTCTTGCATGGGACCCAAGCATGCACCCAAGGACACAGATTTGATTTTTGAACCAATTTATATGTACTAGAGCATTTGTATGTAGTTTAAATTTGAATTACGAACATAAATGCATTGAAAAACTCAGTTAATGCATAAAATGTCGAAACGAACCCCAAAAATAAAAAAAATTGACACAACAATCCTGTTGTTCTATGTTGACACGGGAAATTTTTTGAAAGCAATAAGAGGCAATGGAACCGTTTCGTCCACAAAGGTGGGACGTACACTACCGAAACCATCATGCTTGTTGTGAGAGTCTCTGGTTTGTGAGAAGCAGATACCCAAATCTTCCCCAAATGGGACAAAAAATTTACCATGGCATGTTGATGCCGCTCCATGATAGCATGCCAAATTTCATGAATTTCAGACGAGTTTGAGATTTACTAGAATTAAAAACCAGGTATCTCAATGTTTCGCCCGCAACCAACGGTGCCCTGGTGTTTGAAATTCATTACCATTTCTTGCATGGGACCTAAGCATGCACCCAAGGACACATATTTGATTTTTCAACCAATTTATATGCACTGGAGCATTTGCATGTAGTTCAAATTTGAATTATGCACATAAATGCATTGGAAACTCATTTAATGCATAAAAATGTCCAAACGAAACCAGAAAAATCACAAAAATTGACACAACACTCCTGTTGTTCTATGTTGACACGAGAAAAAAATTTGAAAGCAATAAGAGGCTGTGGATATCGTTTCGTCCCCAAAGGTGGGACGTTCCCTACAGAAACCATCATGTGTGTTGTGAGAAGCTCTGGTTTGTGAGAAGCAGATACCCAAATCTGCCCCAAATGGGACAAAAAAATTACCACGGCATGTTGATGCCGCTCCATGATAGCATGCCAAGTTTCCTGAATTTCAGACGAGTTTTCGATTTACAAGAATTAAAAACCAGGTATCTTAATGTTTTCGCGGCAATCACCGGTGCCCTGGTGTTTGAAATTCATTACCATTTCTTGCATGGGACCTATGCATCCACCCAAGGACACATATTTGATTTCTCAACCAATTTATATGCACTGAAGCATGTGCATGTAGTTCAAATTTGAATTATGCACATAAATGCATTGAAAACTCAGTTAATGCATAAAAATGTCCAAACGAAAAATAACAAAAATTGACACAACACTCCTGTTGTTCTATGTTGACACGGGAAAAAATTTGAAAGCAATAAGAGGCAATGGATATCGTTTTGTCCCCTAAGGTGGGACGTTCCCTAGCGAAACCATCATGCTTGTTGTGAGAATCTCTAGTTTGTGAGAACCATATACCCAATCCTACCCCAAATGGGACAAAAATTTACCACATCATGTTGATGCAGCTGCATGATAGCATGCCAAGTTTCATGAATTTCAGACAACTTTTGGATTTACTTGAATTTAAAAACCAAGTATCTCAATGTTTTGCCGGCAATCAACGGTGCCCTGGTGTTTGAAATTCATTACCATTTTTCTTGCATGGGACCTAAGCATGCACCCAAGGACACAGATTTGATTTTTCAACCAATTTATATGCACTTGAGCATCTGCATGTAGTTCAAATTTGAATTACGCACATAAATGCATTGAAAACTCAGTTACATAAAATGTCCAAACGAACCCCGAAAAATCACAAAAATTGACACAACACTCCTGTTGATCTATGTTCACACAAGAAAAAATTTGAAAGCAATATGAGGCTGTGGATATCGTTTCGTCCCCATAGGTGGGACGTTCCCTACCGAAACCATCATGCTTGTTGTGAGAATCTCTGGTTTGTGAGAAGCAGATACCCAAATCTGCCCCAAATGGGACAAAACATTTACCACGGCATGTTGATGCCACTCCGTGATAGCATGCCAAGTTTCATGAATTTCAGAGGAGTTTTGGATTTACTAGAATTAAAAACCAGGTATCTCAATGTTTTGCCGGCAATCAACGGTGCCCTGGTGTTTGAAATTCATTACCATTTCTTGCATGGGACCTAAGGATGCACCCAAGGACACATACTTGATTTTTCAACCAATTTATATGCACTGGAGCATGTGCATGTAGTTCAAATTTAAATTATGCACATAAATGCATTGAAAATTCAGTTAATGCATAAAAATGTCCAAACGAACCCCAAAAAATCACAAAAATTGACACAACACTCCTGTTGTTCTATGTTGACACAAGAAAAAATTTGAAAGCAATAAGAGGTTGTGGATATCGTTTCGTCCCCACAGGTGGGACGTTCCATACCGAAACCATCATGCTTGTTCTGAGAATCTCTGGTTTGAGACAAGCAGATACCCAAATCTGCCCCAAATGGGACAAAAAATGTACCACGGCATGTTGAGCCGCTCCGTGATAGCATGCCTAGTTTCATGAATTTCAGACGAGTTTTGGATTTACTAGAATTAAAAACCAGGTATCTCAATGTTTTGCCGGCAACCAACGGCGCCCTGGTGTTTGAAATTCATTACCATTTCTTGCATGGGACTTAAGGATGCACCCAAGGACACAGACTTCATTTTTCAACCAATTTATATGCACTGGAGCATGTGCATGTAGTTCAAATTCGAATTATGCACATAATGCATTGAAAACTCAGTTAATGCATAAAAATGTCCAAACAAACACCGAGAAATCAAAAAAATTGACACAACACTCCTGTTGTTCTATGTTGACACAAGAAAAAATTTGAAAGCACTAAGAGGCTGTGGGTATCGTTTCGTCCCCATAGGTGGGACGTTCCCTACCGAAAGCATCATGCTTGTTGTGAGAATCTCTGGTTTGTGACAAGCAGATACCCAAATCTGCCCCAAATTGGACAAAAAATTTACAACGGCATGTTGATGCCGCTCCATGATAGCATGCCAAGTTTCATGAATTTCAGACGAGTTTTGGATTTACTAGAATTAAAAACCAGGTATCTCAATGTTTTGCCGGCAATCAACGGTGCCCTGGTGTTTGAAATTCATTACCATTTCTTGCATGGGACCTAAGGATGCACCCGAGGACACAGATTTGATTTTTCAACCAATTTATATGCACTGGAGCATGTCCATGTAGTTCAAATTTGAATTACACACATAAATGCATTGAAAACTCAGTTAATGCATAAAATGTCCAAACGAACCCCGAAAAATCACAAAAATTGACACAACACTCCTGTTGATCTATGTTCACACAAGAAAAAATTTGAAAGCAATATGAGGCTGCGGATATCGTTTCGTCCCCATAGGTGGGACGTTCCCTACCGAAACCATCATGCTTGTTGTGAGAATCTCTGGTTTGTGAGAAGCAGATACCCAAATCTGCCCCAAATGGGACAAAAAATTTACCACGGCATGTTGATGCCGCTCCATGATAGCATGCCAAGTTTCATGAATTTCAGACGAGTTTTGGATTTACTAGAATTAAAAACCAGGTATCTCAATGTTTTGCCGGCAATCAACGGTGCCCTGGTGTTTGAAATTCATTACCATTTCTTGCATGGGACCTAAGGATGCACCCAAGGACACAGACTTGATTTTTCAACCAATTTATATGCACTGGAGCATGTGCATGTAGTTCAAATTTAAATTATGCACATAAATGCATTGAAAACTCAGTTAATGCATAAAAATGTCCAAACGAACCCCGAAAAATCACAAAAATTGACACAACACTCCTGTTGTTCTATGTTGACACAAGAAAAAATTTGAAAGTAATAAGAGGCTGTGGATATCGTTTCGTCCCCACAGGTGGGACGTTCCCTACCGAAACCATCATGCTTGTTGTGAGAATCTCTGGTTTGTGAGAAGCAGATACCCAAATCTGCCCCAAATGGGAAAAAATTACCACGGCATCTTGCTGTGCTCCATGATAGCATGCCAAGTTTCATGAATTTCAGACGAGTTTTGGATTTACTAGAATTAAAAACGAGGTATCTCAATGTTGTGCCGGCAATCAACGGTGCCCTGGTGTTTTAAATTCATTACCATTTCTAGCATGGGACCTAAGCATGCACCCAAGGACACAGATTTGATTTTTTGAACCAATTATATGTACTAGAGCATTTGTATGTAGTTTAAATTTGAATTACGAACATAAATGCATTGAAAAACTCAGTTAATGCATAAAAATCTGCCCCAAATCTGCCCCAAATGGGACAAAAAATTTACCACGGCATGTTGATGCCGCTCCATGATAGCATGCCAAGTTTCCTGAATTTCAGACGAGTTTTCGATTTACAAGAATTAAAAACCAGGTATCTTAATGTTTTCGCGGCAATCAACGGTGCCCTGGTGTTTGAAATTCATTACCATTTCTTGCATGGGACCTATGCATCCACCCAAGGACACAGATTTGATTTTTCAACCAATTTATATGCACTGAAGCATGTGCATGTAGTTCAAATTTGAATTATGCACATAAATGCATTGAAAACTCAGTTAATGCATAAAAATGTCCAAACGAAAAATAACAAAAATTGACAGAACACTCCTGTTGTTCTATGTTGACATGGGAAAAAATTTCAAAGCAATAAGAGGCAATGGATATCGTTTTGTCCCCTAAGGTGGGACGGTCCCTAGCGAAACCATCATGCTTGTTGTGAGAAGCTCTAGTTTGTGAGAAGCATATACCCAAACCTACCCCAAATGGGACAAAAATTTACCACGGCATGTTGATGCCGCTGCATGATAGCATGCCAAGTTTCATGAATTTCAGACGACTTTTGGATTTACTAGAATTTAAAAACCAAGTATCTCAATGTTTTGCCGGCAATCAACGGTGCCCTGGTGTTTGAAATTCATTACCATTTTTCTTGCATGGGACCTAAGCATGCACCCAAGGACACATCTTTCATTTTTCAACCAATTTATATGCACGGGAGCATCTGCATGTAGTTCAAATTTGAATTATGCACATAAATGCACTGAAAACTCATTTGATGCATAAAATGTCCAAACGAACCCCGAAAAATCTCAAAAATTGACAGAACACTCCTGTTGTTCTATGTTGACACAAGAAAAAATTTGAAAGGAATAAGAGGCTGTGGATAACGTTTCGTCCCCACAGGTGGGACGTTCCATACCGAAACCATCATGCTTGTTCTGAGAATCTCTGGTTTGTGACAAGCAGATACCCAAATCTTCCCCAAATGGGACAAAAATGTACCACGGCATCTTGATGCCGCTCCATGATAGCATGCCAAGTTTCATGAATTTCAGACGAGTTTTGGATTTACTAGAATTAAAAACCAGGTATCTCAATGTTTTGTCGGCAATCAACGGTGCCCTGGTGTTTGAAATTCAATACCATTTATTGCATGGGACCTAAGGATGCACCCAAGGACACAGATTTGATTTTTCAACCAATTTATATGCACTGGAGCATGTGCATGTAGTTCAAATTTGAATTATGCACATAATTCATTGAAAACTCAGTTAATGCATAAAAATGTCCAAACGAACACCGAGAAATCAAAAAAATTGACACAACACTTCTGTTGTTCTATGTTGACACAAGAAAAAATTTGAAAGCACTAAGAGGTTGTGGATATCGTTATGTCCCCACAAGTGGGACGTTCCCTACCGAAACCATCATGCTTGTTGTGAGAATCTCTGGTTTGTGAGAAGCAGATACCCAAATCTGCCCCAAATTGGACAAAAAATTTACCACGACATGTTGATGCCGCTCCATGATAGCATGCCTAGTTTCCTGAATTTCAGACGAGTTTTGGATTTACTAGAATTATCAACCAGGTATCTCAATGTTTTGCCGGCAATCAACGGTGCCCTGGTGTTTGAAATTCATTAGCATTTCTCGCATGGGACCTAAGGATGCACCCAAGGACACAGATTTGATTTTTCAACTAATTTATATTCACTGGAGCATGTGCATGTAGTTCATATTTGAATTATGCACATAAATGCGTTGAAAACTCAGTTAATGCATAAAAATGTCCAAACGAACCCCGAAAAATCACAAAAATTGACACAACACTCCTGTTGTTCTATGTTGACACAAGAAAAAATTTGAAAGCAATAAGAGGCTGTGGATATCGTTTCGTCCCCACAGGTGGGACGTTCCATACCGAAACCATCATGCTTGTTCTGAGAATCTCTGGTTTGAGACAAGCAGATACCCAAATCTGTCCCAAATGGGACAAAAAATGTACCACGGCATGTTGATGCCGCTCCATGATAGCCTGCCTAGTTTCATGAATTTCAGACGAGTTTTGGATTTACTAGAATTAAAAACCAGGTATCTCAATGTTTTGCCGGCAATCAACGGTGCCCTGGTGTTTGAAATTCATTACCATTTCTTGCATGGGACTTAAGGATGCACCCAAGGACACAGATTTGATTTTTCAACCAATTTATATGCACTGGAGCATGTGCATGTAGTTCAAATTCGAATTATGCACATAATGCATTGAAAACTCAGTTAATGCATAAAAATGTCCAAACGAACACCGAGAAATCAAAAAAATTGACACAACACTCCTGTTGTTCTATGTTGACACAAGAAAAAATTTGAAAGCACTAAGAGGCTGTGGATATCGTTTCGTCCCCACAGGTGGGACGTTCCCTACCGAAACCATCATGCTTGTTGTGAGAATCTCTGGTTTGTGACAAGCAGATACCCAAATCTGCCCCAAATTGGACAAAAAATTTACCACGGCATGTTGATGCCGCTCCATGATAGCATGCCAAGTTTCATGAATTTCAGACGAGTTTTGGATTTACCAGAATTAAAAACCAGGTATCTCAATGTTTTGCCGGCAATAAACGGTGCCCTGGTGTTTGAAATTCATTACCATTTCTTGCATGGGACCTAAGGATGCACCCGAGGACACAAATTTGATTTTTCAACCAATTTATATGCACCGGAGCATGTGCATGTAGTTCAAATTTGAATTACGCACATAAATGCATTGAAAACTCAGTTAATGCATAAAATGTCCAAACGAACCCCGAAAAATCACAAAAATTGACACAACACTCCTGTTGATCTATGTTCACACAAGAAAAAATTTGAAAGAAATATGAGGCTGTGGATATCGTTTCGTCCCCATAGGTGGGACGTTCCCTACCGAAACCATCATGCTTGTTGTGAGAATCTCTAGTTTGTGAGAAGCAGATACCCAAATCTGCCCCAAATGGGACAAAAAATTTACCATGGCATGTTGATGCCGCTCCATGATAGCATGCCAAATTTCATGAATTTCAGACGAGTTTTGTATTTACTTGAATTAAAAACCAGGTATCTCAATGTTTCGCCGGCAACCAACGGTGCCCTGGTGTTTGAAATTCATTACCATTTCTTGCATGGGACCTAAGCATGCACCCAAGGACACATATTTGATTTTTCAACCAATTTATATGCACTGGAGCATTTGCATGTTGTTCAAATTTGAATTATGCACATAAATGCATTGAAAACTCAATTAATGCATAAAAATGTCCAAACGAACCCCGAA
This sequence comes from Triticum aestivum, assembly GCF_018294505.1. NCBI lineage: Eukaryota > Viridiplantae > Streptophyta > Magnoliopsida > Poales > Poaceae > Triticum > Triticum aestivum. The sequence continues at coordinate 412,686,707 of NC_057805.1, read as the reverse complement.
AAATAACAAATATTGACACAACACTCCCGTTGTTCAATGTTGACACAAGAAAAAATTTGAAAGCAATAAGAGGCTGTGGATATCGTTTCGTCCCCACAGGTGGGACGTTCCCTACCGAAACCATCATGCTTGTTGTGAGAATCTCTGGTTTGTGAGAAGCAGATACCCAAATCTGCCCCAAATGGGAAAAAATTACCACGGCATGTTGTTGTGCTCCATGATAGCATTCCAAGTTTCATGAATTTCAGACGAGTTTTGGATTTACTAGAATTAAAAACGAGGTATCTCAATGTTGTGCCGGCAATCAGCGGTGCCCTGGTGTTTTAAATTCATTACCATTTCTAGCATGGGACCTAAGCATGCACCCAAGGACACAGATTTGATTTTTGAACCAATTTATATGTACTAGAGCATTTGTATGTAGTTTAAATTTGAATTACGAACATAAATGCATTGAAAAACTCAGTTAATGCATAAAATGTCGAAACGAACCCCGAAAAATAAAAAAATTTGACACAACACTCCTGTTGTTCTATGTTGACACGAGAAATTTTTTGAAAGCAATAAGAGGCAATGGAACCGTTTCGTCCACAAAGGTGGGACGTTCTCTACCGAAACCATCATGCTTGTTGTGAGAGTCTCTGGTTTGTGACAAGCAGATACCCAAATCTTCCCCAAATGGGACAAAAAATTTACCATGGCATGTTGATGCCGCTCCATGATAGCATGCCAAATTTCATGAATTTCAGACGAGTTTTGGATTTACTAGAATTAAAAACCAGGTATCTCAATGTTTCGCCCGCAACCAACGGTGCCCTGGTGTTTGAAATTCAATACCATTTCTTGCATGGGACCTAAGCATGCACCCAAGGACACATATTTGATTTTTCAACCAATTTATATGCACTGGAGCATTTGCATGTAGTTCAAATTTGAATTATGCACATAAATGCATTGAAAACTCAGTTAATGCATAAAATGTCCAAACGAACCCCGAAAAATCACAAAAATTGACACAACACTCCTGTTGTTCTATGTTGACACAAGAAAAAATTTGAAAGCAATAAGAGGCTGTGGATATCGTTTCGTCCCCACAGGTGGGACGTTCCCTACCGAAACCATCATGCTTGTTCTGAGAATCTCTGGTTTGTGAGAAGCAGATGCCCAAATCTGCCCCAAATGGGACAAAAAATGTACCACGGCATGTTGATGCCGCTCCATGATAGCATGCCAAGTTTCATGAATTTCAGACGAGTTTTGGATTTACTAGAATTTAAAACCAGGTATCTCAATGTTTTGCCGGCAATCAAGGGTGCCCTCGTGTTTGAAATTCATTACCATTTCTTGCATGGGACCTAAGGATGCACCCAAGGACACAGACTTGATTTTTCAACCAATTTATATGCACTGGAGCATGTGCATGTAGTTCAAATTTGAATTATTCACATAAAAGCATTGAAAACTCAGCTAATGCATAAAAATGTCCAAACGAACCCCGAAAAATCACAAAAATTGACACAACACTCCTGTTGTTCTATGTTGACACGAGAAATTTTTTGAAAGCAATAAGAGCCAATGGATATCGTTTCGTCCCCAAAAGTGGGACGTTCCCTACCGAATGCTTGTTGTGAGAAGCTCTGGTTTGTGAGAAGCATTTACGCAAACCTTCCCCAAATGGGACAAAAAATTTACAACGGCATGTTGATGCTGCTACATGATAGCATGCCAAGTTTCACGAATTTCAGACGAGTTTTGGATTTACTAGAATTTGTAAACCATGTATCTCCATGTTTTGCCGGCAATCAACGGTGCCCTGGTGTTTGAAATTCATTACCTTTTCTTGCATGGGACCTAAGCATGCACCCCAAGGACACAAATTTGATTTTTCAACCAATTTATATGCAGTGGAGCATGTCCACGTAGTTCAAATTTGAATTATGCACATAAATGCATTGAAAACTCAGTTAATGCATAAAAATGTCCAAACGAACTCCAAAAAATCACAAAAATTGCACAACACTCCTGTTGTTCTATGTTGACACGAGAAAATTTTGAAATCAATAAGAGGCTATGGATATCGTTTCGTCCCCAAAGGTGGGACGTTCCCTACCGAAACCATCATGCTTCTTGAGAGAAGCTCTGGTTTGTGAGAAGCATGTACCCAAATCTGCGCCAAATGGGACAAAATTTTTACCACAGCATGTTGATGTCGCTCCATGATAGCATGCCAAGTTTCATGAATTTCAGGCGAGTTTTGGATTTACTAGAATTTAAAAACCAGGTATCTCAATGCTTTGCCGGCAATCAATGTTGCCCTGGTGTTTGAAGTTCATTACCATTTCTTGCATGGGACCTAAGGATGCACCCAAGGACACAAATTTAATTTTTCAACCAATTTATATGCACTGGAGCATGTGAATGTAGTTCAAATTTGAATTATGCACATAAATGCATTGAAAACTCAGTTAATGCATAAAAATGTCCGAACGAACCCCAAAAAATCACAAAAATTGATACAACACTCCTGTTGTTCTATGTTGACACAAGAAAAAAATTGAAAGCAATAAGAAGCTGTGGATATCGTTTCGTCCCCACAGGTGGGACGTTCCCTACCGAAACCATCATGCTTGTTGTGAGAATCTCTGGTTTGTGAGAAGCAGATACCCAAATCTGCCACAATTGGGACAAAAAATTTATCACGGCATGTTGATGCCGCTCCGTGATAGTATGCCAAGTTTCATGAATTTTAGGCGAGTTTTCGATTTACTAGAATTTAAAAACCAGGTATCTCAATGCTTTGCTAGCAATCAACGGTGCCCTGGTGTTTGAAATTCATTACCATTTCTTGAATGGGACCTAAGGATGCACCCAAGGACACATATTTGATTTTTCAACCAATTTATATGCACTGGAGCATGTGCATGTAGTTCAAATTTGAATTATGCACGTAAATGCATTGAAAACTCAGTTAATGCATAAAAATTTCCAAACGAACCCCGAAAAATCACAAAAATTGACACAACACTCCAGGTGTTATATGTTGACACAAGAAAAAATTTGAAAGCAATAAGAGGCTATGGATATCGTTTCGTCCCCACAGGTGGGACGTTCCCTACCGACACCATCATGCTTGTTCTGCGAATCTCTGGTTTGTGAGAAGCAGATACCCAAATCTGCCCGAAATGGGACAAAAAATTTACCACGGCATGTTGATGCCGCTCCATGATAGCATGCCAAGTTTCATGAATTTCAGACGAGTTTTGGATTTACTCGAATTAAAAACGAGGTATCTCAATGTTTTGCCGGCAATCAGCGGTGCCCTGGTGTTTGAAATTCAGTACCACTTCTTGCATGGGACCTAAGGATGCACCCAAGGACAGAGATTTGAGTTTTCAACCAATTTATATGCACTGGAGCATGTGCGTGTAGTTCAAATTTGAATTATGCACATAAATGCATTGAAAACTCAGTTAATGCATAAAAATTTCCAAACAAACCCCGAAAAATCACAAAAATTGACACAACACTCCTGTTGTTCTATGTTGACACAAGAAAAAAATTGAAAGCAATAAGAGGCTGTGGATATCGTTTCGTCCCCACAGGTGGGACGTTCCCTACCGAAACCATCATGCTTGTTGTGAGAATCTCTGGTTTGTGAGAAGCAGATACCCAAATCTGCCACAATTGGGACAAAAAATTTATCACGGCATGTTGATGCCGCTCCGTGATAGCATGCCAAGTTTCATGAATTTTAGGCGAGTTTTGGATTTACTAGAATTTAAAAACCAGGTATCTCAATGCTTTGCCGGCAATCAACGGTGCCCTGGTGTTTGAAATTCATTACCATTTCTTGCATGGGACCTAAGGATGCAACCAAGGACACATATTTGATTTTTCAACCAATTTATATGCACTGGAGCATGTGCATGTAGTTCAAATTTGAATTATGCACGTAAATGCATTGAAAACTCAGTTAATGCATAAAAATGTCCAAACGAACCCCGAAAAATCACAAAAATTGACACAACACTCCAGGTGTTATATGTTGACACAAGAAAAAATTTGAAAGCAATAAGAGGCTATGGATATCGTTTCGTCCCCACAGGTGGGACGTTCCCTACCGACACCATCATGCTTGTTCTGAGAATCTCTGGTTTGTGAGAAGCAGATACCCAAATCTGCCCGAAATGGGACAAAAAATTTACCACGGCATGTTGATGCCGCTCCATGATAGCATGCCAAGTTTCATGAATTTCAGACGAGTTTTGGATTTACTAGAATTAAAAACGAGGTATCTCAATGTTTTGCCGGCAATCAGCGGTGCCCTAGTGTTTGAAATTCAGTACAGAGATTTAAAATGGGACCTAAGGATGCACCCAAGGACAGAGATTTGAGTTTTCAACCAATTTATATGCACTGGAGCATGTGCGTGTAGTTCAAATTTGAATTATGCACATAAATGCATTGAAAACTCAGTTAATGCATAAAAATGTCCAAACAAACCCCAAAAATCACAAAAATTGACACAACACTCCTGTTGTTCTATGTTGACACAAGAAAAAAATTGAAAGCAATAAGAGGCTATGGATATCGTTTCGTCCCCATAGGTGGGACGTTCCCGACCGAAACAATCATGCTTGTTCTGAGAATCTCTGGTTTGTGAGAAGCAGATACCCAAATCTTCCCCAGGTGGGACAAAAAATTTACCACGGCATGTTGATGCCGCTCCATGATAGCATGCCAAGTTTCATGAATTTCAGACGAGTTTTGGATTTACTAGAATTAAAAACCAGGTATCTCAATGTTTTGCCGGCAATCAATGGTGCCCTGGTCTTTGAAATTCTTTACCATTTCTTGCACAGGACCTAAGCATGCACCCAAGGACACAGATTTGATTTCTCAACCAATTTATATGCACTTGAGCATGTGCATGTAGTTCAAATTTGAATTATGCACATAAATGCATTGAAAACTCAGTTAATGCATAAAAAGTAGAAACGAACCCCGAAAAATCACAAAAATTGACACAACACGCCTATTGTTCTATGTTGACACGAGAAATTTTTTGAAAGCAATAAGAGCCAATGGATATCGTTTCGTCCCCAAAAGTGGGACGTTCCCTACCGAATGCTTGTTGTGAGAAGCTCTGGTTTGTGAGAAGCATTTACGCAAACCTGGCCCAAATGGGACAAAAAAATTACAACGGCATGTTGATGCCGCTACATGATAGCATGCCAAGTTTCACGAATTTCAGACGAGTTTTGGATTTACTAGAATTTGAAAACCATGTATCTCAATGTTTTGCCGGCAATCAACGGTGCCCTGGTGTTTGAAATTCATTACCTTTTCTTGCATGGGACCTAAGCATGCACCCCAAGGACACAAATTTGATTTTTCAACCAATTTATATGCAGTGGAGCATGTCCATGTAGTTCAAATTTTAATTATGCACATAAATGCATTGAAAACTCAGTTAATGCATAAAAATGTCCAAACGAACCCCAAAAAATCACAAAAATTGACACAACACTCCTGTTGTTCTATGTTGACATGAGAAAATTTTTGAAATCAATAAGAGGCTATGGATATCGTTTCGTCCCCAAAGGTGGGACGTTCCCTACCGAAACCATCATGCTTGTTGAGAGAAGTTCTGGTTTGTGAGAAGCATATACCCAAATCTGCGCCAAATGGGACAAAAATTTTACCACGGCATGTTGATGTCGCTCCATGATAGCATGCCAAGTTTCATGAATTTCAGGCGAGTTTTGGATTTACTAGAATTTAAAAACCAGGTATCTCAATGCTTTGCCGGCAATCAACGGTGCCCTGGTGTTTGAAATTCATTACCATTTCTTGCATGGAACCTAAGGATGCACCCAAGGACAAAAATTTGATTTTTCAACCAATTTATATGCACTGGAGCATGTGAATGTAGTTCAAATTTGAATTGTGCACATAAATGCATTGAAAACTCAGTTAATGCATAAAAATGTCCAAACGAACCCCGAAAAATCACAAAAATTGACACAACACTCCTGTTGTTCTATGTTGACACAAGAAAAAAATTGAAAGCAATAAGAGGCTGTGGATATCGTTTCGTCCCCACAGGTGGGACGTTCCCTACCGAAACCATCAAGCTTGTTGTGCGATTCTCTGGTTTGTGAGAAGCAGATACCCAAATCTTCCCCAAATGGGACAAAAAATTTATCACGGCGTGTTGATGCCGCTCCGTGATAGAATGCCAAGTTTCATGAATTTCAGGCGAGTTTTCGATTTACTAGAATTTAAAAACCAGGTATCTCAATGCTTTGCCGGCAATCAACGGTGCCCTGGTGTTCGAAATTCATTACCATTTCTTGCATGGGACCTAAGGATGCACCCAATGACACATATTTGATTTTTCAACCAATTTATATGCACTGGAGCATGTGCATGTAGTTCAAATTTGAATTATGCACGTAAATGCATTGAAAACTCAGTTAATGCATAAAAATGTCCAAACGAACCCCGAAAAATCACAGAAATTGACACAACACTCCAGTTGTTATATGTTGACACGAGAAAAATTTTGAAAGCAATAAGAGGCTATGGATATCGTTTCGTCCCCACTGGTGGGACGTTCCCTACCGAAACCATCATGCTTGTTCTGAGAATCTCTGGTTTGTGAGAAGCAGATTCCCAAATCTTCCCCAAATGGGACAAAAAATTTATCACGGCGTGTTGATGCCGCTCCGTGATAGCATGCCATGTTTCATGAATTTCAGACGAGTTTTGGATTTACTAGAATTAAAAACCAGGTATCTCAATGTTTTGCCGGCAATCAACGGTGCCCTGGTGTTTGAAATTCATTACCATTTCTTGCACGGGACCTAAGCATGCACCCAAGGACATAGATTTGATTTTTCAACCAATTGATATGCACTTGAGCATGTGCATGTAGATCAAATTTGAATTATGCACATAAATGCATTGAAAACTCAGTTAATGCATAAAAATGTCCAAACGAACCCCAAAAAATCACTAAAATTGACACAACACTCCTGTTTTTCTATGTTGACACGAGAAATTTTTTGAAATTAATAAGAGGCTATGGATATCGTTTCGTCCCCAAAGGTGGGACGTTCCCTACCGAAACCATCATGCTTGTAGCGAGAAGCTCTGGTTTGTGAGAAGCATATACCCAAATCTGCCCCAAATGGGACAAAAATTTTACCACGTCATGTTGATGTCGCTCCATGATAGCATGCCAAGTTTCATGAATTTCAGGCGAGTTTTGGATTTACTATAATTTAAAAACCAGGTATCTCAATGCTTTGCCGGCAATCAACGGTGCCCTGGTGTTTGAAATTCATTACCATTTCTTGCATGGGACCTAAGCATGTACCCAAGGACACATATATGGTTTTTAACCAATTTATATGCACTGGAGCATGTGCATGTAGTGCAAATTTTAATTATGCCCATAAATGCGTTGAAAACTCAGTTAATGCATCAAAATTCCAAACGAACCCCGAAAAATCACAAAAATTGACACAACACTTCTGTTGTTCTATGTTGACACGAGAAAGTTTTTGAAAGCAATAAGAGGCAGCGGATATCGTTTCGTCCCCAAAGGTGGGATATTCCCTACCGAAAGCATCATGCTTGTTGTGAGAAGCTCTGGTTTGGGAGAAGCATATACCAAAACCTGCCCTAAATGGGACAAAAAATTTACCACGGCATGTTGATGACGCTCCATGATAGCATGCCAAGTTTCATGAATTTCAGACGAGTTTTGGATTTACTAGAATTTAAAAACCTGGTATATCAATGTTTTGCCGGAAATCAACGATGCCCTAGTGTTTGAAATTCATTGCCATTTATTGCAGGTGACCTAAGCATGCACCCAAGGACACAGATTTGATTTTTCAACCAATTTATATGCACTAGAGCATCTGCATGTAGTTCAAATTGGAATTATGCACATAAATGCATTGAAAACTCAGTTAATACATAAAAATGTCCAAATGAACCCCAGAAAATAACAAAAATTGACACAATACTCCTATTGTTCTATGTTGACATGAGAAAAAAATTTGAAAGCAATAAGAGGCAATGGAGATCGTTTCATCCCCAAAGGTGGGACGTTCCCTACCGAAACCATCATGCTTGTTGTGAGAAGCTCTGGTTTGGGAGAAGCATATACCCAAACCTGCCCCAAATGGGACAAAAAATTTACCACGTGATGTTGATGCCGCTCCATGATAGCATGCCAAGTTTCATGAATTTCAGACGAGTTTTGGATTTACTAGAATTTAAAAACCAGGTATCTTAATGTTTTGCCGGTAATCAACGGTGCCCTGGTGTTTGAAATTCGTTACCATTTCTTCCATGGGACCTAACCATGCACCCAAGGACACAGATTTGATTTTTCAACCAATTTATATGCATTGGAGCATGTGCATGTAGTTCAAATTTGAATTATGCACATAAATGCATTGAAAACTCAGTTAATTCATAAAAATGTCCAAACGAGCCCCAAAAAAATCACAAAAAATGACACGACACTCCTGTTGTCCTATGTTGATACGAGATAAATTTTGAAATCAATAAGAAGCTATGGATAAAGTTTGGTCTCCAAAGGTGGGACGTTCGCTACCGAAACCATCATACTTGTCGTGAGAAATCTGGTTTGTGAGAAGCATATATCCAATTCTGCCCCAAATGGGACCAAAAAATTACCACAACATGTTGATGACGCTCCATAATAGCATGACAAGTTTCATGAATTTGAAACTACTTTTGGATTTACTAGAATTTAAAAACCAGGTATCACTACTAGGGAAAACGTTATACACAGAACTTTAGCAGTACCGCTTGTTAAAAACGCCCGCTACTGCTACATAGCAGTAGTGAGTGCGAAATAAGCACGCTACAGATGTATATATTTCAGTAGCGCGTGTCGGCGAAAACTCGCTACTACTAAAATTCCAACCACTGAGCCGATGGGCTACACATAGTAGTAGCGATCTTTGGAGAACAGCGCTACCGCTAATATTCTTATAGCAGCGCGTTTATGTGTAAAGCGCTACAGCTAACTAAAATAAAATAAAATGAAAAACAAATAGAAAAGTAAATGAAAATGAAAGAAATAGAAAAAGGAGCGAGGAAAAATATAAAATGTAAAGAAAAATAAACAAAAAAGGGAAAAAAGGATGAAGGAATAGCAGTAGCGCGTTTGCTAAAACACGCTATAGCTAAATTAGCTATAGCGCGTTTTCCCTAACGTGCTACCGTTATTTTTGACTTAACGCAAAAACGGTTTCCCCCCGACCACCACTTCTCCCCCAAATCCCTCTCCCCGCCACTTCGCCGTCGTCTCCCCCACTTCGCCGTCGCCCCCACTTCGCCGCCGTCTCCCCCACTTCGCCGTCGCCCCCACTTCGCCGCCATCTCCTGCCGGCGTGGACGCCGCGCTCATCCTCACCGCCGCCGCCCGAGGCCGCCCAGCCTCATCGCCGCCGCCGCCTCTCGGGCCGCCCTTGACCTCACCGTCACCGCCCTCAACCTCAGCGCCCCCGAGCCCGCCCAGGACCGACGACTCCCGATCCCGAGCCCGCCCTCGCCGCCCCTACCTTCACCGCCGAGCACCTCCCCGCCACCGTCTCTCCCCTCTCTGTAAGCCCCCCCACCCCTCCCCCACCCCCTCTAGTCTCTTTGCTTTTTCTTCCTCTGCCATATTAATTAGCAGTAGTAGTAGATGTTAATTAGTAGTAGTGATGGTACTAGTTAACTAGGGCAGTATGGTTAATAGTAGATCTTTTTTTAGTTAGGGTAATAATAGATGTTAAGTAGTAGATAATGTAGATGTTAATTAGTTCAATAGGGTTTAGTTTTTGAATTGAGTTTGTTTAACTAGATGTTAATTAGGGCATTAGGGTTTAGTTTAGAGTAAAGTTTAGTTCAGTAGTTAACTAAATATAATCTATATTTGGTTTTTCAATTGAGTTTGAGAGAGCATGAGATTTGTGTAGATTTTCGTTAAGTGTCAAACGCTAGGACATGCAAATTTGAAGTGGTCAGGATATATGCAAATTCCTCAATTGTGTTTGCCCATGTTTCGATTGTGCCCAAGTGGCCTTTTGTTGTTTCTAGGGAATGAAGCTGAGTGGCCTATGTTTTGCCAGAATGTTGATTCATTTCCGTTTCGGCAAATTTCAGGTTCTCGATTTGTCCACTTTTTAGCAAAGGTCATGCCGAAATTTTCTGTGAATTTCAGCATGACTTGTGCTACAAACTAGGACATATCGAGTGCCCGGGATTTGCCGCACCGGGAAGGAGTCAACGTTCCTGCAAAACATAGGCCTTTTTATGTCATTATTCATTTTATTAGGTCTAGAATTAATTGACTAGACTTAATCGTAGGAAACATGGCTAGCAACGATGAAGGACAGGGTTCTGGTTATTGCGACGACATCTACATGGCGGCAGATGAATTTTTGAGCCTTGCCGATGATCAACCGATGTTGTTGCTGGGCCCACTGGTCGCATCAGGGACTTAGACCGACACGCAGACCGGTGTTGAGACTGAGACCGGCACTAAGACTGAGACCAACGCTGAGACTGAGACCGGCATCGAGACCGGCGCTGAGACTGAGACCGGCGCTGCCTCGGGGAGCGGAGCCGGTGTAGAACCGAAAGCAAAGAGGCAACGGCTTCCTAACAAACTCATGACTACTAGACTGGTGGTCACGGAGGTGGACGACGACAATTTTGAGCCAACCGCGCCCGATGAAGCGCGCGCGTGCTACGACAATCAAATAGGCTGCATCGTACGGACAACCGCCACCATCAACGATGAGAAACTACAGAAGATAGGTAATATGAGGCCCTCCCTCCTAAAGAAGCTGCACCAGATATTCTTCTTCCCGGGCCGGAATGAAAAGGATTATAAAGATCCAGATAAGGACCCGAGAATGAAGAAGATAAACAAACACGCCATGTCCAAGTTTAGCGACGCGTTGGCCGCCTGGAAAGCAAGGGTGAAAGCAAAGATCGACAAAAAGGAACCCTACTTCGAGATTGTAAAGGATAATCCGACAATCATGGCAGAGCACTTTGAAATATTCAAGGCGTCTTGCGAGGCCGAAGATGCCAAAAAAAGTCGAAGTACATGAAGGGGCTTCAACAGAGGAACATTGCGTCCCACCACCTCGGAAGCCGTGGTTACGGCGGGAGGAGGTCCATATGGGCCAAGCAGGATGCGGAAGCCGCGAGTCTGGGCATCCCAGACCCCTTGGCGGAGTTCACCGTCCCGCACGAGCGTGACGTCCTCAGGGCCCGGCACCGTTGGGACCCAGTGAAGAAGGTTTTCGAGACGAACGCGCTCACGACAGAGTTCATGAGACTGCTGGTAATTTTACTTTCCGATCAATTCGACTACACGTTAGTCAAATTTGTAAATGGTCCTTGTGCCTTTTGTAGAGACAGCAGCACAGGATTGCGGCCGAAAGCGACTCGCCGTCTGAGGCGTTGGCGAGGCCCAAGTGGGACACTCCATTCAACCGGGCGTTGAACATATTGAAACAAATCCCGGTGGAGACTCGAATGTCGTATGGACGCGTGCACGACGTCAGAGACGGCGCCACGTGGAAGAAGTACTACCGTGAGACCACGGAGGAGAGAAAGGAAAGACGGAGGTTAACTCAAGAAAACATCAACAAGAAGGTTGAGATTGCGGTTGAGAAGAAATCATCTCAGACAGTCGCAACAGCGGTAGCTGCCGCAAAACAGGCGGTTGTAGATATGTCTACTTCCTTGGTTCCGGCCGTTTTCAATTGGACCAGGAAAAATCCAGAAAAAATGCAGCAGACTTTCCCCTTGCTGACTTCATCGGGAGCAACTCGACTAGCATTGCACCAGCACCTGCAGCTGCACTTGCTCCCGCACCGGCTCCCGCACCTGCTCCGGCACTGGACGTGGTCGGCGGTGCTTCGTCTTTGGCTGAGCTCGACGCCCTCATGGTATCTGTCACACCGCCCCCTTCAATAAATGTATAATCTCCCGTTTTCGTTGCCTTTCGGATGTCTCACGTCGCAGACTTTTCTTTGCAGGCCGACGAAACCCCGTGCACCATATTGTACACCATCGGCGACCAGAAGGTGGACGTGGCGAAGGCGACGATAATGAAGCCTAAGGAACCATTGTTCCACAGCCGGCCGATCCCCCCGAACGTCTTCAAGGTTTCCGTGGCTAGTGTCAAACCGGGCCACAAGAATTTGCCTCCTCTGGTACTAGTGGGGGATGACGACGAGACACCATGGCGGCTTGGTGATTGTTGCAATGGGTGGGTCATGTTGTGGCCAAAGAGTCTGCTTCGTCTGGAGGCGGTCGGGAGCACACCCACGAGCACGCAGCCTCAGCAAGGTATGAACATCAACACCCCACCTACCCAATTAGCGTTGGGTGTCGGGTTGGGTGATAGCGGACGGGGAAAGAAAGAGGCTCCATTAGTCGCTGATGACGTCGCCATGGATGAGGATGACGATGACGATGGCACTCAATAGTATGTCTATACTGGCGCCTACTCAGGGTTTGAGCGTCATGAGTCGGTGCCTGAATTGCTGCCTCCGGAGGCTCAACGTATTATAGACGACCTTCCGGCAAAGAAGCCTAGGAAGAGACCGAGGAAAGGCAAGAAAGCTGATTCTATGATCCAGCCGCCTCAGCAGCCTCGGGTTCAAGATCGTATAGATATCCCCGGTGTGGATAAATGGCATATCCCCGGTCAACCAATCCTACATGCAACAGCGCTAGGGGCCAGATTCGGCGATGTAAGGAGACTTCATGACGATGTGCTGCGGATAGAGAAAGGCCTCATCACCTCGAAAGATCCAGGATACCCACTCTACGTGGTTAACGTTCCGCGGCAATTGTCGTACGTCGACTTCTTCCCCGCGGATAAGTTCTTCCTTCGATTTGATTACATATTCAACATGTTTCACATGAAGAAGCTGGATTTTACGTTTGTCCGCCTTTATGCCTTGCACATGAACTACATCATCGGGGTTGAGCAGATACCTCATATCTGTGTCACTGACCCGTACTTCATGCACGAGGGCTTCTTGGGAGTCTGCGCAAAGCACCATGAATACGCGAGGGAATACATCGTCAATTTCATGCTCGCCAATAAGGACAAGGAGGCGATTCTCGTGCCTTATCATCCCCTGTAAGTCATCCACGCGGATATCCTTCCTTCGATTTCAATCATTCATTTGCATGGTGGCGGCTAATTATTTGAGGTGTACTTATTTTGCGCAGCGGCGGGCGCGCCGTCCTCATCATACTCTACCCCCGATACTCCCACGCTCTTTACTTGGACTCGTCGAAGAACATTAACAAAAAGGATTACACCCACATCAAGGATGTTCTCGACAGTGCTATGTTTTACTACGACGCACGGGGTGGAGAGGTCAAGGACAAGAAGAGAAGGGGCGGCAGGCCAGCCTTCGGCCATAAGACCGACTTCTGCTGCATCCAGCAACCGAGTGATTCTCTTAATGATGGATTCTATGTCCTACACCACATGCTGGAGTACAGACGGGATCACCAGAACCTTCGCATGTCACCTACATCCGGCGATGCCCATATTCTTCAAAGGGCAAAGAACGTAGGAGATATCGAGGATCATCGACTTCGAGCTGAGTTCTATCACATCCAACGCGAACTTGCCCAAATCATCATGAAGGAGGTCGTCGGAAAAACAGGGATGTTCTACGAAGAAGGAGAAATCTTGTGGGAAGATGTCCGAACACGGGTAGCCTCTCAGCGTCTCGACCTGAAGCCTTTCACTAGGCTCGGGGACTATCTCCCTGACTTGGATCGATGGCACGACATGTTGGAGTGATTGTCGATATATGACAATGTGTCAGTTTAGTCCATACTTTCTGTATGACGAAACTTTGAGTTATGCACGACGAAACTTTATTTGTGATGTAATTAAACCGTCCTCCTTGACTACCGACGATCACTCTAGTTAGGGCATTTTGGGTACGATCAACTTTGTTATTTATGCTTATGATATGTTGCTTCTATTTTTGCCAAGTCTATCTCTTTCTGTTGCTCAACTATATATGTTGCATATCATCGAATCATGTGACGATGCAAGTGCATAGATCATCGATTGGGAAGAAGTGCTACGCCAGGAGTATATATACGAAGAGTGGCCGGAGTGTCAGGCCCAGGTGTACCGGTTTCCGGTTTCCGAGCGACAGGCAGTAGTTAGTTTAGGTTCACGCTAATGCGAGAGAGGGATAGTTCCGCTCTCATTCAAAGTGATAGCTCTTCTCGCGTATATCATTGTTTAGATATGGATGACAATGTAGTTGCAAGTAATCGAGACTTGTATTGCTATTTTCGAGATGATGACGAGAGACCACTTTGTGTTGGATGATGATTATCATGATGACATGATTTGATGAGACTAGTTTTATGTATATGCTATGATTACATTTGTATGTGTACGATATGCTAAAGATTATTGTATAAAGCCTATTCAAATACAAAACAAATATACAGAAAAAACTAATAAAACTAGCAGTAGCGAGTGGAACAAAGTTAGCAGTAGCGCTGCCTTACCAGTAGCGCTTCCTTCTAAAAAGCGCTGCAGATATTAGCAGCAGCGCTCTTCACCAAAGTGCGCTATTGCTATCCATGTATAGCAGTAGCTGGGACGACAGGCGCTACTGCTACACGTTAGCTGTAGCGCCTTATTAGTAGCGCAACGTTCCGCGCTACTGATAGGCAAAATACCCGCGCTACTGCTAGGGTTTTCCCTAGTAGTGTATCTCAATGTTTTGCCGGCAATCAACGGTGCCCTGGTGTTTGAAATTCATTACCATTTCTTGCATGGGACCTAAGCATGCACCCAAGGACCCATATTTGATTTTTCAACCAATTTTTATGCACTAGAGCGTGTGCATGTAGTTCAAATTTGAATTATGCACATAAATGCATTGAAAACTCAGTTAATGCATAAAAATGTCCAAATGAACCCCGAAAAGTCACAAAAATTGACACAACACTCCTGTTGTTCTATGTTGACATGAGAAAAATTGTGAAAGCAATAAGAGGCAATGGATATCGTTTCGTCCCCAAAGGTGGGACGTTCCCTACAAAAAATTTACCACGACATGTTGATCCCGCTCCATGATAGCTGATAACCCACAAGTATAGGGGATCAATTGTAGCCTCTTTCGATAAGTAAGAGTGTCGAACCCAATGAGGAGCTAAAGGTAGAACAAATATTCCCTCAAGTTCTATCGACCACCGATACAAATCTACGCATGCTTAACGTTCGCTTTACCTAGAACAAGTATGAAACTAGAAGTACTTTGTAGGTGTTTTTTGATAGGTTTGCAAGATAATAAAGAGCACGTAAATAAAATCTAGGGGCTGTTTAGATAAAGACACAATAAATTTAGTATAGCGAGTGTGGAAAAGTGGTGGTAGGAGTTGCGAAATTGTCCCTAAGCAATTGACTACTTTACTAGACCGATAGCAAGTTTTATGTGGGAGAGGCCACTGCTAGCATGTCATCCCTGACTTGGAATTCTATGCACTTATGATTGGAACTATTAGCAAGCGGACTACTAAATTTCATTAAGGTAAAACCCAACCATAGCATTGAGATATATTGGTCCCCTTCAATCCCCTATGCATCAATTTCTATGCTAGGCTGAAGCTTCTGTCACTCTTGCCCTCCAATACATAGTCCTATCAACATACAACTAACCCTACGGTGTGATCCACGTGCACGCTCATATGATGGGCACTAAAGGATAGCAAAATAACCACAAGCAAATTAAATCAATCATAGCAATTCATCAACCACCGAAAGGACAACGAAAATCTACTCAGACATCATAGGATGGCCACACATCATTGGATAATAATATGAAGCATAAAGCACCATGTTCAAGTAGAGGGTACAACGGGTTGCGGGAGAGTGGACCGCTGTAGATAGAGGGGGGAGGGTGGTGTGAAGATGGCGGAGGTGTTGGTGAAGATCGTGGTCATGATGATGGTGGCCACGGCAGCGTTCCGGCGCCACCGGAACAGAGGGGGAGAGGGGCCCCCTTCTTCTTCTTCTTCCTTGACCTCCCCCCTATATGGGAGAAGGGTTTCCCCTCTGGTCCTTGGCCTCCATGGCATGGGAGGGGCGAGAGCCCCTCCGAGATTGGATATGTCTCTTTGTCTCTCTCTGTTTCTCTTTTCTGGTATTCTGCCCTTTCGACGTTTCTTATATATCCGGAGATCCGTAACTCCGATTTGATTGAAACCTTCGCCCAGATTTTCTCCGAAAATTAGCTTTCTTGCGGCAAAAGAATAGTAGCAACGGCCTTACAAGGGGCCCACGAGGGTAAGGGGCGTGCCCCCTGCCTCGTGGCCACCTCGGGCGCCGTCTCGCGTTGATTCTTCCTCCCATATATTCCAAATATTCCAAAAATATTCTATGTCCGTTTTTATCCCGTTTGGACTCCGTTTGATATGGGGTTTCTGCAAAACAAAAATATGCAATAAACAAGAACTGGCACTGGGCACTGGATCAATATGTTAGTCCAAAAAATAGTATAAAATGTTGCCAAAAGTATATGAAAGTTGCATAATATTGGCATGGAACAATAAAAAATTATAGATACGACGGAGACGTATCAGCATCCCCAAGCTTAATTCCTGTTCGTCCTTGAGTATGTAAATGATAAAAAAGATAATTTTTGATGTGGATTGCTACCTAGCATAATCTTGATCATGTAATCTAATCATGGCATGAATATTAAGACACGAGTGATTCAAAGCAATAGTCTATCATTTGACATTAAGACAATAATACTTCAAGCATACCAACCAAGCAATTATGTCTTATCGAAATAACATAGCCAAAGAAATCTCATCCCTACAAAATCATATAGTCTGGCAATGCTCCATCTTCACCACACAAAGCATTCAAATCATGCACAACCCCGATGACAAGCCGAGAAATTGGTTCATACTTTTTAACACGCTTCAGCCTTTTCAACCCTCACGCAATACATGAGCGTAAGCCATGGACATAGCACTATAGGTGGAATAGCATATGATGATGGAGGTTTGTGTGAGAAGACAAAAAAGGAGAAAGTCTCACATCGACGCGGCTAATCAACGGGCTATGGAGATGCCCATCAATTGATGTCAATCTGAGGAGTAGGGATTGCCATGCAACAGATGCACTAGAGCTATCAGTATATGAAAGTTCAAACTGAAAGTAAGTGGGTGTGCATCCAACTTGCTTGCTCATGAAGACCTCGGGCATTTGAGGAAGCCCATCATCGGAATATACAAGCCAAGTTCTATAATGAAAATTCCCACTAGTATATGAAAGTGATAACTCAAGAGACTCTCTATATGAAGAACATGGTGCTACTCTGAAGCACAAGTGTGGTAAAAGGATAGTAACATTGCCCCTTCTCTCTTTTTCTCTCATTTTTTTGTTTTCTCTTTTTTTTTCCTTTTTTTTCTTTTTTTGGTGGGCTTCTTTGGCCTCTTTTTTTTATTTGGGCTTCTTTGGCCTCTTTTATTTTGATAACCTCACATGGGACAATGTTCTAATAATGATGATCATCTCACTTTTATTTACTTACAACTTAATATTACAACTCCATGTCTAGAACAAAAATATGACTCTATATGAATGCCTCCGGCGGTGTACCGGGATGTGCAATGATCTAGCGTAGCAATGACATCAAAAAATGGAAAAGCCATGAAAACATCATGCTAGCTATCTTACGATCATGCAAAGCAATATGACAATAAATGCTCAAGTCATGTATATGATGATGATGGAAGTTGCATGGCAATATATCTCGGAATGGCTATGGAAATGCCATGATAGGTAGGTATGGTGGCTGTTTTGAGGAAGATATAATGAGGCTTATGTGTGATAGAGCGTATCGTATCACGGGGTTTGGATGCACCGGCAAAGTTTGCACCAACTCTCGAGGTGAGAAAGGGCGGTGCACGGTACCGTAGAGGCTAGCAATGATGGAAGGGTGAGAGTGCGTATAATCCATGGAATCACATTAGTCATAAAGAACTCATATACTTATTGCAAATTTAATTAGCCCTCGAAGCAAAGTACTACTACGCATGCCCCTAGGGGGATAGATTAGCAGGAAAAGACCATCGCTCGTCCCCGACCGCCACTCATAAGGAAAGCAATCAAAGAACACCTCATGCTCCAACTTCGTTACATAATGGTTCACCATATGTGCATTCTACGGGACTTGCAAACCTAAACACAAGTATTTCTCAATTTCACAATTACTCAACTAGCACGACTCTAATATCACTACCTTTATATCGCAAAACTATTGCAAGGAATCAAACATATCATATTCAGTGATCTACAAGTTTTATGTAGGATTTTATGACTAACCATGTGAATGACCAATTGCTGTGATCTCTCTAAATAGATATAAGTGAAGCAAGCGAGTTCAATTCTTTCTACAAAAGATATGCCCATGCTCTAACAAACATAAGTGAAGCAAAAGAGCATTCTCCAAATGGCGGTTTTCTATGCGAAGAGAAACAGGCAATCCAAACTTCAAATGATATAAGTGACGCACATGAAGCATTCTATAAAGCCATACTCAAAAGATTTAAATGAAGCACAATGAGCATTCTATAAATCAACCAAGGACTATCTCATACCAGCATGGTGCATAAAAGAAAAGTGAAAACTAAATGCAAAAGACGCTCCAAGATTTGCACATATTGCATGAACGAAACGAATCCGAAAACATACCGATACTTGTTGAAGAAAGAGGGGATGCCTTACGGGGCATCCCCAAGCTTAGACGCTTGAGTCTCCTTGAATATTTACTTGGGGTGCCTTGGGCATCCCCAAGCATGACCTCTTGCCTCTCCTCCTTATCCTCATATCGAAACATCCTCGATCTTCGAACACTTCATCCACACAAAACTTCAACAGAAAACTTGGTGAGATCCGTTAGTATAATAAAGCAAATCACTACTCTAAGTACTGTTTCAAACCAATTCTTATTTTGTTTTTGCATTGTAGCTACTGTAGTATAACTTTTCCATGCCTTAATCCACTGATAGAAATTGATAGTTTCATCAAAACAAGCAAAATATGCATCAAAAACAGAATCTGTCTAAAACAGAACAGTCTATAATAATCTGAACATTCACCATACCTATGGTACTTCAAAAATTCTGCCAAAATTAGGACCAATAAAAACTTTGTATAGAAAGACAGTGCAAAACGTTTCAGAACCATTTTATGTTCCAATAAAAAATGTAAAATCGCGCACTACAGCCAAAGTTTCTGTCCTGCACTGCACAAACCAACAAGCGTCGTAAACATCCGAAAGGCAAACCTTGGCACATTATTTTTATAATACAATGGAATTGTACAAGGGGATAATTATTTTTGTTGAAAAGTTTCTGTAATCAAGATTCACAAAGTTTCCGTGAGCATGAACAAAGTTCAAGGAGCTCCCCCACTTCAACAATGCTTGTCTCTCTCACTTTCACTTTCCTTTTTGAAAAAGTTTTGGGTTCCCCTCTTTATTTTTTTGTTTTTAAACTATATGAAAGCACTCAACATAAAAATATGACTCTATAAAACTTCCAGGTTGTCTCCCTGGCACCGCTTTTTTTAAAGCCATTAAGCTAGGCATATAGTGCTCAAGTAGTGAATCCACCCGGATCCCAAGGTATATCAAAGCCAATTTTAATTAGCAATGATTTGGCATTTAGTAGTGAGCACAAAGCAACATATATCAAGCAATAACGAAGTCTAACTCTCTTCCTATGCATCGGCATGTCATAAAAGAACAATTCATGCACACAAAGTAAAGGCCAATGCATAGTATAAACAGTTTCTTGCAATTTTATCATGTTGGAAACATAGAGAGGCGGAGATGTAGTTCCTCTCTTATAATAATTGCAAGTAGGAGCAGGAAGAACATGCATATTATATCTATCAAAATCATCATGTGCAACGGTAAAAGGCAACCCATCAATATAATCCTTAATAAGGGCAAATTTCTCCGATATAGTGTAGTCAGGAGAATTCAAAAAGATAATAGGACTATCATTTGTGGGTGCAATAGCAACAATTTCATGTTTAACATAAGGAACTATAGCAAGTTCATGTCCCTAAGCATAATTCATATTGGCATCTTGGCCACAAGCATAGCAAGCATCATCAAAAAGGGATATTTCGAAAGAATCAATGGGATCATAACAGTCATCATAGCAATCATCCTTCGGTAAGCATGAAGGGAAATTAAACAATGTATGAGTTGAAGAGTTACTCTCATTAGAAGGTGGGCACGGGTGATCAATCCGCTCTTCCTCCTTTTGTTATTCGCTCTCCTCCTCATCTTTTTCATCCAATGAGCTCACAATGTCATTAATTTCTTCTTCCATATGGTCCTGCAAAATATTAGTCTCTTCTTGGACAGCGGAGGAGTACTCAATATATGGTTTAACATAGGCATTAGAAGCATAATTATCATAACAATATTCAAGTATGCCAAAAATTTCAGATTTGTAAAGAGTAGCATCATACTTTTCAATCAAAGAAGCAATTTCATAAGCACCCTTAAAAGCAACAAATTCTTCAATTTGTTGAACATCATAGTAATTATAAACACCCTTAGCATAAGAAGATACGATTCCATTATCACTAAACTCACATTGGTAGGGAAGGTGTTTCTTAGGGTCTTCAGAACAACAAGTAAAATCATATAATTCACATAAATTCCAGGCATAGCATTGCATAGTATTAATTTGATGCTGTAAATGTTTCCCTTTTTGAGATAAGCGGTGTCGCACATAACAAGCATGCTCATCTAAAGATTTGCCCTCAACTAAGCTAGTTGGGGTTTCAGCACGAGCACAAAGGGATTGAAGATGATCCATGTAAAAATCTTCAAGAGTGTGATAGATTTTGAGTGGTTCTTCAACCATTGGTGTAGCAGGTACAACTAATTTTTTTGGTATTTTGGGTTTCCTACCCATAACTAAAGATCGAAAACAAGAGCACAAAATAAAAGCTACTTAGTGATAAAGCAAACATGCACACACGAGAATATTCACCCCACGCTATGACTCCACGACAACGGCGCCAGAAAAAGGTCTTGATAACCCACAAGTATAGGGGATCAATTGTAGCCTCTTTCGATAAGTAAGAGTGTCGAACCCAACGAGGAGCTAAAGGTAGAACAAATATTCCCTCAAGTTCTATCGACCACCGATACAACTCTACGCACGCTTAACGTTCGCTTTAACTAGAACAAGTATGAAAATAGAAATACTTTGTAGGTGTTTTTGGATAGGTTTGCAAGATAATAAAGAGCACGTAAATAAAATCTAGGGGCTGTTCAGATAAAGACACAATAAATTTAGTATAGTGAGTGTGGAAAAGTGGTGGTAGGAGTTGCGAAATTGTCCCTAAGTAATTGACTACTTTACTAGACCGATAGCAAGTTTTAGGTGGGAGAGGCCACTGCTAGCTTGCCATCTCTGACTTGGAATTCTATGCACTTATGATTGGAACTATTAGCAAGCATCCGCAACTACTAACGTTGATTAAGGTAAAACCCAACCATAGCATTAAGATATGTTGGTCCCCCTTCAATCCCGTATGCATCAATTTGTATGCTAGGCTAAAGCTTCTCTCACTCTTGCCCTCCAATACATAGTCCTATCAACATACAACTAACCCTATGGTGTGATCCACGCGTGCGCTCATATGATGGGCACCAAAGGACAACAACATAACCACAAGCAAATTAAATCAATCATAGCAATTCATCAACCACCGATAGGACAACGAAAATCTACTCAGACATCATTGCACGACAACACATCATTGGATAATAATATGAAGCATAAAGCACCATGTTCAAGTAGAGGGTACAACGGGTTGCGGGAGAGTGGACCGCTGTAGATAGAGGGGGGAAGGTGATGGAGATGTTGGTGAAGATGGCGGAGGTGTTGGTGAAGATCGTGGTGATGATGATGGTGGCCACGGCAGCGTTCCAGCGCCACATGAAGAGAGGGGGAGAGGGGCCCCTTCTTCTTCTTCTTCCTTGACCTCCTCCCTCAATGGGAGAAGGGTTTCCCCTCTGGTCCTTGGCCTCCATGGCATGGGAGGGGCGACAGCCCCTCCGAGACTGGATATGTCTCTCTGTCTCTCTCTGTTTCTGCGTTCTGGTATTCTGCCCTTTCGCCCTTTCTTATATATCCGGAGATCCGTAACTCCGATTGGATTGAAACCTTCGCCCAGATTTTTCTCCGAAAATTAGCTTTCTTGCGGCAAAAGAATAGCAGCAATTGTCATACGAGGGGCCCACGAGGGTCGGGGGCGCGCCCCCTGCCTCCTGGCCACCTCGGGCATCGTCTCGCGTTGATTCTTCCTCCCATATTTTCCAAATATTCCAAAAATATTCTCCATCCGTTTTTATCCCGTTTGGACTCCGTTTGATATGGGGTTTCTGCGAAACAAAAATATGCAACAAACAGGAACTGGCACTGGGCACTGGATCAATATGTTAGTCCCAAAAATAGTATAAAAGTTGCCAAAAATATATGAAAATGGCATAATATTGGCATGGAACAATAAAAAATTATAGATACGACGGAGACGTATCAATAGCATGCCAAGTTTCATGAATTTTAGACGAGTTTTGGATTTACTAGAATTTAAAAACCAAGTATCTCAATGTTTGCGGCCGAGTGACGGTTGCAGGGTGTTTGATATTCATTCCCATTTATTGCATGGGACCTAAGCAGACAACCAAAGACTCAGATTTGAATTTTCAACTAATTTATATGCATTAGAGCATGTGCCTGTAGTTCAAATTTGAATTATGCACATGAATCCATAGAAAACTCAGTTAATGTATAAAAATGTCCAAGCGAACCCTGAAAAATCCAAAAAATTGACACAACATTCCTGTTGTTCTAAGTTGACACTAGGAAAAACTTTGAAATCAAGAAGAGGCAACGGATATCGTTTCGTCCAGAAAGGTGAAACGTTCCCTACCGAAACCATCACACTTGTTGTGAGAAGCTCTGGTTTATGAGAAGCTTATACCCAAACCTGCCCACAAATGGGAAAAAAATTACCACGGCATGTTGATGCCACTCCATGATAGAATGCCAAGTTTCATGAATTTTGGAGGAATTTTGGATTTAGTAGAATTACAAAAGCAAGTAGGTCGACGTTTGATGGAGAGCCACGGTGCCGTGGTGTTCGAATTTCATCCCCATTTCTTGCATGGGACATAATCATAAACCCATGGACACATATATGATTTTACAACCCATGTTAGTGCACCGGAGCATGTGCTTGTAGTTTAATTTTGAATTGTGCACCTGAAATGGCTAGAAAACCAATTTAATGTGTAAAATGTTCAAACGAACCCTGAATAATTCAATTCTTTTACGACACAAATATAGTTGCATTTTCATTGCAGATAAAAGGTCTAGCAATTCAAACGCCGTCCATTACCGCTATGACCCCATTATGTAATTCAAATCAAGATGAAAAATCAAGTAGATCGCACACAGTTTATTATCACCAACCGTGTGAGATGCAGCACAAAATATCCTGGAGCACCGTCGGTGTATATATAGTACGCCTATGGCTTAGGCGAGAAGGTGCATCGGCTACAGTCCACAGCCGGCGTCTCAAGAACACTAGCTCGCTCCCAAAATATCATTTCAGTGTTCCATCATCGCCGGTGAAAGATGGGCACATGGACCCGCGTCGTGAGGGCAAGTTCGATGGCCCACTCCGGCGAGAACACGGCCGCAGCCGCCATGCGTGTGCTAACAAGGTGCATGAGCGCGGCCGCAATCTGCGACCGGGCGGCCAGGGCAGCCCAAACGGCCGCTGTTGCTTCTCATGTGGCGGCAGCAACATCTGCCTCGGGGATAGTAACTGGCGAGAGCGGCACAGCAGCTGTCCATTCCGCAGCGGCAACCTTAGCCCTGAAGGAGGCCGCCCACGCCCAGCTCGTGGCGGTCACCGCACAAATCGAACGAAGCTTCTCCAACAACGGTCGGCAACCCATGGCCGAAGAGTTGGCAATCGCCGAGAGCATTCGAGCAGCCGCCCGTTCATCCGCCGCATACCTTGCGACGACGGAGCCCGTCCAAACAAAGATCGCGGCCGCCCACGCCCAGCTCGTGGCGGCCTTTTCCAAAGAGATGGCAGACACGGATGGCGAGATACTTGCCAAGTATGGTGCGATGGATGCCAAGGAGCCCCTTTCCCAGGAGACCCTCGGGCGCGATCTAGACATGGAGGCAGCGGCGGAGATCGACGAGCACCAGTCGTAGTAATAGTACTCTTTGTTTGTTTAATTAAGAGCGCCAGTCTTTAATTTGTTAGAGTAATGTTTAGGTCAGCTAGCTCTGTTTAATTGCTGAACTTGCTCGATTAAGAAGTGTGGGTGTGCTGTAGTCTCCTTTGTGTACCCTAATTATGCAATGACGTGGATGACCACTGTAACCATGGAAATTCGAACCGAAATTTTTGACGTTCAAACTCATCACACGCGGGTTAAGCTATCTGAATCATTTGTGATGTTCACATATCGTATACAGTTCTGAATAAGGGACCGTGTCAGATGACACTTTGCGCGCCAGTTTTTTCGTTGAAGCGATTCCAAATTTTCGGCTTTCACGGAAATATCTACCTCCCCACCCCTCCCCCTTACCTAAACCACATTTCCCCTATTTCCGCCTTCCTTTCAAGTTGAAACCTTCACTCCTTGCTTGCAGCGCCGCCTCCTCGCCGGTGACCCTCCTTCACACTGCTCGGCCACGTCTATCTAGGCAGGTAATCCACACCCGACCCCCATCCTCCTCCTCCTACTCCCACATCCCACATGCCCCGACCGCCGGCACGAGTGCGACACCTTCCACCCAAATCACCGACCGCTCCACCAAATAAGTGCCGCCCTAAGCCATGGTGCACGCAGTTTAGCCAGGATCTCAAGGAGCATTTGGCAGCGGAGAAGCAAATCGCGGCCGCACGCGCGGATGAGGTCGCGATGGCTGCCATTCGTGCCGACCCCTAGATCTTGGAGGAGCACCTTGCCATTTGCTAGCTACGCCGGTTAAGCATGCTCGGTTTACCCGTTGCGTGTGCTGCTCCTGCCTTTCCTTCACAAATTCTAGTGAATTGTGCTATCTAATTTTGCCATGCAATCTAGTGTATATGTTCTATATGTTGTGCAGTATGGTGCTCACTTATTAACTATTTTGTTAGTTACTTGTCATCTTCAGTTAACTGCTTGGTTCAATTCTTCAGGCTGCTATTTTGTATTGTCTTCCATGTGAGAAATAAATCGAATTTATCTTTACAAAATACATGAGAAACGAATACAATTGCTATATTTCCAAGTTGTCAAGCAAGCTTGGTTTGGTTAAACATTGTGCAATGTGGTGCTCATTTAACGTTTGGTTGATTTGTGTTGCGGTGTTTAGTTAACTATTTGGTTCAATTCTGCAATGCGATGTTCAATAGTTGTGGGTGCATCTGTTATTGTATACGATGTGAGGAATAAATTGAATTTGGCTATAGTAAATACATGAGAAACAAATACAATTGCTATATTTCCAAGTTGTTAAGCATGCTTAATTTGGTTAACTGTCTGATCTTCTATTAGGAGTATGTTATATTGTGCAATGTGGTGCTTAGTTAATGTTTGGTTCATTTGTTGTGGTGTATAGTTAACTGCGTGGTTCAATTCGGCAATGCGATGTCCAATTGTAGTGGATAGAATTTTGTACTGCTATGCATGTGAGGAACAAATTGAATTTGGCTGCACTTAATACATGAGAAACATATACAAGTGCTATATTTCCTAGTTCTTAATCATGCTTGGTTCGGATAAATGGGTTTTCCATGTGGCTTGAATTAATCGGATGAATCTGCGATGTGCTTATTTTTCATCAACATATTTTACTGATAGCATGCGAACCCTTACTTAACCTGATGACTAACTACCATATATGTGCTGCAGGGAAACAATGGGAAGCACTGAGGTTTACAATCGAGGATAGCACGTGCATGGTCTATTGTCTAATAGCACATTATTGTGCAATTGCAGGAACCATTCTAATATTTAGGTTTTTAACAATTTGGTCGTGCACATGTAGGTCCTGCTGTCAGAAGTTTCGACCCACTATTCGACCCTTTTTGCATATGGGGAAATGAGTTGTCCATGAATATCAATCAAATCAAGAAACTCAGAAAGATTGTTAGGATAAAGAAATTAGCGACAAAAACAACAAGATCTTTGTCTCTGCAATGAAGAAGACATCACTTCACTACAAGATGGTACTAACTATTATACCTTGCCCTTTTTTATTCCTTTACCCCATTTCCAATATAGAGAAGATATTTATGAACATTCTTGTTTTTAGGCCTTTCCAAAGCAGTTCACTGATGACTACCGCTCAAACCACCTCTATGGTCAGGAGGCGAGGAAGGTTTTCATACAACACCCACGGTTCAATATTGAAGTGTTCCTGAAGAGGACGAAGGACTGTCGGTGTACAAAAGTAGGGGCCCTTCTTTGTACCCCTTTACTTGTGCACGGGCAGTAAGAGCCGCACCTACGGCCACATATAGCGGGGCAGAAGAGGAAGCAAAGTCACAAGATACCAGAGTTGTGCTCAAGACTAGAAGCATGAAGAGCAGAGGGGCGAGGTGAAACTCCCCAGGCAAGGCCCTTGCCGGGGCGGCCTTCACGGCCTCGGGAGGCGCCTCCATGGTGGCATGCAGATCTTTGTGAAGACAAAGGGCCTGCGAGGCCTAGATAGGAACCAAAAAATAAGAGAATAGCGAGGCCCCTTGCCGAGGATGCCCACGAGGCCCCGCAAAGCTCCTACCAAAGATACCCACGAGGCCTCGGCAAGACTCTTGCCGAGGGCGCCCGCAAGGCCCCGGCAAGACCCATGCCGGGAATATCAGCAAGGCCGCGGCAAGGCCTTGCTGCCCCGTCGCCGCCCCAGCTCAGCGGCCGACCCACCAACTAAGCAGGTACCCACGTGGTGGTACGTGGCTCCTAAGCCAACTAGTCAAGCACCTACGTGGTGGCATGCAGATCTTGGTGAAGACCATGCCACCACATCAGCTCAGCAGCCTGCCAGCCTACATGGCGCTGCATGCCTCATTGGCCTGGACGCGTGTCGGAGCAAGGCAAAGCGGCGAGGGAAGGGACGGGCCTCGTTACCGCCCCCGATAAAGTAAGATGACACCTAAGTAGCGCATTTAATGCATTTTGTCCTGTGATGTCAGAGATAAACTCGACTACTGTACAACTTTCCACCTCCTGTGTGCCACTGTGGCAGCCCCTTTGACTATAAAAGGAAGCCTGTGGCGTACTGAGAGAGGATTCGGACTTTTTGGACCCTGCACGCTTTGTAGCTAGTCCAAGAACACCAGATAAACACAAGCCAGCAGGAGTAGGGTATTATGCATCACTTGCGGCCCGAACCTGGATAAATTTCCCGTGTTGGTCTCTTAAACCCACTCTTTCCACAGCCGCGCGCCCGCCGACTGTAGAAGGGATTCTCCGTGATCCCATAGGTGTCATTTCCACTGACATCTTTGGCGTGCCAGGTAGGGGGCGCAAGCTGTGAAAATCTGGTATGAAGGTCAGCGCATCGACTTCATCATCACCATGGCCCCCAAGAGAATGGGGATCACAGTGATCAGGTCGCCCGGAGCCGGCCCGTCCATGCCAGCGTGGGCAGGCGACCGGGTGGCCACGAATGGGGCCAGAGACGTGGCCCGCGAGCATCCACGACACTCTGGCAATCGGAGCCAGGCGAGCGGCATCGTTCGAATCCAAGATGACGAGCCGCACGCCGCTGGGTCCGGGGACGGGGCCATGCTACCCACGGGCGGCGCGGCAACCTCTACGGTGCCCCAGCTGGCACCCGCGCCACGGCCTTCCCAGGCCACGCGCGAAGAGCGACACCGCGATGCCGGAGCCCCTGGGCACCGCCGAGGGAATAGCCCTGTGCCCCACTCGCAGGACGCACCAGGCCGGCGTGCGCGCTCAGACGCCGGCAGAAGCGGCGTGCGACCGCGAGACCGTGACAGAGCCCCTTCTAATCTGGTTAGAAGCCGGAGCGCGTCACGGTCTACTCAGCTCTCATCGCTGCCCACACCAGCAGAAGCGCTGGCGCACGTGCAACTGCTCCTCGACTTCCCTCATGCTACGGAGAAGCTCGA
This sequence comes from Triticum aestivum, assembly GCF_018294505.1. Classification (NCBI taxonomy): domain Eukaryota; kingdom Viridiplantae; phylum Streptophyta; class Magnoliopsida; order Poales; family Poaceae; genus Triticum; species Triticum aestivum. The sequence continues at coordinate 412,658,398 of NC_057805.1, read as the reverse complement.
CGAGTGGAGGACCACCATCCGAAGCCTTGTCAGCTTCGCCAACAATGACGAGCCGCTCCCAACGGGACCCTCATGCCGGCATTCTGTCGAACCGGTGCATGCCGGCGGTGGGGGGACCGGAGATGTTGCGACCATGGTGCACTCTCCTCCCCCACAGAAGCGACAGCAGCCACCGGCTCGTCAGGCCAACGCCTGTGACAATGCTTCCACAGCGTCATCCGACCCGCGAACCCGCTGCGACCAACGTCGAGTTCTTTGAGAGAGAGCTCAGGAAGACGCTCGAACTACGATTGAGCGACGGCGCGCCATCAGTCAGATCAACGTGTGGGGCCTGCTGTAGACCGCCCAGCGCCGGGGGGCCCTGGCGGCCTGCCTTACGAGGTGGGTTGTCCGGCCTTTACCTGAGAGCTGCGGCAGTTCCAGTGGCCCTCCCACCGCACGTTCAAGCCAGATGTTGGGGAAAAGTACAACGGCAAGACTCACCCCGTCGTAGTTCCTCAACATCTACACCATCGCAATGCAAGCCACCGGGGCTCGCGACGATAAGGTTCTCGCCAACTACTTTCCATTGGCACTTAATCCCAACGTCATGCCATTTCGCACCCCGCATGGCAAGTGGCAAGCCATGATTTAGATGGATTTAGATGGCAACTAGGGGGACACGTGGCGGGCGAGGCAAGATTTAGATGGCAAGTGGAACGGCCGTTTCGCACCCCGCGAATGTGGGGCACGTATGCCATGATGGCCACGACCCGAATCCACCTAGTAAATGAGCCGCGCCCCTACGTCTTCCCCTATTTTTATGGGGGGGGACGCGGGCCACCTCTTTACTATTAAAACCGCGGGGTGACGCAAGCATGATGCGGTCACTCCACGCACGACCCCCACGTCACGCATTCAGCACGGGTCTTTGTGGAAGCGCAACTGGCGTGGGAAGTTACTGTGGTAAAACTCAGCCCAGGCCTAGCCCAACAATGCGTCACGCTTATGTGTGGCCTAGGCCCAGTGGCTCCAGTCGGTGTACAAAAGTTGAGGCCCTTCTTTGTACCCCTTTACTTGTGCACGGGCAGCTAGAGCCGCACGTACGGCCACACTTAGCGGGGCTGAAGAGGAAGAAAGTCACGAGACTACCAGAGCCGTGCTCAAGACCAGAAGCATGAAGAGTAGAGGGGTGAGGTGAAACTCCCTCGGCAAGGCCCTTGCCGGGACGACCTTCACGGCCTCAGCAAGAGCCTTGCCGGGGCAACTTGCCCAACACCGAAGGGGCCGCCACACTTGAGTCTAAAAGTTCCCACGCCATCAACCACACTGGAGCCAAGGCTCGGGAGGCGCCTCCATGGTGGCATGCAGATCTTTGTGAAGACAAAGGGCTTGCGAGGCCTAGATAGGAACCATAAAACAAGACAACAGCGAGGCCCCTTGCCGAGGATGCTCACGAGGCCCCGGCAAGGCTCCTGCCGAAGATACCCACGAGGCCCCGGCAAGACTCTTGCCGAGGGCGCCCGCAAGGCCCCGGCAAGACCCTTGCCGGGAATATCAGCAAGACCGCGGCAAGGCCTTGCCGCCGCGTCGCCGCACCAGCTCAGCAGCCAACCGACCAACTAAGCAGGTACCCACGTGGCGGTACGTGCCTCCTAAGCCAACTAGTCAAGCACCTATGTGGTGGCATGCAGATCTTCGTGAAGACCTTGCCACCACACCAGCTCAGCAGCCTGCCAGCCTACATGGCGCTGCATGCCTCGTTGGCCTCGACGCGTTTCGGAGCAAGGTGAAGCGACCACGGACGAGACGGGCCTCGTTATAGTCCCCGATAAAGTAAGAGGGCACCTAAATAGCGCATTTAATGTGTTTTGTCCTATGATGTCAGAGATAAACTCGACTACCATACAATTTCCCACCTCCTGTGTGCCACTGTGGCAGCACCTTTGACTATAAAAGGAGGCCCGCAGTGTACTGAGAGAGGATTCAGACTTTTTGGACCCTGCACACTTTGTAGCTTGATAGGTCTCCAACGTATCTATAATTTTTGATTGTTCCATGCTATTATATTATCTATTTTGGATGTTTAATGGGCTTTATTATACACTTTTATATTATTCTCGGGACTAACCTACCAACCAAAGGCCCAGTGCAAATTGCTGTTTTTTGGCCTATTTCAGTGTTTCGCAGAAAAGGAATATCAAACGGAATCCAAGCGGAATGAAACCTTCGGGAGAGTCATTTTTTGAACAAACACAATCCAGGAGACTTGTAGTGGATGTCAAGGAAGCAACAAGGCGGCCACAAGGTAGGAGGGCGCGTCCCCCACCCTTGTGGGCCCCTCGTGGCTCCACCGACCAAAATCTTTCACCTATATATATACTCATATACCCCGAAAACATCCAGGAGCACCACGAAACCCTATTTCCACCGCCGCAACCTTCTGTACCCATGAGATCCCATCTTGGGGCCGTTTCCGGTGCTCTGTCGGTGGGGGAATCGATCACAAAGGGCTTCTACAACAACACCATAGCCTCTCCGATGATGTGTGAGTAGTTTACCACAGACCTTCGGGTCCATAGTTATTAGCTAGATGGCTTCTTCTCTATCTTTGGATCTCAATACATGTTGGGGAACGTAGCAGAAATTCAAAATTTTCCTACGTGTCACCAAGATCAATCTAGGAGATGCTAGCAATGAGAGGGGAGGAGTGCATCTACATACCCTTGTAGATCGCGAGCGGAAGCGTTCAAGAGAATGGGGTTGATGGAGTCGTACTCGTCGTGATCCAAATCACCGATGATCCTAGCGCCGAACGGACGGCACCTCCGCGTTCAACACACGTACGGAGCAGGGACGTCTCCTCCTTCTTGATCCAGCAAGGGGGGAGGAGAAGTTGATGGAGATCCAGCAGCACGACGGCGTGGTGGTGGAAGTAGCGGGATCCAGACAGGGCTTGGCCAAGCGCAAGCGGGGAGGAAGAGATGTCACGGGAGGGAGGGAGGCGCCAGGGCTTGGGGTGCTGCTCCCATGCGCCTCCCCACTATATATAGGGGTGGAGGGGCCTGGTTTCTTGCCCTCCAAGTCCATTGGGGCATTGGCAAAGGTGGGGGAAAGAAATCCCATCATTTCCCTTCCCCACCGATTGTTATCCCCCTTTTTTAGGGATCTTGATCTTATCCCTTCGAGATATGATCTTATTCCTTCTAAGGTGGGATCTTGGTGCGCCTTGACCAGGGGTGTGGGGCCTTGCCCCCACTACCCACGTTCATGTGGGTCCCCCCATGCAGGTGGGCCCCACTTCGGAACCTTCTAGAACCTTCCTGGTATAATACCGAAAAATCCCGAACATTTTCCGGTGGCCAAAATAGGACTTCCCATATATAAATCTTTACCTCCGGACCATTCCGGAACTCCTCGTGACGTCTGGGATCTCATCCGGGACTCTGACAACTGTCGGTTAACCGCATACTAATATCTGTACAACTCTAGCGTCACCGAACCTTAAGTGTGTAGACCCTACGGGTTCGGGAGACATGCAGACATGACCGAGACGACTCTCCGGTCAATAACCAACAGCGGGATCTGGATACCCATGTTGGCTCCCACATGTTCCACGATGATCTCATCGGATGAACCACGATGTGGAGGATTCAATCAATCCCGTATACAATTCCCTTTGTCAATCGGTACGTTACTTGCCCGAGATTCGATCGTAGGTATCCCAATAGCTTGTTCAATCTCGTTACCGGCAAGTCACTTTACTTGCCCGAGATTCTCATCGGATGATCCTATGGCTAACTCCTTAGTCACATTGAGCTCATTATGATGATGCATTACCGAGTGGGCCCAGAGATACCTCTCCGTCATACGGAGTGACAAATCCCAGTCTCGATTCGTGCCAACCCAACAGACACTTTCGGAGATACCCGTAGTGCACCTTTATAGCCATCCAGTGACGTTGTGACGTTTGGCAGACCCAAAGCACTCCTATGGTATCCGGGAGTTGCACAATCTCATGGTCTAAGGAAATGATACTTGACATTTGGAAAAGCTCTAGCAGACGAACTACACGATCTTGTGCTATGCTTAGGATTGGGTCTTGTCCATCACATCATTCTCCTAATGATGTGATCCCGTTATCAATGACATCCAATGTCCATAGTCAGGAAACCGTAACCATCTATTGATCAACGAGCTAGTCAACTAGAGGCTCACTAGGGACATGTTGTGGTCTATGTATTCACACATGTATTATGGTTTCCGGATAACACAAATATAGCATGAAAAATAGACAATTATCATGAACAAGGAAATAGAATAATAACCATTTTATTATTGCCTCTAGGGCATATTTCCAACAGTCTCCCACTTGCACTAGAGTCAATAATCTAGTTCACATCACCATGTGATTAACACTCAAAGTTCACTAGAGTCAATAATCTAGTCCACATCACCATGTGATTAACACTCAATGAGTTCTAGGGTTTGATCATGTTATGCTTACGAGAGAGGTTTTAGTCAACGGGTCTGCACCATTCAGATCCGTGTGTGCTTTACAAATCGGTATGTCATCTTGTAGATGTAGCTACCACGCACTACTAGGAGCTATTCCAAATAACTACTCTACTATACGAGTCCGGTTTACTACTCAGAGTCATCCGGATTAGTGTCAAAGTTTGCATCGACGTAACCCTTTACGATGAACTCTTTTACCACCTCCATAATCGAGAAAATTCCTTAGTCCACCAGTTACTAAGGATAAGTTCGACCGCTGTCATGTGATCCATTCCTGGATCACTCTTGTACCCCTTGACTGACTCATGGCAAGGCACACTTCAAGTGCGGTACACAGCATAGCATACTGAAGAGCCTACGTCTTAAGCATAGGGGACGACCTTCGTCCTTTCTCTCTCTTCTGCCGTGGTCAGGTCTTGAGTCTTACTCAATACTCACACCTTGTAACACAGCCAAGAACTCCTTCTTTGCTAATCTATTTTGAACTCCTTCAAAATCTTGTCACGGTACGTATTCATTTGAAAGTACTATTAAGCGTTTTTGATCTATCCTTATAGATCTTGATGCTCAATGTTCAAGTAGCTTAATCCAGGTTTTCCATTGAAAAACACTTTTCAAATAACCCTGTATGCTTTCCAGAAATTCTACATCATTTCTGATCAACAATATGTCAACAACATATACTCATCAGAAATTCTATAGTGCTCCCACTCACTTCTTTGGAAATACAAGTTTCTCATGAACTTTGTATAGACCCAAAATCTTTGATCATCTCATCAAAGCATTCATTCCAACTCCGAGATGCTTACTCCAATCCTTAGAAGGATTGCTGGAGCTTTGCATACTTGTTAGCATCTTTCAGGATTGACAAAACCTTCTGGTTGTATCACATACAACCTTTCCTCAAGAAAATCGTCGAGGAAACAATGTTTTGACATCCTATCTGCAAGATTTCATAAATAATGCAGTAACTACTAATATAATTCTAACAGACTCTTAGCATCGCTATGAGTGAGAAAGTCTCATCGCAGTCAACTCCTTGAACTTGCCGGAAAACATCTTAACGACAAGTCGAGCTTTCTTAATGGTGACACTTACCATCATTGTCTGTCTTCCCTTTAAAATCCATCTGTACCCAACAGCCTTACGACCATCAAGTAGTTCTTTCAAAGTCTATACTTTGTTTTCATACATGGATCCTCTCGGATTTTATGGCCTCAAGCCATTCGTCGGAATCCGGGCCCACCATCGCTTCTCCGTAGCTCGTAGATTCATTGTTGTCTAGCAACATGACTTCCAAGACAGGATTACGTACCACTCTGAAGTAGTATGCATCCTTGTCGTCCTATGAGGTTTGGTAGTGACTTGATCTGAAGTTTCATGATCACTATCATAAGCTTCCACTTCAATTGGTGTAGGTGCCACAGGAACAACTTCCTGTGCCCTGCTACACATTAGTTGAAGTGACGGTTCAATGACCTCATCAAGTCTCCACCATCCTCCCACTCAATTCTTTCGAGAGAAACTTTTCCTCGAGAAAGGACCCGTTTCTAGAAACAATCACTTTTGCTTCCAGATCTGAAGTAGGAGGTATACCCAACTGTTTTGGGTATTCTATGAAGATGCATTTATCCGCTTTGGGTTCGAGCTTATTAGCCTAAAACTTTTTCACATAAGCGTCGCAGCCCCAAACTTTTAAGAAACGACAGCTTAGGTTTCTCTAAACCATAGTTCATACGGTGTCGTCTCAACGGAATTGCGTGGTGCCCTATTTAAAGTGAATGCGGTTGTCTCTAATGCCTAACCCATAAACGATAGTTGTAATTCGATAAGAGACATCATGGTATGCACCATATCCAATAGGGTGCAGTTATGATGTTCGGACACACCATCACAATATGGTGTTCCAGGCGGTATTAGTCGTGAAACAATTTCCACAATTTCTTAATTGTGTGCCAAACTCGTAACTCAGATATTCATCTCTATGATCATATCATAGACATTTTATCCTCTTGCCACGACGATCTTCAACTTCGCTCTGAAATTACTTGAACCTTTCAATAATTCAGACTTGTGTTTCATCACGTAAATATTCTCAGCATCTACTCAAATCATTTGTGAAGTAAGAACATAACGATATCCACTGCATGCCTCAGCACTCATTGGACTGCACACATCAAATGTACTACTTCCAACAAGTTGCTCTCTTGTTCCATCTTACTGAAAACGAGGCCTTTCAGTCATCTCGCCCATGTGGTATGATTTGCATGTCTCAAGTGATTCAAAATCAAGTGAGTCCATATGATCCATCTGTATGGACTTTCTTCATGCATACATACTAATAGACATGGTTCCAATGTCTCAATCTTTTCAAAAAACGAGTGAGCCAAAGATCCATCAACATGGAGCTTCTTCATGCGTTTTATACCAATATGACTCAAGTGGCAGTGCCACAAGTATGTGGTACTATCATTACTATCTTATATCTTTTGGCATGAACATGTGTATCACTACGATCGAGATTCAATAAACCATTCATTTTAGGTACAAGACCATGAAGGTGTTATTCAAATAGACAGAGTAACCATTATTCTCCTTTAATGAATAACCGTATTGCGATAAACATAATCCAATCATGTCTATGCTCAACGCAAACACCAAATAACAATTATTCAGGTTTAACCCCAATCTCGATGGTAGAGGGAGCATGCGATGCTTGATCACATCAACCTTGGAAACACTTCCAACACATATCGTCATCTCACATTTAGCTAGTCTTCGTTTATTCCGCAGCTTTTATTTCGAGTTACTAACACTTAGCAACCGAACCGGTATCTAATACCCTGGTGCTACTAGGAGTCCTAGTAAAGTACACATTAATATAATGTATATCCAATATACTTCTGTCGACCTTGCCAGCCTTCTCATCTATGAAGTATCCAGGGTAGTTCTTCTTCAGTGACCGTTCCCCTCATTTCAGAAGCACTTAGTCTCGGGTTTGGGTTCAACCTTGGGTTTCTTCACTAGAGCAGCAACTGATTTGCCGTTTCATGAAGTATCCCTTCTTGCCCTTGCCCTTCTAGAAACTAGTGGCTTTACTAACCATCAACAATTGATGCTCCTTCTTGATTTCTACTTTCGCGGTGTCAAACATCGCGAGTTCCTCAAGGATCATCATGTCTATCCCTGATATGTTATAGTTCATCACGAAGCTCTAATATCTTGGTGGCAGTGACTATGGAGAACCATCACTATCTCATCTGGAAGATTAACTCCCACTCGATTCAAGTGATTGTAGTACTCAGACAATCTGAGCACATGCTCAACGATTGAGCTTTTCTCCCTTAGTTTGCAGGCTTAAGAAACTTGTCAGAGGTCTCATACCTCTTGACGTGGGCATTAGTCTGAAATCCCAATTTCAGTCTTTGGAACATCTCATATGTTCTGCGACGTTTCAAAACCGTCTTTGGTGCCACAATTTTAAACCGTTAGCATCACACACTGAACTATCACGTAGTCATCAAAACGTGTATGTCAGATGTTTCGTAACATCTACAGACGACGCTCGAGGTTCAGCACACCGAGCAGTGCATTAAGGACATAAGCCTTCTGTGCAGCAATGAGGACAATCCTCAGTTTACGGACCCAGTCTGCATAATTGCTACTATCAACTTTCAACTAAATTTTCTCTAGGAACATATCTTAGTAGAACTAAAGCGTAAGCTACGACATTATTTGCAAAGACCTTTTGACTATGTTCATGATAATTAAGTTCATCTGATTATTTAATGAACTCCCACTTAGATAGACATCCCTCTAGTCATCTAAGTGATACATGATCCGAATCGACTAGGCCGTGTCCGATCATCACGTGAGACGGACTAGTCATCATCGGTGAACATCTCCATGTTGATCGTATCTACTATACGACTCATGTTCGACCTTTCGGTCTCTTGTGTTTCGAGGCCATGTCTGTACATGCTAGGCTCGTCAAGTCAACCTAAGTGTTTTGCTTGTGTTCTGAGGCCATGTCTGTACATGCTAGGCTCGTCAACACCCGTTGTATGCGAACGTTAGAATCTATCACACCCGATCATCACGTGGTGCTTCGAAACAACGAACGTTAGAATCTTATTTATGCTACCGTCGTTCTAAGCAAATAAGATGTAAACATGACAAACATCACATGCAAATCATAAAGTGACATGATATGGCCAATATCATCTTGCGCCTTTGATCTCCATCTTCGAGGCGCGGCATGATCTCCTTCGTCCCCGGCATGACACCATGATCTCCATCATCATGATCTCCATCATCGTGTCTTCATGAAGTTGTCTCGCCAACCATTACTTCTACTACTATGGCTAACGGTTAGCAATAAAGTAAAGTAATTACATGGCGTTTTTCATTGACACGCAGGTCATACAATAAATTAAGACAACTCCTATGGCTCCTGGCGGTTGTCATACTCATCGACATGCAAGTCGTGATTCCTATTACGAGAACATGATCAATCTCATACATCACATATATCATTCATCACATCCTTTTGGCCATATCACATCACATAGCATACCCTGCAAAAACAAGTTAGACGTCCTCTAATTGTTGTTGCATGTTTTACGTGGCTGCTATGGGTTTCTAGCAAGAACGTTTCTTACCTATGCAAAACCCACAATGGTGATATGCCAATTGCTATTTACCCTTCATAAGGACCCTTTTCATCGAATCCGATCCAACTAAAGTGGGAGAGACAGACACCCGCTAGCCACCTTATGCATCAAGTGCATGTCAGTCGGTGGAACCTGTCTCACGTAAGAGTACGTGTAAGGTCGGTCCGGGCCGCTTCATCCCACAATGCCGCCGAATCAAGATAAGACTAGTAACGGTAAGCAAATTGAACAAATCGTCGCCCACAACTACTTTGTGTTCTACTCGTGCATAGAATCTACGCATAAACCTGGCTCATGATGCCACTGTTGGGGAACGTAGCAGAAATTCAAAAATTTCCTACGTGTCACCAAGATCAATCTAGGAGATGCTAGCAACGAGAGGGGAGGAGTGCATCTACATACCCTTGTAGATCGCGAGCGGAAGCGTTCAAGAGAACGGGGTTGATGGAGTCGTACTCGTCGTGACCCAAATCACCGATGATCCTAGCGCCGAACGGACGGCACCTCCGCGTTCAACACACGTACGGAGTGGGGATGTCTCCTCCTTCTTGATCCAGAAAGGGCGGAGGAGAAGTTGATGGAGATCCAGCAGTACGACGGCGTGGTGGTGGAAGTAGCGGGATCCCGGCAGGGCTTCGCCAAGCGCAAGCGGGGAGGAAGAGGTGTCACGGGAGGGAGGGAGGTGCCAGGGCTTGGGGTGCTGCTCCCATGCGGCTCCCCACTATATATAGGGGTGGAGGGGGCTGGTTTCTTGCCCTCCAAGTCCATTGGGGCGTTGGCAAAGGTGGGGGAAAGAAATCCCATCATTTCCCTTCCCCACCGATTGTTATCCCCATTTTTTTGGGGATCTTGATCTTATCCCTTCAGGATATGATCTTATTCCTTCTAAGGTGGGATCTTGGTGCGCCTTGACCAGGGGTGTGGGGCCTTTCCCCCACTACCCACGTTCATGTGGGTCCCTCCATGCAGGTGGGCCCCACTTCAGAACCTTCTAGAACCTTCCCGGTACAATACCGAAAAATCCCGAACATTTTCCGGTGGCCAAAATAGGACTTCCCATATATAAATCTTTACCTCCGGACCATTCCGGAACACCTCGTGACGTCCGGGATCTCATCCGGGACTCCGAACAACTTTCGGTTAACCGCATACTGATATCTCTACAACTCTAGCATCACCGAACCTTAAGTGTGTAGACCCTACGGGTTTGGGAGATGGAGACATGACCGAGACGACTCTCCGGTCAATAACCAACAGCGGGATCTGGATACCCATGTTGGCTCCCACATGTTCCACGATGATCTCATCGGATGAACCACGATGTGGAGGATTCAATCAATCCCGTATACAATTCCCTTTGTCAATCGGTACGTTACTTGCCCGAGATTCGATCGTCGGTATCCCAATACCTTGTTCAATCTCGTTACCGGCAAGTCACTTTACTCGTACCGTAACGCATGATCCCGTGGCTAACTCCTTAGTCACATTGAGCTCATTATGATGATGCATTACCGAGTGGGCCCAGAGATACCTCTCCGTCATACGGAGTGACAAATCCCAGTCTCGATTCGTGCCAACCCAACAGACACTTTCGGAGATACCCGTAGTGCACCTTTATAGCCACCCAGTTAAGTTGTGACGTTTGGCACACCCAAAGCACTCCTATGGTATCCGGGAGTTGCACAATCTCATGGTCTAAGGAAATGATACTTGACATTTGGAAAAGCTCTAGCAGACGAACTACACGATCTTGTGCTATGATTAGGATTGGGTCTTGTCCATCACATCATTCTCCTAATGATGTGATCCCGTTATCAATGACATCCAATGTCCATAGTCAGGAAACCGTAACCATCTACTGATCAACGAGCTAGTCAACTAGAGGCTCACTAGGGACATGTTTTGGTCTATGTATTCACACATGTATTACGGTTTCCGGATAACACAATTATAGCATGAACAATAGACAATTATCATGAACAAGGAAATACAATAATAACCATTTTATTATTGCCTCTAGGGGATATTTCCAACAATACAAACTTCTCCTCGATCTTCTTGGAGATCTATTCGATGTAGTACTTTTTGTGGTGTGTTTGTCCAGATCCTGTGGGTTTATGATCAAGTTTATCTATGAACAATATCTGAATCTTCTTTGAATTCTTATATGCATGATTTGATATCTTTGCAAGGCTCATTGAATTATCAGTTTGGTTTGGCCTACTAGATTGATCTTTCTTGCAATGGGAGAAGTGCTTAGCTTTGGATTCAATCTTGCGGTGCCTGATCCTAGTGACAGCAGGGGAAACGACATGTATTGTATTGTTGCCATCGAGGATAAAAATATGGGGTTTATATCATATTGCTTGAGTTTATCCCTCTACATCATGTCATCTTGCCTAATGGGTTACTCTGTTCTTATGAACTTAGTACTCTAGATGCATGCTGGATAGCGGTTGATGTGTGGAGTAATAGTAGTAGAAGCATAATCGTTTCGGTCTACTTGACACGGACGTGATGCCTATATACATGATCATGCGTAGATATTCTCATAACTATGCGCTTTTCTATCAATTGCTCGATAGTAATTTGTTCACCCACCGTAGAATTTGCTATCTTGAGAGAAGCCACTAGTGAAACCTATGGCCCCCAGGTCTATTTTCCATCATATTAATCTCCCATCAACTAGCTATTTCTGTCGCTATTTATTTTGCAATCTTTACTTTCCAATCTAAAGAACAAAAATACCAAAAATATTTATCTTATTATCTCTATCAGATCTCTCTTTTGCAAGTGGCTGTGAAGGGATTGACAACCCCTTTATCGCGTTGGTTGCAAGGTTCTTAATTTTTTGTGCAGCTACTAGGGACTTGCGTGTAGTCTCCTACTAGATTGATACCTTGGTTCTCAAAAACTGAGGGAAATATTTACGCTACTTTGATGCATCACCCTTTCCTCTTCAAGGGAAAACCAACGCATGCTCAAGAGGTGGCAAGAAGGATTTCTGGCGCCGTTGCCGGGGAGATCTACGCACAAGTCAAGGCATACCAAGTACCCTTCACAAACTCTTCTCCCTCGCATTACATTATTTGCCATTTGCCTCTCGTTTTCCTCTCCCCCACTTCACCTTTGCCTTTTCTTTGCCTTCTTCCCATATGTCTTTTTGTTTGTGTTTCCATGTGCCTTCTATTTGCTTTCATCTTTGCTTGCTAAAAATCTATTGATATGGATCCACTTAAAGTGTTCTACTTGGTTCATCTTCGATCCTTATGCGCTCGTGCTGAAACCCCAACTAGCCTAGTTGATGGAAATCTTTAGATGAGCGAGCTTATTTTGTGCGTCACTGTTTGTTTGAAAAGGGAAGACTCTTATGGGATCAAATAAACAGATTGCTGTGTTAGCCTGGAATCTTTGTGAAATTTGTGATTTTACTTGTTGCTCTAAGAACCCTAAAAAACACCTTCCCTACCTATGTGAGTTTAATGATAATGAAATCTTATCTTCTTCTGCACAGGGTGTTTAAAATTACTATGATATCGAATAAATTGAAGAATTTGTTGCTTTTAAGGGTGCTTATGAATTTGCTTCTTTGATTGAAAAATATGGTATTACTCTCTGCGAATCTGAAAATTTTGACATACTTAATTATTGCTATGAAAACTATGCTCGCAATGTCTATGTCAAAGAAATTATTGAGAGAATGACCGTTGCATTGGAAGAAAATAATGATGTGCATGAATCTATAGATAATGATGATTCCGATGATTTAATTGAAATTTCCCTTGATGAACATGATGCTTGCTATTCTTGTGGCCATGATGCCAATATTTTTGAAGACGAATTTTCTATAATTCCTTATGTTAAACATGAGATCGTTGCTATTGCGCCCATACTTGATAGTTCCTTTGATGAAAAGCATGATTGCAATGATATTATTATAAATTCTATTAATGTCAATTGTGCTAATAATATGCAAAACCCTAATCTTGGGGATGCTAGTTTTGCTATGTCTACTACTTGTTGCAATGATCATGATGGAGGTGATTCTTCTTATGATCTTGAAAATTTATTTAGGCCCCATGATGAATATGAGATTGATAATAATGTTTGCAATAATATTGATAGTGGGTTTGGAAGAGTGTCAACTTTAGATCCCACATATTTGGAGAATGTTCAATCTTATGAAGTTTTTGATAAAAGTGGGTTTGGAGAGGTCATGACTTTAGTTAATGTTAATCCCACTATTCTGGAAGAGTGTCAACTTTGCATACATGTGGATCGTGTTAAGAATATGTTTTGTGATAGCTATATTGTTGAATTTGCTTATGATCCTACATGTAATTATTATGAGAGAGGAAAATATGGTTGTAGAGATTTTCATGTTACAAGATTACCTCTCATTATGTTGAGATTGCTATTGTTTCTTTCTTCTTCCTTGCATATGGTAGTTTTTGCTTGCCTAGATAATTTGTTTACTTATAAAATGCCTATGCATAGGAAATATGTTAGACTTAAATTTGTTTGTCACATGTTTCATGATGCTCTCTTTCTGTTTCAATTATTATCTTTCGTGTCAGCATCGTTGAAATCTTATGCCTAGCTTGGGGCGTTAAATGATAGCGCTTGTTGGGAGGCAATCCAATTTTATTTTTGTTCCTTTCTTTTTGTTCCTGTTTAGTAAAAATAATTCATCTAGCCTTTGGTTAGATTTAGTTTTATGTTTTAATTAGTGTTTGTGCCAAGTTAAACCTATAGGATCTTCTTGGATAACAATTATTTGATCTTGCTGAAAAAGTCAGAAACTTTCTGCTCACGAAAACAATTGTTACAAATCACCAGAAAGTGATAAAATACTTATTCCAATTGCAGTAGATCAATAAACAAATTATCTAGGTCGTCCTATTTTCGTAGATTTTTGTAAGTTACAGAAGTTTGCGGTTATTAAAGATTACTACAGACTGTTCTGTTTTTTGACAGATTCTGTTTTTCATGTGTTGTTTACTTATTTTGATGAATCTATGGCTAGTATCGGGGGGTATGAACCATAGAGAAGTTGGAATACAGTAGGTTTAGCACCAATATATATAAAGAATGAGTTCATTACAGTACCTTATTGTGGTGGTTGATTTACTTGCACTAACGGAGCTCATGAGATTTTCTGTTGAGTTTTGTGTTGTGAAGTTTTCAAGTTTTGGGTAAAGATTTGATGGATTATGGAATAAGGAGTGGAAAGAGCCTAAGCTTGGGGTTGCCCAAGGCACCCCAAGGTAAAATTCAAGGACAAACAAAAGCCTAAGCTTTCGTCATCATCCATTGGTAACTTTACTTGAGGCTATATTTTTATTCACCACATGATATGTGTTTTGCTTGGAGCGTCTTGTATGATTTGAGTCTTTGCTTTTTAGTTTACCACAATCATCCTTGCTGTACATACCTTTTCGAGAGACACACATGAATCGGAATTTATTAGAATACTCTATGTGCTTCACTTATATCTTTTGAGCTAGATAATTTTGCTCTAGTGCTTCACTTATATCTTTTTAGAGCACGGTGGTGGTTTTATTTTATAGAAATTATTGATCTCTCATGCTTCACTTATATTATTTTGAGAGTTCTTTAGAACAGCATGGTAATTTTCTTTGGCTATAAAATTAGTCCTAATATGATAGGCATCCAAGATGGGTATAATAAAAACTTTCATATAGAGTGCATTGAATACTATGAGAAGTTTGATACTTGATGTTTGTTTTGAGATATGAAGATGGTGATATTAAAGTTGTGCTAGTTGAGTAATTGTGAATTTCAGAAATACTTGTGTTAGAGTTTGCAAGTCCCCTAGCAAGCACGTATGGTAACCGTTGTGTAACAAATTTGAAACATGAGGTGTTCTTTGATTGTCATCCTTATGAGTGGCGGTCGGGGACGAGCGATGGTCTTTTCCTACCGATCTATCACCCTAGGAGCATGCGCGTAGTGCTTGGTTTTTGATGACTTATAGATTTTTGCAATAAGTATGTGAGTCCTTTATGACTAATGTTGAGTCCTTGGATTGTACGCACTCTCACCCTTCCATCATTGCTAGCCCCTTCGGTACCGTGCATTGTCCTTTCTCACCTTGAGAGTTGGTGCAAACTTCGCAGGTGCATCCAAACCCCGTGATATGATACGCTCTATAACACATAAACCTCCTTATATCTTCCTCAAAACAGCCACCATACCTACCTATTATGGCATTTCCATAGCCATTCCGAGATATATTTTCATGCAACTTTCCACCGTTTCATTTATTATGACACGCTTCATCATTGTCATATTGCCTTGCATGATCACGTAGTTGACATCGCATTTGTGGCAAAGCCACCATGCATAATTCATCATACATGTCACTCTTGATTCATTGCCCATCCCGGTACACTGCCGGAGGCATCCATGTAGAGTCATATTTTGTTCTAGTATCGAGTTGTAATCTTTGAGTTGTAAATAAATAGAAGTGTGATGATCATCATTATTAGAGCATTGTCCCGAAGAAGAAAAAAAGAAAGGCAAAAAAAGGCCCAAAAAAGAAAAAAGGGAAAAGAAAAAAATTAAAAGGGACAATGTTACTATCCTTTTGCACACTTGTGCTTCAAAGTAGCACCATGATCTTTATGATAGAGAGTCTCTTATTTTGTCACTTTCATATACTAGTGGGAATTTTCATTATAGAACTTGGCTTGTATATTCCAACAATGGGCTTCCTCAAATGCCCTAGGTCTTCATGAGCAAGCAAGCTAGATGCACACCCACTTAGTTTCTTTCGTTGGGCTTTCATACATTTATAGCTCTAGTGCATCCGTTGCATGGCAATCCCTACTCCTTGCATTGACATCAATTGATGGGCATCTCCCTAGCCCGTTGATTAGCCGCGTTAATGTGAGATTTCATCATTTTTTGTCTTCTTCACACAACCCCCATCATTATATTTTATTCCACCCATAGTGCTATATCCATGGCTCACGCTCATGTACTACGTGAAAGTTGAAAAGGTTTGAGATTACTAAAGTATGAAACAATTGCTTGGCTTGTCATCGGGGTTGTGCATGATGAGAGCATTCTTGTGTGACGAAAATGGAGCATGACCAAACTATATGATTTTTTAGGGATAAACTTTCTTTGGCCATGTTATTTTGAGGAGACATGATTGCTTAGTTAGTATGCTTGAAGTATTATTATTTTTATGTCAATATTAAACATTTATCTTGAATCTTTCGGATCTGAACATTCATGCCACAATAAAGAAAATTACTTTAAAGATTATGTTAGGTAGCATTCAGCATAAAAAATTCTGTTTTTATCATTTACCTACTCGAGGACGAGCAGGAATTAAGCTTGGGGATGCTTGATACGTCTCCAACATATCTAAATTTTTTGATTGTTCCATGCTATTATATTATCTGTTTTGGATGTTTAATGGGCTTTATTATACACTTTTATAGTATTTTTGGGACTAACCTACTAACCAAAGGCCCAGTGCAAATTGTTGTTTTTTTTGCCTATTTCAGTGTTTCGCAGAAAAGGAATATCAAACGGAATCCAAACGGAATGAAACCTTCGGGAGAGTCGTTTCGGGAACAAACACAATCCAGGAGGCTTGGAGTGGACGTCAAGGAAGCAACGAGGCGGCCACGAGGTAGGAGGGTGCGCCCAGGGGGGTAGGCGCGCCCCCCACCCTCGTGGGCCCCTCGTGGCTCCACCGACCTACTTCTTTCACCTATATATACTCATATACCCCAAAAACATCCAGGAGCACCACGAAACCCTATTTCCACCGCCGCAACCTTCTGTACCCGTGAGATCCCATCTTGGGGCCTTTTCCGACGCTCTGCCGGAGATGGTTTCGACCACGGAGGACTTCTACATCAACACCATAGCCTCTCCGATGATGTGTGAGTAGTTTACCACAAACCTTCGGGTCCATAGTTATTAGCTAGATGGCTTCTTCTCTATCTTTGGATCTCAATACAAATTTCTCCTCGATCTTCTTGGAGATCTATTCGATGTAATACTTTTTGCGGTGTGTTTGTCGAGATCCAATGAATTGTGGGTTTATGATCAAGTTTATCCATGAACAACATTTGAATCTTCTCTGAATTCTTATATGCATGATTTGATATCTTTGCAAGTCTCTTCGAATTATCAGTTTGGGTTTGGCCTACTAGATTGATCTTTATTGCAATGGGAGAAAGTGCTTAGCTTTGGGTTCAATCTTGCGGTGCTCGATCCCAGTGACAGCAGGGGAAACGACACGTATTGTATTGTTGCCATCGAGGATAGAAAGATGGGGTTTATATCGTATTGCTTGAGTTTATCCCTCTACATCATGTCATCTTGCCTAATGTTTTACTCTATTCTTATGAACTTAATACTCTAGATGCATGCTGGATAGCGGTCAATGTGTGAAGTAATAGTAGTAGATGCAGAATCGTTTCGGTCTACTTGACACGGACCTGATGCCTATATACATGATCATGCCTAGATATTCTCATAACTATGCGCTTTTCTATCAATTGCTCGACAGTAATTTGTTCACCCACTGTAGAATTTGCTATCTTGAGAGAAGCCACTAGTGAAACCTATGGCCCCTGCGTCTATTTTCCATCATATTAATCTCCCGTCAACTACCTATTTCTGTTGCCGTTTATTTTGCAATATTTACTTTCCAATCTATACAACAAAAATACCAAAAATATTTATCTTATTATCTCTATCAGATCTCACTTTTGCAAGTGGCCGTGAAGGGATTGACAACCCCTTTATCGCGTTGGTTGCAAGGTTCTTAATTGTTTGTGCAGGTACTAGGGACTTGCGTGTAGTCTCCTACTGGATTGATACCTTGGTTCTCAAAAACTGAGGGAAATACTTACGCTAGTTTGCTGCATCACCATTTCCTCTTCAAGGGAATACCAACACATGCTCAAGAGGTAGCATAGCTAGTCCAAGAACATCAGATAAACACAAGCTAAAAGGAGTAGGGTATTACGCATCACTTGCGGCCCGAACCAGGATAAATTTCCCGTGTTGGTCTCTTAAACCCGCTCTTTCCACAGCCCCGCGCCCGCCGACCGTAGAAGGGATTCCCTATGATCCCATAGGTGTCATTTCTACCAACAAGGACTGACGGTCAATCATCCACAGGCACAGGCCTAAAGTTGCAAAGACCTTCAATATGAATGAAGGCTCAATATTCGCCTTCTGCTTCAGCAGTTTTCCAGATGAGATGCATCTGTCTATATATCGTCTATGATGCTAATTTCGAAAGGTTCTACATGTTGCATGTGAAACTTGGTGCTGGTGCAGTTGTGTAATGGGGTAGCTGAGTGCTGAAGCTATATCATGTTGTACTCTGATGTATTTCAATTATGAAATTCTGCTTCCTTAATATGGAAATGAAATATATTATGTGCTTATTATGAATGTCAATTAGATTAATAAATAGATTATCAATAATAGGGCAATTAGCCTGCTAATGGGGAATTAGCCTGCTAATTGGGTTTTGCTACTTCAAATGGTTATTCAATAAATACCGTGGGCGATGACCTCAGGCAACGCACGTAGTTTATAGGAATAAACCATGTTAGATCAATGAACAGTCACACACGACTTTCTCTTGAAAACCGTTTGCATTAGGCCACCTTGCGCAAACGTTTAACACATAAAAACTATGTGCGATGGACAACCTTTGCCACATAGTTTCTTCTACAGACCGTGTGTGATGCATTCAATAACGCAAACGATTTAGCGGGAAAAATTGTGTGTGATGTACCTTTGAACGGAAAAGTTTTCCTTGTAGCAACTGTGTGGGATGTACATACGAATGGAAACGTTTAGCGGGGACTGACTTGGGGGATGTACTTGCGATCGGAAACAATTTCACCTATATAATTGTATTTTTTTAGCTCTACTATACGTATTTCCATATTTGAGCGCTCGCCGGTCGCACACGACCTCATTTTGCCGAGCGTGTGTGCCAGGAGGGCATATCCCCAACGGTTTTTGGGTCGTGTGGGAAGGACCCCCCTATCGCCCACACTCACTAGGCAACGGTTCCAAATGCCGTCGCAGAAAGGGGTTAAAAACCGTTTGTATAGCATCGATGCATACTAGTGTAGGTGAAATAATAATTAGCATGCTATCCATATATAATAGGTTGATGAGGAATAAATACGACACAAATCAAACATATTTTAACCATGGAAAGCCCAGTTAAGTACAACATGCATAACACCCCAAAAAATAGCAATTATATATGTTTCTCACGTATCTAGTATTGCCAAATCTGATCTTTCATAACATATACTCCCTCCGTTCCAAAATAGATGACTCAGCTTTGTACTAACTTTAGTATAAAGTTAGTACAAAGCTGAGTCATCTATTTTGGAACGAAGGGAGTATAACTTTACAAAATTGAACCTTGCCAATTTAACTAAACAGTGTACAATCGAACATCAAATCGCAAAAGTGACAAAATAGTGCAATTCAACAACACATTACACAACAAAATATTGCATACATACTTTGAGATCATATTGCATATTAACGTATTACATTGCATAAGTGACAAGAACTTATAGATGAAAGTCAGGAGAAGCACCTGCTTTAAATAAGAAATCCCAGCAATAAGTCAAACAAAGATAATTAACATTCCATAGTTAGCTAAAAATAGGTCTTAGTAAGGTACAAATGAGCTACTCCTCATAGTTAGAGGAGATGATGATGGCCTCATTCCCCTTGAAAGAGAGTGAGGGATCGACATGATGACTACACTCCCCATCAATCAAAAAGATGACGATTGGCACTACCTCGTCCGGGTGGGTCGCCTCTGGTGAGTCTAGGCATGATCATGTTGGCTCTGGACTTTAGGAAAGCATGAGAACAAAGAGAAAACACCTCGTAGTCATCATAGGCACCAACTGTGGACTCGCAAAATCCACGAAGCCTATCATTTGAAGCATCCACATTCGGCGGCATCCACTTGAGGCATTTATGGTCCTCGATCATCAGGTGCTCCTCCAAGATATGGGGGTTGGCATCCATCGCAGCCTCATCAGCACGTGCGGGTGCGATTTGCATGTCCGTGGCCAAATACTGCTCGAGCGATCGACCATGCATCATAGACTGATAATCTCCAAGTGCAGGAAATATTGTAGTACTTTCGGAAGTGGAGGTGGTAAGTATGGAGTGTCGAAACCAAAAGGAGCTAAAGGTAGGATTCTTATTCTCTCGGGTTCTATCTGCCAATGATAAAACACTACATACACTGAACGTCGCTTTGCCTAGACCTTCTAGTAAAGGATACTTTGCAAGTTTTAAAGAAATTGAGTGTGGAGTAGCGTGGTAAGTTTTGCGGTGATACTAGACCGATAATCGTGCATTGCAGTTTTATATGTGCGAAAGTACTGTGCTAACATGATAAAAAATCGATTGATCACATGTAATTGATACGTCTCCAACATATCTATAATTTTTTATTTTTTAACCCTATAATATTATATGTTTTGGATGTTTTATATGCATCAATATGCTATTTTATATTATTTTTGGGACTAACCTATTAACCTAGAGCCTAGTGCCAGTTTCTGTTTTTTCCTTGTTTTAGAGTTTCGTGGAAAAGGAATACCAAATGGAGTCCAAACGGAATGAAACTTTCGCGATGATTTTTCTTGGACCAGAAGACATCGAGAGGACATGGAGTACACGTCAGGGAAGCCACGAGGCGGCCACAAGGACGGAGGGCGCGCCCAGGGGGGTAGGGCACGCCCCCCACCCTTGTGGGCGCCTCGTGAGTCCACCGACCTATTTCTTCTGCCTATATATTCTCAAATATTCCAAAACCAACCAGGAGTGCCACGAACACACTTTTCCACCACCGCAACCTTCTGTACCCGTGAGATCCCATCTAGGGGCTTTTACATCAACACCAATGCCTCTGCAATGAAGCGTGAGTAGTTTACCTCAGACCTACGGGTCCATTGCTAGTAGCTAGATGGCTTCTTCTCTCTCTTTGATTCTCAATACCATGTTCTCCTCGATGTTCTTGGAGACCTATTCGATGTAATACCTTTTTGCAGTGTGTTTGCCGAGATCCGATGAATTGTGGATTTATGATCAACTTATCTATGAATATTATTTGAATCTTCTCTGAATCCTTATAAGCATGATTTGATATCTTTGCAAGTCTCTTCGAACTATCGATTTCGTATGGTCAACTAGATTGGTTTTTCTTGCAATGGGAGAAGTGCTTAGCTTTGGGTTCAATCTTGCGGTGTTTGATCCCAGTGACAGAAGGGGAACCCACACGTATTGTATTGTTGCCATCGAGGATAACAAGATGGTGTTTTCATCATATTGCTTGAGTTTATCCAGCTACATCATGTCATCTTACTTAATGCATTACTCTGTTCTATGAACTTAATACTCTAGATGCAGGCAGGAGTCGGTCGATGTGTGGAGTAATAGTAGTAGATGCATGCAGGAGTCGGTCTACTTGACACAGACGTGATGCCTATATTCATGATCATTGCCTTAGATATCGTCATAACTGTGCGCTTTTCCATCAATTGCTTGGTAGTAATTTGTTCACCCACTGTAATATTTTCTATCTTTAGAGAAGCCTCTAGTGAAACCTATGGCCCCCGAGTCTATTTTCCATAATATAACTTTCTGATCTACAATTTTAGTTTCTGATTTACTTCCTTTGCAATCCTCTACTTTCCGATCTATAAACCAAAAATACCAAAAATATTTACCTTACCGTTTATCCATCTCTATCAGATCTCACTTTTGAAAATAAGTGAAGGATTGACAACCCCTTTATCGCGTTGGGTGAAAGTTGTTGATTGTTTGTGCAGGTATTCGATGACTTGTTCATTATCTCCTACTGGATTGATACCTTGGTTCTCAAAACTGAGGGAAATACATACTCTACTTTGCTGCATCACCCTTTCCTCTTCAAGGGAAAAACCAACGCAAGCTCATGAAGTAGCAGGAAGAATTTCTGGCACCATTGCCGGGGAGATCTACGCCAAGTCAAGACATACCAAGTACCCATCATAAACTCTCATCTCTCGCATTACATTATTTCCATTCGCCTCTCGTTTTCTTCTCCCCCACTTCTAAAACGCTTTTCGAAAAGATTTGCCTTTCCTTCGCCCCTCTTCCATTCGTCTTCTTCGCTTGCTTTTTGTGTGATCGTGTGTTAGCTTTCTTGCCTTGTCGTGATGGTTCAACCAAAAAAATTTGAACCTCACCTTAGGAGGTTGGAAGAAATTGAAAATAATGTTAGAAGCTTCATGTCTTTGCAATTTGAGCATAATAATATCTTCAGAAATGAGCTCAAGGAGCAGAAAAGTTTTATGGGATACATGAATAAAGAGCTTGATGATATTTCTAAGGAATTTTATGGTTTGAAATCTTAGTTTGCTCATCTTGACAATTTAGTAGGCCAAATTTCTGATAAGCAAGCTACCTTGGTAAATAAGATGGCCACTAAACCAGAATCTTTAAATAATGATGAAGATCTTAAAGTGATAGATGTGACTCCTATTGAATCTTTGTTTTCCAATAGAAATTTTGATAAAGATGGGACTGGAGATGAGTCAACTTTAGTTCAAAGGCGTCCCAATGATTCGTAGTTTTTAGATCTTGATGCAAAAATAGATAGAAGTAGGATTAGAGAGGTCAAAACTTTAAGTACCAATGAACCTACTCTTTTTGATTTCAAGGAATTTGATTATGATAATTGTTCTTTAATAGATTGTATTTCCTTGTCGCAATTCATGTTTGATTCTCCTCATGCTTGTTATAATCAAAACAA
Organism: Triticum aestivum; assembly: GCF_018294505.1. NCBI lineage: Eukaryota > Viridiplantae > Streptophyta > Magnoliopsida > Poales > Poaceae > Triticum > Triticum aestivum. The sequence continues at coordinate 412,635,376 of NC_057805.1, read as the reverse complement.
AGGTTTTACTAAACATATCGTTGATGCTATGATGCAATCTTTTGAAGAAAAACTTGAATTGGAAGTTTCTATCCCTAGAAAACTTTATGATGAGTTGGAACCTACTATTAAGATTAATATTGAAGATTATGAATGCCATGCTTTGTGTGATTTGGGTGCTAGGGTTTCCATGATTCCAAAAACTTTATGTGATGTGTTAGGTTTCCGTGAATTTGATGATTGTTCTTTCAATTTGCATCTTGCGGATTCCACTATTAAGAAACCTATGGGAAGAATTAATGATGTTCTTATTGTTGAAAATAGGAATTATGTGCGCGTAGATTTCTTTGTTCTTGATATAGATTGCAATCCTACATGTCCTATTATTCTTACTAGACATTTCCTAAGAACGATTGGAGCAATTATTGATACGAAAGAAGAAAACATTAGATTTCAATTTCCATTAAGGAAAGGCATGGAACACTTTCCAAGAAAGGAAATTAAATTGCCTTATGAATCTATTATCAGAGCCACTACGGATTGCATACCAAAGATGATAATATCTAGATCTATTCGTAAGGGCGTTAAACAATAGCGATTGTTGGGAGGCAACCCAATTTTATTTTTCGTTTTTCTTTTTGGTTCTGTTTTACATTAAATAATTCATCTAGCCTCTGGTTAGATGTGGTTTAATGTTTTAATTAGTGTTTTTGCCAAGTAAGACCTTTGGGATAGCTTACGGTGATAGTTGATTTGATCTTGCTAAAAAACAGAAACTTTTGCGCCCAGGAAAATAATTCTCATTTTTTTACAGATGCGTGCTTTTGAGTTAATTCTTTTTGAAGAAGATTAATAAAAAAATTTCTTAGGTATTCCTAATGTTTCAGAATTTGTGGAGTTACAGAAGTATTTGAAATATCCAGATTGCTACAGACTGTTCTGTTTTTGACAGATTATGTTTTCTATGTGTTGTTTGCTTATTTTGATGAATCTATGGCTAGTATCGGGGGGTATGAACCATGGAAAAGTTAGAATAAAGTAGATATTACACCAATACAAATAAAGAATGCATTCACAATAGTACCAAAAGTGGTGATTTATTTTGTTATACCAACAGAGCTTATGAGATTTTCTGTTGAGTTTTGTGTTGTGAAGTTTTCAAGTTTTGGGTAAGGAATTGATGGACTATGGAATAACAAGTGGAAAGAGCCTATGCTTGGGGATGCCCAAGGCACCCCAAGGTAATATTCAAGGATAACCAAGAGCCTAAGCTTGGGGATGCCCCGGAAGGCATCCCCTCTTTCTTCTTCGTCTATCGGTAACTTTACTTGAGGCTATATTTTTATTCACCACATGATATGTGTTTTGGTTGGAGCGTCTTGTATGATTTGAGTCTTTTCTTTTAGTTTGCCAAAATTATCCTTGCTGTACACACCTTTTGAGAGAGACACGCATGAATCATGATTTATTAGAATACTCTATGTGCTTCACTTATATCTTTTGAGCTAGGCAATATTGCTCTAGTGCTTCACTTATTTCTTTTAGAGCACGGCGGTGGTTTTATTTTATAGAAATTGATGAACTATCATGCTTCACTTACATTATTTTGAGAGTCTCAAAACATCATGGTAATTTGCTTTGGTTATAAATTTAGTCCTAATATGATAGGCATCCAAGAGGGATATAATAAAAACTTTCGTATAAAGTGCATTGAATACTATGAGAAGATTGATTTCTTATGATTGTTTTGATATATGAAGATGGTGATATTAGAGCCATGCTGGTGAGCAGTTGTGAATTTGATAAATACTTGTGTTAAAATTTGTGATTCCCGTAGCATGCACGTATGGTGAACCGTTATGTGATAAAGTCAGAGCATGATTTATTTATTGATTGTCTTCCTTATGAGTGGCGGTCGGGGACGAGCGATGGTCTTTTCCTACCAATCTATCCCCCTAGGAGCATGCACGTAGTACTTCGTTTCGATAACTAATAGATTTTTGCAATAAATATATGAGTTCTTTATGACTAATGTTGAGTCCATGGATTATACGCACTCTCACCCTTCCACCATTGCTAGCCTCTCTTATGCCACGCAACTTTCGCCGGTACCATAAACCCACCATATACCTTCCTCAAAAAATCCACCATACCTACCTATTAGGGCATTTCCATAGCCATTCCGAGATACATTGCCATGCAACTTTCCACCGTTCCGTTTATTATGACACGCTCCATCATTGTCATATTGCTATGCATGATCATGTAGTTGACATCGTATTTGTGGCAAAGCCACCGTTCATAATTCTTTCATACATGTCACTCTTGATTCATTGCACATCCCGGTACACCGCCGGAGGCATTAACATAGAGTCATATTTTGTTCTAAGTATCGAGTTGTAATTCTTGAGTTGTAAGTAAATGAAAGTGTGATGATCTTCATTATTAGAGCATTGTCCCATGTGAGGAAAGGATGATGGAGACTATCACTAGTAGAAAAAGGACCTAATGTTAGACACATTAGTCCCGGTTCGATTTTGGCCCGGTACTAATGGCACCATTAGTACCGGTTCGAACGGCTATGCATTACTGTCGGTTCGTGTTGAACCTTTAGTACCGGTTCGTGCCACGAACCGGTACTAAAGGGGTGGTGGCAGGCTGGCATCAGGTCGGGGCCCCATGTTCCCCATTAATCCCGGTTCGTGGCACAAACTGGTACTAAAGGGCTAACCTTATAGTCCCGGTTGGAGTCACAAACCGGTACTATAGGGCAATTTTCAAACTCTACCCCCTGTGTATCGCCATTTCAGTTTTGAAAAAAAGAAAGAAAATGAAAAAAAATTGAAAAAATAAAATTCTTCGAGATGTAGTTATATTACTACATGTACTAGTTAGGAAAATTAAAAAACTTAAATTTGGACATGTTTTGCAAAAAAGTGTTATGAAAAAGTAAAACGGCTATAACTTTTGCATAAGATGTCGGAAAAAACGTATAATATATCAAAATGTTCAGCACGAAAATCCACATCCGATTTTAACCGCCTATGGCCTGTTTGCAGTTTTTTAGAATGCTCAAATTCCAAAAGGAAAAAAGATATGCTCAAATTTCAGTTTTTTTAATTTTGGTTAAATCTGGTCAAACTACTTATTCAAGAAGTATTAATGTTACTACATAATTATTCAAGAATATTAGTGTTACTAAATAATTATTTCAATTTTTGAATTTTTGTCAAATTTTGTCAAACTATGGTCAAACTGTGGTCAAACTCTGGTCAAACTTATTCAAGAAATATTAATGTTACTAAATAATTACTTTTTTTAGAATAATAGTTTCAAACTCAAACGGTGAAACGTGTGACCTAATGCTCAAGCTAAACTGCTAAGGGTTAACAGGATTCACAACTTACATTTGTCAGGAAAACAACAAGTGCTGACTTGGAAAGTAGGGGGAATAGAACTCCGAAGTTAAGCGTGCTCAGGCTGGGGGAGTGAGAGCATGGGTGACCGGCCGGGAAGTTAGACGATTTGGAATGAGTGATCCACACTTGAGCAGTTAAGAGGGGTGATTAGAGACTAAATCATCAAATGATTAAGAAAATCGAAAAAAATCAAATTTTTTTCCAAAAACATTTAAAAAAATTCAAAAATAACCTTTAGTACCGGTTGGTGTTACCAACCGGTACTAAAGGTCCCCCATACCACGGCGCGAGCTCACGCCATGTGGTGGGCCTTTAGTGGCGGTTCGTGCCGAACCGGTACTAAAGGGGGGGCCTTTAGTCTCCACCCTTTAGTGCTGGTTGCAGAACCGGCACTAAAGGCCCATATGAACCGGTAATAAAGCTCTGTTTTCTACTAGTGTATGATTCCCCCACAAGTCCGGATGAGTCTCCAGATGAAAAAAAAGAGGCAAAAAAATGAGAGAAGGCCCAAATAAAAAAATGAGAGAAAACAGAGAAGGGGCAATGCTAGCATCCTTTTACCACACTTGTGCTTCAAAGTAGCACCATGATCTTCATGATAAGAGAGTCTCCTATATTGTCACTTTCATATACTAGTGGGAATTTTTCATTATAGAACTTGGCTTGTATATTCCAATGATGGGCTTCCTCAAATTGACATAGGTCTGTGTGAGCAAGCAAGTTGGATGCACACCCACTTAGTTTCTTTTTGAGATTTCATAAACTTATAGCTCTAGTGCATCCTTTGCATGGCCATCCCTACTCACTCACATTGATATCAATTAATGGGCATCTCCATAGCCCGTTGATACGCCTAGTTGATGTGAGACTATCTCCTTCTTTTGGTCTTCTCCACAACCACCGTCTATTCCACCTATAGTGCTATGTCCATGGCTCATGCTCATGTATTGCGTGAAAGTTGAAAAAGTTTGACAACATCAAAAGTATGAAACAATTGCTTGGCTTGTCATCGGGGTTGTGCATGATTTGAATATTTTGTGTGATCAAGATGGAGTATAGCCAGACTATATGATTTTGTAGGGTTAAGCTTTCTTTGGCCATGTTATTTTGAGAAGACATAATTGCCTTGTTAGTATGCTTGAAGTATTATTGTTTTTATTGGCCATTATAGAACTTTTGTTTTTATTGGCCATTATAGAACTTTTGTTTTTATTGGCCATTATAGAACTTTTATTGGCCACTATATATTCCAATGATGGGCTTCCTCAAATTGACATAGGTCTGTGTGAGCAAGCAAGTTGGATGCACACCCACTTAGTTTCTTTTTTGAGATTTCATAAACTTATAGCTCTAGTGCATCCTTTGCATGGCCATCCCTACTCACTCACATTGATACCAATTAATGGGCATCTCCATAGCCCGTTGATACGCCTAGTTCATGTGAGACTATCTCCTTCTTTTTGTCTTCTCCAGAACCACAGTCTATTCCACCTATAGTGCTATGTCCATGGCTCATGCTCATGTATTGCGTGAAAGTTGCAAAAGTTTGACAACATCAAAAGTATGAAACAATTTCTTGGCTTGTCATCGGGGTTGTGCATGATTTGAATATTTTGTGTGATGAAGATGGAGTATAGCCAGACTATATGATTTTGTAGGGTTAAGCTTTCTTTGGCCATGTTATTTTGAGAAGACATAATTGCCTTGTTAGTATGCTTGAAGTATTATTGTTTTTATTGGCCATTATAGAACTTTTGTTTTGAATCATACGGATCTGAACATTCATGCCACAATAAACGGAATTGCATGGATAAATATGTTAGGTAGCATTCTGAAGGAAATATGCCCTAGAGGCAATAATAAAGTTGTTATTTATATTTCCTTATACCATGATAAATGTTTATTACTCATGCTAGAATTGTAATAACCGGAAACTTAGTACATGTGTGAAGACATAGACAAACAGAGTGTCCCTAGTCTGCCTCTACTTAACTAGCTCGTTAATCAAAGATGGTTGAGTTTCCTAACCATAGACATGTGTTGTCATTTGATGAACGGGATCACATCATTAGAGAATGATGTGATGGACAAGACCCATCCGTTAGCTTAGCATAATGATCGTTTAGTTTTAATGCTATTCCTTTCATCATGACTTATACATATTCCTCTGACTATGAGATTATGCAACTCCGAATACCGGAGGAACACTTTGTGTGCTATCAAACATCACAACGTAACTGGGTGATTATGACGATGTTCTATAGGTGTCTCCAAAGGTGTTTGTTGAGTTGGCATAGATCAAGATTAGGATTTGTCAGTCCGTGTATCGGAGAGGTATCTCTGGGCCCTCTTGGTAATGCACATCACTATAAGCCTTGCAAGCAATGTGACTAATGAGTTAGTTACGGGATGATGCATGACGGAACGAGTAAAGAGACTTGCCGGTAATGAGATTGAACTAGCTATGATGATACCAACGATCAAATCTCGGGCAGGTAACATACCGATGACAAAGGGAATAACGTATGTTGTTATGTGGTTTGACCGATAAGGATCTTCGTAGAATATGTAGGAGCCAATATGAGCATCCAGGTTCCGCTATTGGTTATTGATCGGATATGTGTCTCGGTCATGTCTACATATTTCTCGAACCCGTAGGGTCCGCACACTTAACATTCAATGACGATTTGTATTATGAGTTATGTGTTTTGGTGACTGATGTTTGTTCGGCATCCCGGATAAGATCACGGACATGACGAGGACTCTCGAAATGGTCGAGAGGTAAAGATTGATATATTGGAAGGTTATATACGGACACCAGAATGTTTCCGATAAGGTTCGGGGAATTTTCGGACTACCAGGAGGCCACCGGAAACCCCCGGGAAAGTTATTGGGCCTAATGGGACATAGTGGAGGAGAGGAAGAAGGCCACGGGAGGCGGCGCGCGCCCCCCTTGCCCCAATCCAAATTGGACAAGGGGAGGGGGCGTGGCCCCCCTCTATCCTTCTCCCTCTCCCTCCTTTCCCCTTTCCCCCTCTCCGTTGGAAGGAAAGGGGGGCGCGCGCCGCCTTGGGCCGGCGGAGTCCTAGTAGGACTCCCCCCTCTTGGCGCGCCCCCCCTTGGGCCCGCCTCCTCCTCGCCCCTCCTTTATATATGTGGGCAGGGGGCACCCCAAAGAGACAATAGTTGTTTCTTAGCCGTGTGTGGTGCCCCCCTCCACAGTTTACCACCTCGGTCATATTGTCGTAGTGCTTAGGCGAAGCGCTGTGCGGATCACATAACCAACACCATCGCCACGCCATCGTGCTGACGGAACTCTCCCTCGACCCTCTACTGGATCAAGAGCTCGAGGGACGTCATCGAGCTGAACGTGTGCTGAACACGGAGGTGCCGTACGTTCGGTACTTGGATTGGTTGGATCGTGAACACGTTCGACTACATCAACCGCGTTAACATAACGCTTCTGCTTTCGGTCTACGAGGGTACGTGGACACACTCTCCGCTCTCGTTGCTATGCATCTCCTAGATAGATCTGCGTGATCGTAGGAATTTTTTTGAATTACTACGTTCCCCAACACATTCCACATAAACAATTTTGTTTTTATCATTTACCTACTCGAGGACGAGCATGAATTAAGCTTGGGCATGCTTGATTCGTCTCCAACGTATCTATAAATTTTGATTGTTCCATGCTATTATATTATCTGCTTTGGATGTTTTATATGCATTAAGATGCTATTTTATATTATTTTTGGGACTAACCAATTATCCTAGAGCCCAGTGCAAGTTTCTATCTTTCCTTGTTTTAGGGTTTCGTAGAAAAGGATTACCAAACGGAGTCCAAATGGAATGAAACTTTCGCGATGATTTTTCTTGGACCAGAAGACATCCAGAGGACTTGGAGTACACGTCAGGCAAGCCACGAGGACGGAGGGCGCACCCCACCCTTGTGGGCCCCTCGTGACTACACCGACCTATTTCTTCTACCTATATATTCTCAAATATTCAAAAATCAATGAGGAGAGCCACGAAGGCACTTTTCCGCCGCCGCAACCTTCTGTACCCGTGACATCCCATCTAGGGGCCTTTTACGGCATCCTGCCGGTAGGGGATTGATCATGGAGGGCTTCTACATCAACACCATTGCCTCTCCGATGAAGCATGAGTAGTTTACCTCAGACCTACGGGTCCATGGCTAGTAGCTAGATGGCTTCTTCTCTCTCTTTGATTCTCAATACCATGTTCTCCTTGATGTTCTTGGAGATCTATTCGATGTAATACCTTTTTGCGGTGTATTTGCCGAGATCCGATGAATTGTGGATTTATGATCAACTTATCTATGAATATTATTTGAATCTTCTCTGAATTCTTATATGCATGATTTGATATCTTTGCGAGGCTCTTCGAACTATCGATTTGGTTTGGCCAACTAGAGTGGTTTTTCTTGCAATGGGAGAAGTGCTTAGCTTTGGGTTCAATCTTGCGTTGCTTGATCCTAGTGACAAAAGGGGAACCAACACGTATTGTATTCTTGCCATCGAGGATAACAAGATGGGGTTTTCATAATATTGCTTGAGTTTATCCCGCTACATCATGTCATCTTACTTAATGTGTTACTATGTTCTATGAACCTAATACTCTAGATGCAGGCAGGAGTCGATCGATGTGTGGAGTAATAGAAGTAGATGATGGAAGGAGTCGGTCTACTTGACAGGGACATGATGCCTATACTCATGATCATTGCCTTAGATATTGTCATAACTTTGCGCTTTTCTATCAATTGCTCGGTAGTAATTTGTGCACCCACAGTAATATTTTCTATCTTGAGAGAAGCCTCTAGTGAAACGTATGGCCTCCGGGTATATTTTCCATCATATATTTTTCCGATCTACAATTTTAGTTTCCGATTTACTTCCTTTGCAATCTTTTACTTTCCGATCTATAAACCAAAAATACTAAAAATATTTACTTTACCTTTTATCCATCTCTATCAGATCTCACTTTTGCAAATAACCACGAAGGGATTGACAATCCCTTTATCGCGTTGGGTGCAAGTTGTTGATTGTTTTTGCAGGTATTCGGTGACTTGTTCGTTGTCTCCTACTGGATTGATACCTTGGTTCTCAAAACTGAGAGAAATACTTACTCTACTTTGCTGCATCTCTCTTTCCTCTTCAAGGAAAAACCAACGCAAGCTCAAGAAGTAGCAGTACTTATGATTGAAACTCCTAGGAAGCATTCGCAACTACTAGGAATTTATTGAGGTAAAACCCAACCATAAAATTAAGATCAAAGGGTCCTCTTTATCCCATAAGCATCAACACCTATACTCGGGCTCGGTAAATTTTTTGACTCTGATAATGGTATGAATATTTTATCAACATCCTACTAACCCTGAAGTATGTTCCACATACGCACACGCGCATATCATGCGCACTAAAGGACAACATCATATCATAATTTGTAACATAAAACTAAAAATATCTCAGTATATCTCTAATGACCATCGGACATAAATTAATCTAGTGAGACATAATAGCTATGTGATAACCCACAAGCGAAGGGGATCAGTTGTAGCCTTTTAGACATGTAAGTGTGTCGAACCCAACGAGGAGCTAAAGGTAGAATTAATATTCTCTCGAGTTCTATCAACCACTGATATAACTTTACACCCACGAAATGTTTGCTCTACCTAGAAACAAGAAATAAAACTACTTTTGCGGCAATGAAAAGATAGCTTTGAGAGAATATAAAGGACTAGGAAATAAAAGTAAGATGTTGTTTAAATAAAAGAACATTGAAGAAAAGCATTTTGAAAGAACAATAAAGAAAGGATTGTCCCTGGGCAATTGCGTATGAAACAATAGTAATAATCCTCCATTTCAGCTTTTTATGTAAGAGCGGCCTATGATAACAAGTAGCAAAATCCATTGCCTACAAGTTCTTATGATTGGAACTCTAGCAAGCATCCGCAGATACCAAAGATTCATTAAGGCAAAACCATACCATAGCATTAAGTCCTAAGGTCCTATTTTAATCCTATATGCAACAACCCATGAACTGGGTATGGGTTTTAGTCACTCCACCCACCTCTGAAAATGATGAGTGCTATTTTTACGCTAATCAAAACTGATTTTAAACCAAGATATTATATAAAGTTTTAGATATTCGCTCCATTATTGCAATGATTAAGGAATGCAAAGGATTGCAAATATCCTATCTTTGCTTTGTTTCCATGGGAAAGGGGCTATTTATGGATGAAATCAAGCCAACACATGGAAATGAGTAAAGAGGAGATACAGGAGATCGAGTGGGAGGAGAAAACAAAGAAATAGAGCAAAAGACAGCTATCCATATGACCGCATATGCCCAGTCGTATGCCATGCTAGGGGCGCCCTTTGATCCACCACTACAAATACCGGGAAGGGGCTGATACGTCCATTTTGTATCATGTTTTCCTACTGTTATTTGTAGTGTTTTTATGCAATATAATACCTTGAGGAGTAATTCTAATGCATTTTCTCCCTTAATATGCAAGGTTTACACAAAGAGGGAGAACACCGGCAGCTAGAATTCTGGTCCTGAAAAAGCTATGTCAGAGATACCTATTCTGCACATCTCCAAATGAGCTGAAATTTTATGGAGAATTATTTTGGAATATATAAAAAATACTGGAGAGAAGAACTACCGGAGGGGGCCACCCAGGTGCCCAATAGGCACCAGGGCGCGTCCTGGTGGGTAGTGGACTCCTCGGCCCACCTTTGGTGCCCATCTTCTGGTACGTAAGGTCTTTTGACCTATAAAAAATAGGGAGAGGACTTTCGGGATGGCGCGTCGCCTTCTCGTGGCGGAACTTGGGCAGCAGCACATTTGCCCATCGGCGAAGCGATCCCGCCGGGGCAATTCTCTCAGGGAGGGGGAAATTGAATGCATCGTCATCACCAACAACCCTCTCATCCTTGGGAGGCCAATCTTAATCAACATCTTCAATAGCACCATCTCATCACAAACCCGAGTTCATCTCTTGTGTTCAATCTTTGTATCAAAACCTCAGATTGGTACCTATGTGTGACTAGTAGTGTTGATTACATCTTGTAGTTGATACTAGATGGTTTATTCGGTGGAAGATCATATGTACAGATCCATTACACTATTTAATATCTCTCTGATCTTGAGCATGAATATTATTTTGGAGTAGTTGTCCTTGTTCTTGAGGCCATGGGAGAAGTCATGTTGCAAGTAATCATGTGAATTTGATATTCATTCGATATTTGATGATATGTAGGTTGTGATTCCCTGAGTGCTGTTATATGAATGTCGACTACATGACACTTCACCATCTTTGGGCCTAAGGGAATGCATTGTGGAGTAGTTATTAGATGATGGGTTGCTAGAGTGTAGAAGCTTAAACCCTATTTTATGCGTTATTCTGTAAGGGGCAGATTTGTATCCATATGTTTAATGCTATGATTAGATTGTTATCTTAATTCTTCTTTCATAGCTACGGATGCTTGCGAGGGGGTTAATCATAAGTGGGAGGCTTGTTCAAGTAATAACAACACCAAAGCTCCGGTCCACCCACATATCAAATTATCAAAGGAGCGAACACGAATCAAACCAACATGATGAAAGTGACTAGATGAAATTACTGTGTGTCCTGACCTTTGCTACAAAAAGGATTGGGCTACCTTGCTACACTTTGGTTACCGTTGCCGTTACTTTCTCATTACAAATTACCTAATTATCAAACTGCTTCTTACTGACAATTTCAGTGCTTGAAGAAATTACCTTGCTGAAAAACTCCTTGTCATTTCCTTCTGCTCCTCGTTGGGTTTGACACTCTTACTAATTGAAAGGACTAAGATTGATCCCCTATACTTGTGAGTCATCAAGACTCTTTTCTGGCACCGTTGCCGGGGTGTGAAACGCTCTTGGTAAGTGTAAATTGGTAAGGAAAAACTTATACTACATGTTGAAATTTACTGTTACTTGCTACTATGGAAAACAATCCTTTGAGGGGCTTGCTTGGGGTATCTTCACCTCGACCGGAAACACAAAGAGTTGCCCCTCAACCTACTGCGGCTACTGAAAACATTAGTTATGAAATTCCTTCAGGTATAATAGAGCAACTACTAGCTAATCCTTATGCATGAGACGAAATGAAGCATCCCCATATGCATTTAATACATGTGGGTGAAATGTGTGGATTGTTTAAGCTTGGAAGTTTACCCGGAGATGAAGTTAAGAAGAAGGTTTTCCCTTTATCTTTGGGGGGGAAAGTATTGGCATGGTATAGGCTATGCGAATTGGAGCTTGGAGTTGGAATTGATTGAAATTCGAATTTCACCAAAAGTTTTATCCTATGCATCTAGTTCATCGTGATCGAAATTACATATATAATTTTTTGCCTCGTGAAGGAGAAAGTATCGCTCTAGCTTGGGAGAGGCTTAAGTAAATGCTATATTCATGCCCCAATCATGAGCTCTCAAGAGAAATTATTATTCAGAATTTTTATGCTCGGCTTTGTCGTAATGATCAATCCATGCTCGATACTTCTTGTGCTGGTTCTTTTATGAAGATGACTATTGAATTCGGGTGGGATATTTTGGAAAGAATTAAACACAACTCTGAAGATTGGGAACTCGACGAAGGTAAAGAGTCGGGTACTGAGCTTGAGTTCGATTGTGTTAAATCTTTTATGAATACCGATGCTTTTCACAAGTTTAGCACTAAATTTGGACTTGACTCTGAGATAGTAGCATCTTTTTGTGAATCATTTGCTACTCATGATGATCTCCCTAAGGAGAAGTGGTTTAAATATCATCCCCCTATTAAATAAGAAGTTAAAGAACCAGTTATAGTTAAAGATGAAATTATGATTTACAATGTTGATCCACTAGTTCCTACCACTTATATTGAAAAACCACCTTTCCCTATTAGGACTAAGGAACGTGCTAAGGTGTCAACAGTGGTTTGCAAAAGTAATATTAAAGCACCTAAACCCTCTAAACAAATTTAGGTAGAACCTAGTGTTGCTATGGTTAAAGATTTCTTGGTTGATAATATTGATGGGCATGTTATTTATTTCTGTGATGAAGTAGCTAGAATTGCCAAACCCGATACTAAAGATAAGAACAAGCTTGTTGTTGGCATGCCTGTTGTCCCAGTTAAAATAGGAGATCATCGTTATCATGGTTTGTGTGATTAGGGTGCTAGTGTGAGTGCTATTCATTTTACCTTATACCAAGAAATTATGAATGATATAGCACCCGCTGAAATAGAAGACATAGATGTCACTATTAAACTTGCTAATAGAGATACCATCACATCACTTGGGATTGTTATAGATGTTGAAGTCTTGTGTGGGAAAATAAAATACCCTACTGATTTTCTAGTTCTTGGGTCCCTACAAGATGACTTTTGTCCTATAATATTTGGTAGACCTTTCTAGAACACTATTAATGCTAAGATAGATTGCCATAAAAAATCAGTCAGTGTCAATTTTGGTGATGTGTCTCATGAGTTTAATTTCTCTAAGTTCCGTAGACAACCTCATAATAAGAATTACCTAGTAAGGATGAAATAATTGGTCTTGCTTCTATTGCCGAACCTCCGACTAATCCACTAGAACAATATATGCTAGACCATGAAAATGATATGCACTTGCATGAAAGAAATGAAATAGATAAAATATTCTTTGAACAACAACGTATCCTTAAACAAAATTTGCATATTAAAACTCTAGGAGGTCCTCCTCCACCTAAAGGTGATCTTGTGTTTGAATTAAAGAAATTGCCTGACACTTTGAAATATGCTTATCTTGATGAGAAAAAGATATATCATGTTATTATTCGTGCTAACCTTTCAGAACATGAAGAAAAGAAATTATTAAAAATACTGAGGAAGCACCATGCTGCTATTGGATATACTATCGATGATCTTAAAGGCATTAGTCCCACTCTCTGTCAACACAAGATTAATATGGAGCCAGATGCTAAATCTGTTGTTGATCACCAACGACGATTAAATCCTAAGATGAAGGAAAGTGGTAAGAACCGAAATACTAAAGCTTCTGGAAGAGGTAAAATTTATCTTATAGCTGATAGTAGATCGGTAAGTCCTGTTCATTGTGTCCCTAAGAAAGGAGGTATTACTGCTGTTCCTAATGATAAAAATGAATTTATCCCACAAAGAAGTGACTGGCTATAGAATGGTAATTGATTGTAGAAAATTAAACAAAGCTACTAGAAAAGGTCATTACCCTCTACCTTTCATTGATCAAGTGTTAGAAAGATTGTCAAAGCACACACACTTTTGTTTTCTTGATGGATATTCTAGTTTTTCTCAAATACCTATTTCACAACCTTATCAAGAGAAAACCACCTTTACTTGCCTTTTTGGAACTTATACTTATGGACATATGCCCTTTGGTTTATGTAATGCACCTGCTACCTTTCAAAGATGTATGACAGCTATATTCTCTGACTTTTGTGAAAATATTGTTGAGGTTTCCACGGATGATTTCTCCGTTTACAGAACTTCTACTGATGATTTCTTAAGCAACCTTGATTGAGTTTTCCAGAGATGTGAACAAGCTAATCCTGTCTTGAATTGGCAGAAGTGCCACTTTATGGTAAATGAAGGTATTGTCTTGGGGCATAAAATTTCTGAACGAGGTATTGAGGTGGATAAAGCTAAAGTTGACGTAATTGAGAAAATGCCATGTCCTAAAGACATTAAAGGTATTCGTAGTTTCCTCGGTCATGCTGATTTCTATAGGAGGTTTATTAAAGAGTTCTCTTAAGTTTCTAGGCCTCTTACTAATCTTTTGCAAAAGGATGTTCCATTTGTTTTTGATGATGATTGTGTATAAGCTTTTGAAACACTTAATAAAGCCTTAACTTCTACACCTATTGTTCAACCACCTGATTGGAACTCGCCTTTTAAATTATGTGTGATGCTAGTGATTATGCTGTCGGTGCTGTTCTAGGTCAAAGATTTGATATGAAATTAAATGTTATCCATTATGCTAGTAAAACTCTAGACAGTGCTAAAAGAAATTATTCTACTACTGAGAAAAAAATTAGCAGTTGTGTTTGCTTGTGCTAAATTCAGATCTTACATTGGTGATTCCAAAGTAATTGTTCACACCGATCATGCTGCTATTAAATATCTTATGGACAAAAAGATGCTAAACCTAGACTCATTAGGTGGGTTCTCTTGCTACAAGAACTTGACTTGTATATTACTGATAGGAAAGGAGCTGAGAACCCCGTAGCTGATAACTTGTCTAGGTTAGAAAATATTCTTGATGACACACTACCTATTGGTGATAGCTTTCCTGATGAACAACTAGCTGTAAAAAATACTTCTCATAATACTCCTTGGTATGCTGACTATGCTAATTACATTTTTGCTTAATTTGTACCACCTAGTTTCACATACCAAGAAAAGAAAAAAATCTTCTATGACTTGAGACATTACTTTTGGGATGACCCACATCTTTATAAACGAGTAGATGGTATTATTAGATGTTGTATATATGAGCATGAAGAGGAACAAATCCTACGGAAATATCACTCCAAAGCTTATGGACGACATCATGCAGGAGATAGAACTGTGCACAAGGTATTACAATCCGGTTTTTATTGGCCTACTCTTTTCAAAGATGCATGTAAGTTTGTCTTATATTGTGATGAATGCCAAAGAATTGTTAATATCGGTAAACGTCTGGAAACGCCAATGAATTACTCACCTGTTATTGAACCATTTGATGTTTGTCGTTTCGGTTATATGGGACCTTTTCCTTCCTCTAATGGGTATACACATATTTTGGTTGCTGTTAATTATGTCACTAAGTGGGTAGAAGATATTCCAACTAGTAGTGCTGATCATAACACCTCCATTAAAATGCTTAAAGAAGTTATATTCCTGAGGTTTGGAGTCCCTAGATATTTAATGACTGATGGTGGTTCACATTTTATTCATGGTGCCTTTCGTAAATTGCTTGCTAAATATGATGTCAACCATATAATTGCATCACCCTATTATCCTTAATCTAGTGCTCAAGTTGAACTTCGAAATACATAAATAAAATTAATAATACAAAAAACTGTCAATAGGTCCCGAAAGAATTGGTCTAAGAAACTTGATGATGCACTTTGGGCCTATAGAACAGCTTATAAAAATCCTATGGGTATGTCTCCATGCAAAATGGTTTATGGGAAAGCTTGTCACTTGCCTCTTGAGTAAGAACATAAAGTATTTTGGGAAATCAAAGAACTCAACTATGATTTCAAACTTGCCGGTGAAAACAGGTTATTTGATATTAGCTCACTAGATGAATGGAGAACCCAAGCTTATGAAAATGCCAAACTATTCAAAGAAAAAGTCAAAAGATGGCATGACAAAAGGATCCAAAAGTGGAAATTCAAAGTTGGTGAATATGTTCTATTATACAATTCTCGTTCTAGATTTTTTGTAGGAAAACTTCTTTCCAAATGCGAAGGACCATAAAAAGAAGTTTACCGCTTTAGAGCTATTAAGATCAATAATGCCAAAGGCACTAATCCGAAGGTGGTCAATGGACAAAGAATTAAGCACTATATTTCAGGTATGACTATTAATGTTGAAACTAACCTTATCCAAACCATGACACCGGAGGAACACATAAAAGAGACCTTCCGGAACACTCAAAAACCCTGAAAAGGAAGAGGTATGTGATACGGTAAGTAAACCGACTCCAAAAATCCCGCAAAAATATTTTTTGTCTTTTTTGGAATATTTGAAAAAAATAAGAAACACCCGGGAAGGCAACCCAAGTGCCCACTAGGCACCAGGGCGCGCCTGCCCCACCTGGCGCGCCCTGGTGGGTAGTGGGCCCCTCGGGCACCTTCCCGACTACATTTTCCTTCCGTATACTTGTTTCCCAAGATAAAAATTCTTTATATTTACCCCTGCACGATTTGGCCACCGTATCACGGAGAAATCCTCTATTCTTGTTTCGTGCTATTTTTCTAACAGATCTAGATCACCATGGCTGCCCCAAGCTCTTCCAAGGACTAGTTCTTCGAGAAGGTCATCAACCCCTACCTACTGGAGGTGTTGAACCACCCTCAAGCCATTGAGATGCATGAGTGGGTGCTTCACATCTGGGACGTGCAATGCCCCAGGAAGACGGGAAGCGCGGAGGCCAGGCTTGAAGTGGTGGAGCAGGATATCTTCAAGTGCCAAGGGATGTTGGAGCATGGACTCAGTGCTAATCACTCCATGATAGCGGAATTCACCCATGATCATATGGTGGATGGCCGGTCTATGAAGGACATCGTCTTCACCTACAACGAGCAAATCAATTTTCTGCAAAGCCAAATCTATGATCTTCAAAATCAAGTTTTCGAGTATGAAGCAAGATTTAAAGGTATGAGTTTAGCTGCCGGTTTCAGGACTCAGGAGACTCGTACATCCTCTTATGATGGTGAACCCCTGCCATGGAAGCCAGAGGACAAGCCTACTACCTCACCACCAGCACCATCACCTCCATCATCAAAGAAAGAGACTTAAACAAACAGGTATGGGCACTCCCCTTGGCTTCCGCCAAGCTTGGGGGAGATGCCCCAGTATCGTATCACCATCACTTTTATTACCTTTACCTATCTTAGTTTGATCCTTAGCCATTTCATGATTTAGTTGAATAAAATTTTAGTATGATCTATTTTCAAGTGCTAGTTTTGTGATCTATCTATCTATGATCGAGTGGGAATTATATAATAAAGTTTAGTTTATTTTTTGCTTCTTTACTTTTATATTCCAATAAAAATAAAGCAAAGTAATGAAAAAGATCATATGCTAACTTATGGTAAGTAATGACATCACATAAGGAAAAGTATAATGTGTAAAATTTATTGAAAGTTGACAAACATAGCATTGGTCAATGATGCAATTCATTAAAGAGTTAATAAGGGAAGAGAAGATTCACATGCAAATGAACTATCTTGGACATCTTTTATGATTGTGAGCCCCCATTAAATATCTTATGCCAAATTGATGACGTTGGAAAAGGAAGACAACGTAATGATTCATGTTTGTTCATATTCACAAAGAAGTTAATTATATTGTCATAGATCCTTCAACATGTAGTGCTTGCTCAATATATTTGCTAGCCAAAAATACGCACTAAGTAGAGATACTACTTGTGCATCCAAAACCCTTAAACCCAAATCCATGTTTTGAGAGTCCACCATACCTACCTATGGATTGAGTAAGATCCTTCAAGTAAGTTGTCATCGGTGCAAAAGGGGCAATAAAAATTGCTTCTGAATGTGTTTGATCTTTTAGTGTAAGGGAAAATAAGCACTGTACGAACTTGTGATGGCAAAGTAATAAAAGCGACAGACTGCATAATAAAGGTTGCTATAATAAGGGGCAATATAACATGACGTTCTTTTGCATTAAAAGATTGTGCATACAAAACCAAAAAGCGCATGACAACCTCTTCTTCCCTCTACGAATGGACTATATTTTACTTTTACGTATTTACTTTTTATGCAAGAGTCAAAGTACTCTCCTCTATTCCTTTTTATTTTTCTCTTTTGCAATCATCATGTGGTAGGGGAAGATCTAGGCACATATATCCAGTTGGATATGAGTGACCATGAGTTATTATTGTTCACATCACCCTTGAGGTGAATAAGTTGGGACGCGAAACTATAAGCCCCTATCTTTCTATGTGTCCGGTTGAAATTTTTTGCTCATATATATGTTGTGAGTATTAGCAGTCATAGAAGATTAAGTGATGGTTGAGTATGTGGACTTGCCAAAAGGCTCTGATACAAGACCCTTCCTGAAAATATGATGAATTGTAGTTGCAAAGTTGACTGAGAACATAGTGTGTTAGTTTTCAATAAAGTTTATGCTTTCTACTTCGATGTTGTGATGAATTGTTACTTGTTCATGAGAAGCTATATGATAAACTTTTGTGATAAAGTTTGTTGTTGTTACAACAATAAGCATGATGCTACTATGTTCGTATTTTGTTTTTATCTGCACCTCCCTCTCTAAACATGTGGACATGATTTTCGATATCGGCTTTCGCTTGAGGACAAGCAATGTCTAAGCTTGGGGGAGTTGATATGTCCATTTTGCATCATATGTTTCTACTGTTATTTATAGTGTTTTATGCAATATAATACTTTCAGGAGTAATTCTTATGCCTTTTCTCTAATAACATGCAAGGTTTACAGAAAGAGGGAGAACGCTGATAGATGGAATTCTGGATATGAAAAAGCTATGCCACGGATACCTATTCTCCACATCTCCAAATGAGCTGAAATGTTACAGATAATTATTTTGGAATATATAAAAAATACTGGAGAAAAGAACTACCGGAGGGGGCCACCCAAGTGCCCACTAGGAACCAGGGTGCGCCACCCCCTCCAGGCGCGCCCTTGTGGGTAGTGGGCTCCTCGGCCCACCTTCGGTGCCCATGTTCTGGTACATAAGGTCTTTTGACCAAGAAAAAATAGCGAGAGGACTTTCGGGATGGATCGCCGCTGTCTCCAAGCGGAATTAGGACAGGTGCACTTTTGCCTTCCGGCAGAGCGATTCCGCTGGGGGACATTCCATCCAGGAGGGGGAAATTGAAGACATCGTCATCACCAACAACCCTCTTATCTTTGGGAGGCCAATCTTCATCTACATCTTTAACAGCATCATCTTATCTCAAACTCTAGTTCATCTCTTGTGTTCAATCTTTGTATCAAAACCTCATATTGGTACCTGTGGGTGACTAGTAGTGTTGATTACATCTTGTAGTTGATACTAGATGGTTTATTTGGTGGAAGATCATATTTTTAGATCCATTATGCTATTTAATATCCCTCTGATCTTGAGCATGAATATTACTGATGAGTAGTCCTTGTTCTTTAGGCCACGGGAGAAGTCATGTTGCAATTAATCATGTGAATTTGATATTCGTTCGATATTTTGACGATATGTATGTTGTGATTCCCTTAATGGTGTTATGTGAACGTTGACTACATGACACTTCACCATCTTTGGGCCTAAGGGAATGCATTGCGGAGTAGTTATTAGATGATGGGTTGCTAGAGTGACATAAGCTTAAACCATAGTTTATGCGCTATTCAGTAAGGGGCTGATTTGGATCCATATGTTTAATGCTATGGTTAGATTGTTATCTTAATTCTTCTTTCGTAGTTGCGGATGCTTACGAGGGGGTTAATCATAAGTGGGAGACTTGTTCAAGTAAGAACAGCACCCAAGCACCGGTCCACCCACATATCAAATTATCAAAGTAGCAAACGCGAATCAAACCAAGATGATGAAAGTGACTAGATGAAATTACCTTGTGTCCTCAAGAACGCTTTGCTTATTATAAGTGATCGTCCCGGCTTGTCCTTTGCTACAAATAGGATTGGTCTACCTTGCTGCACTTTTGTTACCGTTACCATTACTTTCTAGTTACAAATTATCTTATTATCAAACTTCTAGTTACCGACAATTTTAGTGCTTGCAGAAATTACCTTGCTGAAAACCGCTTGTCATTTCCTTCTGCTCGTTGTTGGGTTCGACAATCTTACTTATCGAAAGAACTATGATTGATCACCTATACTTGTGGGTCATCAGGGGCCAATGCAAGAAACAACACGGAACATTGCCGAAACCTCTATTTCATCATCCACAACAACTGTAGCCACTGCCATTTCCCATCTACGTGTCCATAGCCACAACCAGCACCACCACCATTGTACTAAGCCAACTAACCATACTTTGTAATTGGATAACACATCCGAAATCTATTGTAAGACTTACTAACGATCAATCAATCTCCATGATGTGTTGTTCTTTGATTTCTCTGTCTGATGATCTCCATGTGTGAGTAGTTCAGTAAGGTCATGGGTTTAGGCAAAGCCCTAAAAACCAATGTATTTTATGGAGAGATCGATGGTAGTACTTTGAATTAAGGTCCTATATGTACAACATCAAATTGCTTCATAGTTGTCTCTTATCTCGTCTGTGTTCATTATCCCTGCAGGTACCCAGGATCATGAACAACGAGCCATGGAGAGGCTAATTAAGGGTAGGGAAACAATGAAGTCTTATTCTGAACACAAGTTATAGAAAGGTTTAGTACGGTAACACAAATCCTATCCTTGGGGATACAAGAGGTGTAGCCATTAAATGCCCAATGCCTTTTTTTTAATTTCTATCTGAGTTACGCAGGCAACCCCACGTGATGATATGGCCTTTCGGTTGGACAACTGACTCTTGATGCAGGAGGCGTGCTGGTCAAGACATAATTTGGACACATCCCCCACTTTGATACGTTGCAAGCACATCTCGATGGATGACTTCCACAGAACAAATTAATATCACAATGATCCTGCTCACGAATATATGGTTGTAAGAAAATTCCTCATACCCATGACTATTTTTAGTACTCTTAGTGTTAACCTAATTTTGATCCGGTCAAAGCTGTAATTAATACTCTTGCAAAAGTTTGGTGGAAACCTCTTACTTCAAGGGTTCCTTCCTCTCATGAGTTTGATAAGACAAGATCACCTTTGGGGAAAAGGAGAGAAACCTTTTTACTCCTTTACCAAATCATTAAAGGGACTAATCACATATTTGGTAGCGCCACTGCGGGGGGGGGGGGATGATTTGTGTGCCTAGTCTTTGTGTTAGAGTTTTCTTTCAGATTTTAGTTTAATTTTTGTTGCAAGTGTTGCACTAGAAAACCCAAAAATATTACCATCACTCATAATCTTGGAAGCTTTACTGCTCCTACCAATAGCTTCATGCATGACCAAATTGCACAACCTAATGTTGCTGCCACTGAGTACGATATTAAACCTAACCTAGTGTCTATGATTCAATAGACCAGTCTGAGAATGCTAGCATGCATTTGCATAATTTTCTGAATTGTGTAACATGCCATGCATAAGAGATTATGACCCTCACGCTTTGAAGTTGCATCTATTTCCTTTCTACTTGATTGGAAAAGCAAAAGAATGGCTTCTAGTTTTGCCTAGAGGTAGTATAACTTCATGGCCGAGTGTTGCAGCAAGTTCTTATCTAAGTTTTGCCCACCGGCAAAAATTATGCAACTGCGTTCGCAGATAACAAGTTTTAGGCAGGAAGATCATGAGCCACACTAGCGCTTGCGTGGGATCGCATGAAGGAGGATATAAGGAATTTTCCTAACCATGGAATGGAAGAACTGTGAATTCTTCATATATTTTATAATGTCTTAAATTATATGTTGAATACTATGCTTGACACTGCTGCAGGAGGAACTATTATGGGTACGCCCCTCGATGAAGCTAAAAAGGTGTTGGATGATATGCAAGAAAATCATGCCCAATGGCATGTTGAGAGGGCTACCAACAAAATAGTTAATGCTATTGAAGAAAATCATGCCCAATGGCATGAAACTAAACTTGATGTACTCATGTCTGTACTTAAAGGTAAAGAAGAGGTAAAAAACATAAATGCTATTATTGAAGAACATGTTAATGATGTCAATTTTATTGCCCGTAATAGCTCAATCCCAACCGGAAAAATAATGGTTGTGCTCCTAGATTTCCTTATCCTAATAATGGTGGAGCACCTAATAGTTTTAGTGGGATGAACAATGGTAATAGAATACTTTGGAGGAAACTCTAGAGAAAAAATTATTCCTAGTCAAAGTGAGCAAAATTAAACCTTTGGAAATATCTTAAAGATTGCGTGAATTACTAATGATGTCTAGGCTCTAGATGGAAGAACTAAGAGCATGGAAGCAGACGCTGCTAAAATTCTAGAGAGTCAAACTTTGTTTCTAGCCATGTCTGCAGGTAAACCGAAACCAAACCCAGTTGAAGATGATGAATATGATGAGAAGTAGCGCAGAAAAAGCAGAAGAGCTTGATATAAGCCATGTGCTAGAGTATACATACACCGCTGCTGACTTCGTGAAGATGATAGCCATGAAACACCCACTACCTAAAGTCTCAAATAATAAAGCATATAATGTCTTTGTTGACCATGTTGCAGCTAAGGTACATGAGTTAGATGATGAATGAAAGAAGCTATTCGGTAAGCTTCCTGCTAAACATGAAGATATCTTTGAGCCTACTTTTGAGATTGAGATTGGTTTGAATAAATTCAATGCTTTCTATAATCTAGGTGCTAGTGTTTCCACTATCCCTAAGTCCATTTATGATAGTCCCAATCTTGGTCCTTTTGTTACAATGCAAATTAAGTTGAATATGGCCAATTCTACCTTTACGAAAGCAGTAGGGATTAAGCATGGTGTTATCATTCAAATTAATGATTGCCATGTTATAACTGATGTTCTTATTGTTGATATGCCTAAAGATCTCATTGCCCTTATAATTCTTGGCAGGGCATTTCTTAGAACCATAAAGGATACTCTCAATATGTTTGAGGTAAATGTAAGATTTCACCTTCCTGCAAAGGATCCTTTTGTGAGACATTTCCCCAGGAAAAAGAAAATGAAGACATACACAGGAGACGGCATTGTCGTCAATGCTCGAAGCTATGGGCTTGGTGTATTTATGCCCAAGTGATCATCACTATGGTCGGGCTATCCGACCGAAAAGAAGTGCTTCCTGGGAGGCAACCCATGCAAATAAGGTAGAATATTAAGTTTTGTTTTAAGTCCTTTTCATTTCAATTAGAGAGTGTTGAAGTTTTTGTCATGGAAGATAAGTTGAGAAGAAGTTGTGCTAATGAGGCCTTTGGCATGTGCAAAATTGCTCTGTATCGTACTAACATCTGAAAGCATAAATACATACCTATGGGTTGTGTTGGAACTAAACCCGTAGGAATCATTGAAGAAACAAAGTCTCGAAAGAGATAGAACAAATGATGGCCCAGCATACAACCACCCTGGTCGTATGGCCGGCCGTATGAGGCGTGGGCAGCTCCAAGGAAAAACAGCCAGAGGCGAGAAAGCCAACAACGGCGTTCCATATGAGCATAGTCGCTCGTATAGCGGCCGTATGGATGTTCGACAGAAATAGAGAAGAAGTCCAGAGAGCAGAAGACGGTGTTCCATACGAGCATCTGTGCTCGTATGACATCCACGACCAGAAGAAGAAATAACTAGAACGAACAACGGTGTTCTGTACGAGTGCCGGTGTTCGTATACATGGTCTTATGAGGGAAGCACAGACACATAATTTGTTCCAGAGTTGAATTCGCCATTTCATATGAGCACTAGCACTCATATGGCCTCTTGGTGGCCATAAGGAGGCCGGGGCAGGGGGTAAGTTTCCTCCATCTCATCTATTTTCTTGTTCTTCTTCCTCCAAACCTCTCCAACTAAACCCTAACATAACTTTGTTGGTTTTCTCTACTCATTCTATTTTAGTTCAAACCCTTATGTGTGATCGATCTACGGTATGTTTCTCCTCCCATCCCCAATTTATTTTTCACGGATCCATGTTCTATGTGCCTGGCATTACCATGTCTAGGGTATGCGTACTTTTGATCCAAATTTTGATTTTTTCTTGGATTCATTGTTTTTTTTAGAGAAGTACGATGTTTTAATTATTGCAGGGTCACTATTGTATCATCTAATTGGACTGAAAAATTGTTTTGTAGAGATGTTCATGAGGAGGTCCACATGTGTCGCTCGTGGTGAAGCACCAAGTTCATCCGCGGGTGC
Source organism: Triticum aestivum (assembly GCF_018294505.1). Classification (NCBI taxonomy): domain Eukaryota; kingdom Viridiplantae; phylum Streptophyta; class Magnoliopsida; order Poales; family Poaceae; genus Triticum; species Triticum aestivum. Next base: position 412,611,289 of record NC_057805.1, on the reverse strand, counting down.
CACACAAATGCAACAAGTTTACACGCATGGGATCATCTTCACCATGTGTGGCCAAGAACAAATACGAGAAGCTTCGCGAGAGGAAGATGAAGACCACCAAGTGCGCTTGTGAGTCCACCATAGCCAAGTTGGGCATTGGTAAAGGTTTCCATTTATAATGTGATAACGCCGTGTTGCATCACTTTGTTTTCCAGGGATTTGCAACGTATGAATGACTGGCGCTTGAGTTTCTTAGTACTCTCTCACATAATGATGGTTTTGACATCTCTACATGAGTGGTGTAATTACTTTACCTTCACAAACAACAATGATGACGTTCGCTATATGTCTATGATTTTGTTGAACCGCACCTGAAGCAATCCTTTTACCAGTTCAGTTACCATGATTCCAAGAAGAGGATCAATTGCATTGAAAGTCCTGTTATTCGACATTTCCATTATGTTTCACTAACTCGTTGCAGGCACAAGGAGAAATTTCAAAGGTGAATGATGAGGATATGCTAATTCCTGGGAACGAAGCTAACTTTGACGTCAGTTATTCGCCCAACTTAGAGGCAAACTTTTTTTACCCCTTGTGCACCAAGCAAATCATACACAAGGAGTTATCGTGTGTGGATGAGTTATCACCATGTTGGCCAGTTCCCTTGACCTTGACTTCAACCATCTCCGCCCCATTGTCAGTAAGTGTTGCAATAGTAGGTTAGTTGTACGGTTGTCATTGTATTCAAATTCCTGGAGTTAGGTACTTGCTACCTACTCCTATGCCTAACTATTTATCATGAAGGAATTTTGCATTATGCGCCACATGAAGGAGCTGCAGCTTTTGACCAAGAGGCCCATGAACCGGAACAAGTTGATGAAGCAAAACTCGCCACCGATGAATAAGTGGAGCAGGCCGGGATGAGGCACCACAAGAATTACCCTACACCACCTACTCGGACATCTATAGTATTTAGGGATCCATCAATGATACGAGCAACCTCACCGAGTCCCTTTGAAGCTTCTCCAACTAGGGCCAAGGATGGGCTCCTCACCAGTCGCCGCCGTAATGATCTCACCGGTTTGGGCTTGCAAAAACTTAAGCTTGGGGGATGTCACTGCCACATCTCCATCAAGATGTGGTGGTGTTATTTTAATAAGTTGTAATGAGGTTGTACTTCCGGTCGCTGAGCTTCAAACGCTCATGTTGGTTTGTTCCAACACTTTTCTGTTTATTTGCTTTTGTTTTTCTTTCCGTTGTTTGTGATTTTTGGTTTGACAAGTTAACTTTCAAAACCCAAAAATGCAAAAAAAAATAATGTTTTGCTTTGCCCTTTTCCTTTGCCTTTGGATTTCGTTTGCATTCTTGTTTATATTTCAGAGGAGTTGATCTACGTTGGGCAACGTGGAATGCATGCTTAAGGAAGAGAAGTGTGTACATTCATGATTGTGAAGTTATGTCTTACGACTCCCATCTTTTGCACTTGAATCACTTAGACTAGTTAAAGTAGTATGTGTGATGTGTTCAAGTGTGAGTAAGTCTTGATAACTAAACCAAAGGTTTTATTCTAGTAGATGAAATTTAGTAGCATTTTTTTGTTTAATATAGATAACCAAGACTTGTCGTGGGACTGTTTTTAAACGAAAGTGATGTTAGCAAAGAATAAGCATGCATAAAAGAAAGTCTGAAAATACTTGGGTGTTGAGAAATTGTAGAGCAGATAATGTCAGAGATACTCAACCCCATACTATGGACTCAATAGACTCAATAACACCTATGGACTAAATTGTCTAGAGAAACTTACTTGAAAGGTGAATGAGATTATGCTAAAAATCCGTGTTGTATTTCTTACATGGCGCTCCAACTTCTTGCTGGTGCTATGGCCTTGCCACTCTATGCACATGTACATCTGTAAATGTGGCTTCATCACCCTTCTTGATGTTATGCCAAGAACTCTCATGGCCAATGAACGATCCACCAGAGTTTTAGGTCATTCCGGCTCTTTGAATTTTCACCTAAAACCCCAAAACAACATAAAATAGGAACTTGCCATTCATACTGGATTAATATGCTAGTCCAAAAAATAATAATATAAATTGTTGCCAAAAGTATGTAAAAGTGGTTTGATAATAGCATGAAAAAATTAAAAACAATAGATATGTCGGAGACGTATCACAATGCTACAAACTTGATGCACTTCATGTACAAATTGAACACTATCAGGCGAGGTGTCAGGTTTCGAACGGAAATCGCCGCCTTGCACACGCAGCTCAATTTTCCTACATTATTTCGACATCAAACTTTTCCATGATAAATAGTGCCCGGTACTGCTGAGGCCTCCGCAATGGTGGGCAGAATTTATTACCCACCACTGGAACTTCGCCAAAATAGTTGTGCCGGGTTCCTGAGCGTGCCCGCCGCTAGGTTGAGCCCCGTATAGGACTTTTCCTAGTAGTGTGCGAAGCTGGCATGTCGTAGTCGATTGAAGCGGTGGACGTGATGTCAACCGCATGGACGCCGCTCGCGTGTTCGTAGCCATCGTCGAAGCAGAAGACAATGCCTAGATATATAGCTAGATATTTTAGTTTTAAACTTACATATGTTACATATGTAAATGTAGTTCCGACATTTTAATCGTATAAATCAAGTAATTTTGCCATTCAAGTACAATATGGGCACCTTTCCAATGGTGTGGGTAGTCTCGACCAGGTTGGTGTGGCCTCCACACACTTTGCTCGCAGTTAGGGTGCCATGCCTGTGGTTGCGACCTGAACCGCGCCTCCATGTTGTTGTACTCACATGTGCAAATCGCATAGTAATATGAGAGCGATTATGATCCCGCCTAGCCCCATACATAATATTGTTGCTCCGCCATTGTGTCTTCAACCTTTCGATCTTCCACACAACCCCAGAACCGCACCCACATAAACAATGCAGATATAGTGAGTATCGAGGATTCTCCAATGTTGTTGCTGGGGGTTAACACATACAGGCAGTTCACAAAGCACACAATCGTGAGATCTGCCACAGAACCACCGACCTTACGTGTTGTGCACCAACGAGCTGGAGTGGGTGGAGTGGTCCTTCGCCACATTCGAGCGGTTCCTAGGGTAGGAGAAGTAGAAAGTAGTCGGGCTCGACCTCCAGTACATCCCTGCGTGTCCCAGGCATGATCAAAAGGTCGTCGTCACCCAATCGTGTCTGCACCAGCACGTCCTCATCTACCACTACAACAAGATCACGAGGCCTTGTGGAAATTTTGCCAGGTTCGTCAATAGCGAGGAATATGAATTTGCTATGGTGGACACCGCCAACGATGCAATGTTGCTCCGGAATTCAACCACGTCGACATCCGGAAGTAATACAAGATATATAGTTGTCACGGGAATTAGAAGAAATCCCTGGTTAACCTCACTAGGGCCATCATCGACACCTCCTATCTCGGCATGAAGGATGGCATTGTTGACAAGCGCAGCTGGCGCTCGAACTGGGAGGAAAGACTGAGTCCAGAGCACAACACGTACGCTGCCAAGGATGCCTGCACAAGGTACAACATGCTATTTTTTTGAGAGTACGCAAACCGCATACCATATTTTTATAAAAGGGAGAAAAAATTGTTAGAAGAGACCTAGCAAGATGTAAACATCGTCGTAGGCACACCCGCACCACATAACTAGCTAGACTACTCTCTCGCAAAACGATGTAAACCTCCTACTCAATTAAGTGCCGCTCTCCATTCCTTGATCTCTCATCTAGTATTTTTGCCGCAAGATTGAGCCCGAACTTGTTGATACCCTCTGTTGAAAACATGAGCATTTCTTTGGTTCCACAATAACCATGCCATGCAAATCACGAATGAGGCGAAACCTCTTCACTCATCCATCCTAAACCTTTGTCGCCTCAGCCACCACTCCATGAATGTCTCTGTTATCACCGGCCAATGAATGGCGAGTTGAAGCATGTTCAAACAGCAATGCCAAGTTTCTCGCGCATAGACGCACTGCAATAAGATGTGATCAACATTGTCTTCCTCCTGCACGCAAAGCTACAACATGTCAAGGTGGATTGTTGACATGAGGATGTGTCTCCTTCCATAACAGCAGAGGAGGCAGAGGGCTCGCACCACAGCATGCCAAGGTGAACTTGATGACCAATTAATCCTTTTATGCATAGTCTCTATATATGTTATGAATATTTCATGTTGTTAAGAACCTAGGAATCTCGCTTCCTTTATCATTTACTGTTTTATGCATGTTTTTAATTGTTTGTGCAGCCAGGCCAGGAAAATTTCGGTTATTGAAATTATGTGAACATACTACTTCTTAGGTGTATCTCACATGGTTTATTAAAACGAATTGTCTATTATAATCTGCAGACAATACCACCATGCGCTTTGTAGCACACACGCTTTGTTTTGACAAAAAGTGTGTTCATCATGCATGCTTCCATCACTAGAACTGTGCAAGGAATCACACATAGTTAACCTTCCGAAATCGTGTGGGATGTGTTCGCCATCGCACACGTTTCATTTTTTGATGGCTTTATAATTTTTGTCGAGGGTGATGCCTTCATTGCACACAGTGATAGGTGGGGCTTAACCACGTGGTAAGTTTTTTTGTGTGTGTGTGGACACTATTCTGTCGCCGATGGTCAAATAGTAAGATGAGCTGTGATATGCTGTCACACTGCACGAGCAAATAGCGATCCTCGAAGCGCAGAAAATATTTTTAGGGACATTGTCATGCATGCGTGCTTCGTCTTTTTGCCGCCTGCCCAGAGAGAAAATCTTCCGTCCACGTCTTGTTGTGTCATGAATAGTTAAACCTAATAATATCATCGTGCTCGTGCCCACGCGGATCTTTAATGATGATAAGAAAAACGTCAGTAACTGTTCTTTCTCGCTTACGTTTCCTTTCACTGGCAATCGTCAGGTTTCTGAAAAAGTATGTGCTAGAAAGCAGCTTTTGTTACAATTGTACATGCTCAGCAAAACTCGTGAAATAACACCTGAGTGGCCGCTGATCAGTAGAGCGCATGTTATCCGTATAACCAAGTTATGTAAACTAGACCGACAATTATATAACCTCTTATATATATATATCTATTGATACGCATGAAATCGTACGTGCGTCCTACTACCAGTTATGCTAGCAAGCATGCATGCGTCTGACTTGTGAGTATAACATTCTTGTTCATTTGTAGCAGCTAGTAAGATCATGTATGACAAGGTATACATATTCAGCTGCTTGTTTCCCTGTAGGAATCTGTTTTCATGCTAGGCTTCTCAACATAAGAACAGCTGTGGACAAAACCTTCTAATACCACTAATATTCTGTCGGGATGTTTTCTGCCACAATGTCTTCTAAGAACAAGAGCTACCATGATTAAGCGAAATGATGCTACACACAAGGTTAGAAGAGTGTCCCCCAAAACTATTGGTAGGGCTTTTGCTTCAATGTAATTGTAACCACGACAGCCGTGAACAGAGCTTCTAGAGATGTGATATCTTTCTGTTTTTGCAAGACAAGGGAAAAATACCGCTGCTTCTTTAGGTCGAAGAGGAAAACAGAACAAAGAAGTTAGGTATTCTCCGTGTTGCGTAAATGTAGCCGGACCCTCCATCTAGCCTCAGAAAGTGAGGTTTCTTTGAGAACCCAAAACACCAACGGCGAAAACAACAGCGTAACACACATGATAGAGCATCAGATGGGAACTTGAGAGGTCGCCATCAGCGTTTCGTGCAATGTCTCCCCTCGGAGATCGACCTCTTGGACATGCATCTCATGCATTGAGCAGGCGATCACACTCATACACATCGCAGTACATAGGATCCTGTGAGTGAATTCACAGGACACCATACGTGATGCGCACCGATGGACAAGTCTCGGCCGTACCATGCTGTATCCTCACAGTACTCGACCAAACTGAACGCGCACATGTCGGGTCAAACTACTCAAGTCGATCTACCCCGAGTTATTCGACGGTACGTATGTACATAGGCCTACACCGATAGATCGACCGATCAAAAGCCGGGTAGTCGTAGTCGTACAAAACGCAACAGGAGAGGTAGCAAAGGCGCAATTGGATGGATCGATGGATGTGCCACTGCTCCCACCATGGCGTCGCCTCGCACGATTTCAATTGGATGGATGGATCACTCGATCGGAAGTAGCAGCTAGGATGGAGGGGCTAGGTGGGAGGAGGTGGAGCAGGCCGGCCGGCCGGCCGCGGTGTGACAGTTCCTCTTTCCCTTGAGACGCACTACACCACCGCGCTGCGAGTATGCGGGGCAACGGCTCAGCAGCTAGCGCGTATCGTGTATCTTGCTTGTCTCGGGCAACTTTATGGGTGTCCGTCTAACGATGCGTGGGCGTACGTGGGTCCCGCCCCCTCCCCGCCCTCTCATTATTGCGAGAGTAGAAACCCTACCACATCTTCTCCAGGCCGGAGACCTCTCTACACACACTCGCCCCCCTCCTCCACCTTCTTCTTCTTCTTCTACCTCCCACCCTCCTACCCTCCGCATCCTTGTCTTCTGTTGGCTCTTCGCGGGCGCCAAAGCTCACTCTTGACCTCTCCGTCCCACCGACGCCGGCCACCCACTGCCGGAACGACCGGTCGTCCGTTGGCTAGCGAGCATGCAGAGCATGGATTTGGTGTCGCCGTCCGAGCACCTCTGCTACGTGCGCTGCACGTACTGCAACACCGTGCTCGCGGTAAACTCCTCGAGAAACCGGTGCTACTGGCTACTGGGCTAGTAGGAGCTTTGCGATGATCATGGATTTTGTTTTGTCCTAGCATTTTTTTTATTACCTTACTCGCAAGGGAGAGTAGGAAGCCAGATCAGTCCGGCTTTTTGCTAGCTCTCCCTGATTGGAGGAGGGGACACTTACTAGTATTAGTGTTCATGCGACATGATTGATGTGTCGTGTGTACAGCTCTTTTTCTATGCAGTTGTTTCGTTGGTTCCTGGTGCTTTTGTCTTGCTGATAGCTAGTGTGTCATGTTCCATTTTTTTACCTCCATTAGGTCTGGTGGTTCCCAGACCTCCATACTCTTTATTTTTCACCTCTTCTTTCTTGTAACATGCATGAGATTGGACATGACTCCCAATTTAGAATGTTCTATCCTCTCCCTGCCTTCCTCTTTGGCATGCACCCCCTCTTTCTTTGTTCTTTCAGATTTCTTGCACAAATTAACAAGGGCGGTAGCGCCATGCAAGGGAATCAGCTGAGCTGAGTGGTTCACACAGTTTATGTCATTGTGTGATTGATCTTGTGTTTTCTGGGTAGCTGCAGGTTGGGGTTCCATGCAAGAGGCTGATGGACACGGTGACTGTGAAATGCGGCCACTGCAACAACCTCTCCTTTCTCAGCCCACGGCCGCCGCCCATGGTGCAGCCCCTCTCCCCAAATGACCACCACCACCCCATGGGGCCGTTCCAGGTCTCACTTTCGTCTCGCTGCCCCCTATCCATTTATATATTTGCATCAACTTTAATTTGGGGTTTATCTTCTTGCTATTTCTCTTTCTAAAGAGATATGGTATGCTTGTTATGAGGAGAGAGAAAGTAATGAGGACGGACGGTGCAGGATAGGTAGCTGCACTGACGAAAAAAAAAGTAAAACACACAAAGAAGTAAATCGTGGCGCATGGCGTGCAGGATTTTCTCATGAAATATGGTCCTCTCTTGCTTTTCTTTCAGATTGCGCCAGTGTTGCCTTTTCTTTGCTATCTTTGTTTGTGCTCTCTCTCTCTCTCTCTCTCTCTCTCTCTCTCTCTCTCCTTGAGCTGCTCAAAAGTACTATTTGCAAGGCAAGATTAGACAACGCTGGACAACAAAAGATTTCTTTTGCTCATCTGTGGCCTGGGAAACATCTGACCACTGCAAAAGCCGGTTGGTGTTTTTTAAGGCAGCATGCAGAAGCGAGCTAGCAGCAGCTCTCCTGTGCATTCATGGGGGGTTTTTTTTTTCGGGGCATTCATGGTTCTTCCATGTCCTAACTCATATTTTGAAAGCAGATGCATTCATTACTAGTTTTGATGGCTCGTGAAGATCTGGGAATGTTTTCTAGGAAATATTGATATTATCAACCTCGATCCGTACATGTCATTTTGAGATCTTGATTCTGATGTGTACACATATTTCCGGCTGTTAGGGGTGCACTGACTGCAGGAGGAACCAGCCGCTGCCACCGCTGGCCTCGCCGACATCAAGTGATGCCAGCCCCAGAGCTCCCTTTGTTGTCAAGCGTAAGTAGCAAGAAACTTCATTACCTCTTCCTTCTTTTCTTTCTAGTTTTTTGCTCTTCCATGCTGCTGGAGCAAGATTTACTTGTTTAAATTTTGTTTTTGGTTTAGGAAAACTAATTAGATTAACAAAGATGGGAAAAAGATACTAAGATCTTTGTTTCTGATCAGTATTTCTTTTAATTTGACTAGCCCCAGAGAAGAAACACCGCCTGCCATCTGCCTACAATCGCTTCATGAGGTGAGAAGGCGTTTCAATATTTTCCTTTTAGGCTGTTCAAATGCATCATACATCCCTCGTACTATTTGTACATGTGACATAATTTATGCTGTCTGGTTTATTCTCTTTGTTTGAGGGTTTACGGCCCTTATTTAACTGAGTCTTAGCATGGGATCCATGGATTTTTACTATACATATGTACCCCATATATTTTAAGTCATCACAAGTTAGGAGTTTATTTGTAAAAATGTGGACAGACCAGTGGTACAATATATTGAAGCCAACATATAGGTAGTCGATAATAAATTATTAATGAGTCGTTTCCAGTGGTCAACCAAGTACAAATCCTTGTGTACGGAAACCTAGCTAGAACATAGTACAGGGATCTTATTTTGTTTACAGTAGGTGTGTTTTTATGACTTCGGATTTGATGCAATATTATGCACAAACCATATTTTCCGTATAAATACTATTTTTTCAACTACTCTAACATGCTACCACGAGATACTTGTTCCTTATCTGGCTTATTAATTAGTAAACGAGCTAGACACAAACAAAATATATTGTGCTAAACTTTTGTACAATCTTGCCTTGCCAGTTTGGAATCAAGGTAATATGGCATTTAATTGTTAGGTCAATTCTTTCTAAAAAATAATTAACACTAATTAATTGGCGTTATTTAGTTTTCATGGATATTTCTAAAAGAATTAAACCACATTATAAATTAAATCAGTGGGCCAAATGCATACAGTAACACATTTTACTTCCTCCTTGAGCCAAACAATGCACACCACACGAATTGACTGTCAGGGAGTCATCCAGTATAAAATGGAATTGTATGTTAATGACCGAGTTCGATATAAAGTAAGGATATTAGTGCAACAATCTTTGTTTCATGTTTCTAGTGGGGTTGTTGCCTAGGTACCCAACAATTTTCTCAAATCCTTACTCTGTAATTGAAATATAAAATACTGAAATTATTATCCATTTAAAACAAGAAAAGTGACTATCTCTATTCGAAGTTTTGACCAGTCTTTGTGTGCTACTGGATTATATATGCTACTGGATTTGCCCTTAATGAATTATATGCTACTGGACTTACCATTAATGAATAGAGTTGGAAGTGGCACATGTCGAACTAACCATTAATTAATAAAATAGGTTGATAGGGCATGGAAGAAAATGCACCATCCTAGTTTCATGTTGCTGTGCCTTGAGGTCAGTTTTAATTAGATCTCCTATTCTGATCCCGCAATTGCTATAACTTAGCAACTAGCTTGACTAAAAAAATTGGTAAGTCCTTCACAACACTGCTTGAAGAGAGAGAACTAGTGAGATATAGCAGGGCCGAAAGTAAGAACGCATGACATAAATAAGCAGTCATAGAATAATAAGGGTATGTAGAGATATGGTATGACATACCGCGCATACCTGCAACAACAATATTATAAATTTGACATCCCCAGTAATATAGTTATGTTATGTTTGGCTTGCCAGGGAGGAAATACAACGTATCAAAGCTGCAAAGCCAGACATCCCTCACAGAGAAGCCTTCAGCATGGCTGCTAAGAACGTAAGATCGATACGTCCATTCTCCCCCTACATGCTGTTCAGCTTTTCCTCCAGTTCAATTATTTACTGAAAGGTCTAAAACAATCCCATTGATCACGCCCGGATATGTACATATGCAGTGGGCGAAGTGCGACCCTCGCTGCTCATCGACTGTCTCTGCTTCCAACAGCGCCCCGGAGCCCAGAATAATAGTGCCCGGTCCTCAGGTAATATTCACCAGTTAAATATATGTGTGCTAATATTTCGTTCAGAAATATGATCGATACTGAATGTCTGTCTGCATGTAATATACATGGGGACGTAGCTGCAGGAGAGGGCTACCGAGCAAGTGGTTGAGAGCTTCGACATCTTCAAGCAGATGGAGCGCAGCGCCTAAGGAATCATAAGCATGGTGGGATTAATTAGTACTGCTACCGCATGCATCGGTCACTTATCAGCTAGCTCATCATCATCATCCGTCGCTATGCATATATATAATGCATAAGCGCACGCGTTTTATTTGTGTTTGGTTACTTCGTTGCTGCTGCTGCTGTGTCGTTAAGTTGATGGTGTTGTCTGTTATATTTGTTGTTGGAGCGTACGTACTCACACTTTAATTATGAACAGCTGCTACCTTATAATATTTTTCATCGAAATTGTTCTTGGCTGTATATCATCCATGGGTTACAGGTAATTGGTTTGCATAACATGCATGGTAGTTAGACGGTATATATAGTACCTCTTCCGGCCTTTTCAAAAGACTACGTTTTTTATTATGTACCTAGCCTTTGATCGGACCAGGATTTGGAGCACTCGGGTGCTCCGCACCCCTATACGAACAATTCATTTAAAAAAATACCGAGAAATTTGAACAAAAAAATGGGATTTTGGGGTATCAAACGTGGGTTCCCGATCTAGTCCCGGTGAAATTTCGTGAAAAAATACCAGAAAACGTATTCGTGCAAAAATGACAAAAGTTTCCTATGTATAGAAAAAAAAACTGTTTGGGTAGATTTTTGTTCGGACAGTATTTCCTTCGCCACGGATACGTTTTTGGGAATTTTTTTATGAAATTTCACACGGAACTAGATTGGGAATGCAGGTTTGATATCCCCAAATTTTAGATTTTTTTGATTTTTTGGGTATTTTTTAAGAATATGCAAGTAAGTAAGAAACTTATAAAAGTAATATCTGGAACAAATTTTCATTGAGAAATAAGGTTACTAGTTGCACGAAAACAAGCAACAATAGTTACTAATTAGTTGTCAAAGATAGTGCTCCATTATTTCTAAAATATCACTCATTTTGGAAAGGAGCTAATACTACCTTTTTTACCTAAATACAAGGCCATTTGTTAGGAATTTTCTGTTTTCTGTTATGGACATACTGATATGGACTTTTGAAATAAACTTTAATTGTCATAGATTAAACCCCAAAAATTACTTGTCATAGAGTGGTACTTAAATTGGACCATTTGGGGATACGATGAACAGCAGAACTAGTACCTGATTCTTGCTGAACTAGCTATGGGCATGCAAAAGAGGACCATTTCAGATGTTTGTACCCATCTTGCATATTCTTCTGGAGCTATATCCTAGCGACTATACCCACAGCCACAAAGTATATTCCCCTCTCTCTCTCTCTCCCTCTCTCTCTCTCTCTCTCTCTCTCTCTCTCTGTGTGTGTGTGTGTTTGTCTGTGTGTGTGTGTGTGTGTTTTGCGGGAAAATGTATATTCCTCTGTTGTGCATATAGTTCACCGTTCTTGGAACCGTGATAGCCATATTTCAGAAATAAATTGCATGCTTTCTTGGAGAATGTTGCGGGGTTATATATACCTTGTTGATCATTGATTACATAACAAAAAGTGTTTTGGTCGCCGGAGAAGTTTCGGGCATTATCGGTATTGTATCGGGAGTGCCGAAAGGGGTCCGGGGGTCCATCAGGGGGGGTCCACCTGCCTCGGGGGCACATGGGCTGTAGGGGGTGCGCCTTGGACTATTTGGGCCAAGGGCACCAGCTCTAAGGGGCCCATGCGCCAACAGAGAAGAGAGGGGAAGAGTCCTAAGGGTGGAAGGCACCCCCCCCCAGGTACCTTGGGAAGGGAGGAAATCTCCCTAGGCCTGGCCGCAGCACCTCCCTTGGAGGAGGGGCCAAGGCTGCACCTCAATCCTTCCCCTTGCCTCCTATAAATAGTGGGAGAGAGGTAGGGGCTGGACACACAAAATCCCACACCCCGCCGGCAACCCTACACTACTAGGGAAAAGCCTAGCAGCAGCGCAGGTTTTGAGGCTATCAGCATCGCGGGCAGCCGCGCTACTACTACGGTGCTACAGCTAACTGTTAGTATTAGCGCGGTCTGTACCCGCGCTACCACCATTGACTATAACAGCAGCGCGTTCCTAGAACGCGCTACTATTACTTAGCTGTAGCGCTTTCCTAGCCCCGCGCTACTGCTATAACTTTCATCATTTTCCCTCCGCTTCCTACCCCGTTTCCGTTTCAATAAACTGCAATTTGCAGATACTAGGTACTACTAGATATCAATTTCATAAAGCATTATAGTTATTGGGTAGTACTCCCTCCGTTCCAAATTACTCGTCGTGGTTTTAGTTCAAATTTGAACTAGAACCACGACGAGTAATTTGGAACGGAGGGAGGAGTACTAGATAACAATTTCATATATAGTCAACATGCATCCTCAAACAGTACTAGGTGATATCGACGACGATCATCATATGTAGTTCTAGATGATATCGACGATGATCATCATATGTAGTTCTAGATGATATCGAGGACGATCATCATATGTAGTTCTAGATGATATAGCCACACACACATATGTAGTTCTAGATGATATCGACGACGATCATCATCCTGAAGTCTGGGCGGTGGGTGTTCCTGATAGTAATTAGGATGGCCTGTCCAACGCGAAGATTCTTGCCAACGAGGAATCTCTTCCACCCAACCGAGTTTAAGTGTGTGCGACCGTCTGTGTCCATGCGGTAAGTACAGGTGGTGACGGAGCCCTTTGCGGTAAGGCGTAGTCCAGCTGAGCCTTCTTCATCAGGCTCGATACCAAAACTCACAGATAGGTTCTTTGGCAATTTCTGAATAAGGAAAACATATCAATTAATAAATAGCCTCGCACATACTCTTGCAAATATATTTCTATTAAGTATAGATTTCTACATTATCAAAAGACACAATACTACGCAATTGTACTAATTAAGCTTGAATTCTACTAATAAGTATATATGGATTATCTACACTATTAATAGTTCCTTGGATTCTACACTAATAAGCATGTGATCAGACTCTACACTAGACCATATCATCGACTAGATACCACACAGCATATCATTGGACTCTGCACTAGGCATATCATCGGATTCACTAAGCATATCATCGGATAATTTGCATTTGTAAGTATAACAATAAAGCATATATATATATATATACATTATCAAATTACTGCAGTCGGTATAACATACAATTTCATGCCGATCGACCATGGTACTTGTTAGGCGGGTCAGAATGGCACCCCGACAAAGTCATCACGTGTCGGAATTATGTCCCATAGGTTGCACACCTCCTCCTCGCTCAGCCTATTCTTTGAGCTACGATGGCTTCATGAAGTGGGTTCTCATCATCTTCATCGAGTGGGTCCTCATTATCTTCATCATCTTCGTCATCTTCATCATCTTCGCCATCTTCATCAACTTCCACCAGGTTGATATAATTGACAGCCAGCTTGGGTCTTTCTGCTCTGAAGGAGAAGCTGATCAACTCACCACCAGTAAGACGCATGCGGGCGAGGAAACAGGCCCATCCATCTCCTCCAATCTGCGACATATTGCGTCCTTTCTCGACCTCTGTCGGTGCACAAAAGTAGGGACTCTCCTTTCTTACCCCTTTACTTATGCACGGGCAGACAGAGCCACGCCCGCGGCCACACTAAGCAGGGCAAAGGATGGAAACAAAGGTACAAGACAGCCAAAGTGACGCCGGGACAGAGACACAAAGAACAAGAGGGCGAGGTGGACTCCCCCGGCAAGACCCTTGCCGGGGCGGCCTCCGCGGCCCCGGCAAGATCATTGCCAGGGCAACTTGCCCAACGCCAGCAGGGCACGCCACCCTTGAGCCCAAGGGCTCCAACACCATCAACCACATTGGAACCAAGGCTCAGGAGTCAACTCCGTGGTGGCATGCAAATCTTTGTGAAGATCATAAACATACAATATCAGATAAGGACCAGAAGACCACGATCCTCGGCGGGATCCTAGCCGAGGGAATCCACGAGACCCTCGGCAAGACCCTTGCCAGGGACGACCGCGATACCCCGGCAAGACCCTTGCCGAGGACACTCGTGAGGCCACGGCCAGGCCCACATCTGCCAGGGTTCCACCGCCGTTCCCATACAGTTGCCAGCCCAACCAGCTGAGCAGGCACCTGCGTGCTGACGCACGGTCTCCAGGCCAACTCAGCAAGCACCTGCGTGGTGGCATGCAGATCTTCGCGAAGACTCCGCCACCGCGCCAGCCCAGCAGCCAGCCAACGTGGCGCTACTACACCTCATCAGCTCGGACGCGCGTCGGAGCCAGGCGAGGCCGCGACAGCTGGGACGAGCTTCCTCGCCGTACCCGATAAAGCAAGAGGGGCACGTTGGCAGCACATTAAATGCATTTGTCCGACGGTGCCAGAGGATAAACTTAGCCACTGTATACCTCTCCACCTCCTATGTGCCACTACAGGAGCCCCTTTTTCTATAAAAGGAGGCCCGAGGCGTACAGGAGAAGGATTTGGATCTTTTGGACGAGACAAGCACCGTAGCTAGTTCAAGAGCTCAAGAACACTCAGATATATACACCAAAGCAGGACTAAGGTATTACGCATCCTCGCGGCCCGAACCTGGGTAAAACGATGTTTGTGCTGACTACCAGACCAGCTCTTTGCACAACCCCGCGCCCGTGAACCGTAGAAGGGATCCCAGTGATTCCATAGGTGTCATTTCCCCCGACATCTTTGGCGCGCCAGGTAGGGGGCGCAGTTGTGGAAATCTGGTCTAGTTGGAGCAGTGGGTTCATTGTGGTTGTCACCCCAAGGAAGAAGACGACCAAACAAGCGGCATCATCAATGGATGCAGTAAACGCTCACGCGGCGGCAGAAAAGCTAAGCCATGCCAAACTCTAAGCAATCCTTTTCATATATATATGTATGGTTATCGTCCCCGAAGATCTTGCCCCGTGTATGGAAAACCTGCACGCAATGGGGCCCTTCCACTATCGGCAATGCCCTTGCTCTGTTTCGAGTCCGCTCAACAGTTCGAGCGGCTGCGTCGAGGGCGGCAGGGTGGCCTTCTGCAATTGGCAACGCTCTCATTCTGTCTCGAGTCCGCTCGACAGTTCGAGCTGCCGCGTTAAGAGCAGTAAGGTGGTTTGCCTGGCAGCAAGCAAACCCCAGGCAGGCTATTGGGGATCTGTCCTCAAGGCGCCAGGGGCTTACGCGCCGGCAAGCCTACCCAATTAACGTAGGGTGGACATACAAGGGGAGATCAAACGGGAAGATAACATGCATCGTTTTAGGGTACTTCAGAGTTATATTACATCAAATAATCGCTGCGGTTCTAACTTAAGATAAAACTGTCTTTGTTCTGAACTCGCAGCGGCGATAAAGAACGGGGTGCCTAGTCCCGGCGCTGGCCCTTGATCCTCCGAACTCCGTCGACGCGGCTGATGATGGGCTCGATACGCTCCTCGAGCGCTGTGAGGTCCACTCCCTCCGGCAAGCTCTCCAGCGCGGCGTCAAAGTCGATGTTGGGGTTCCAGTACGCTACCTTGGTGAGGACCTTGGTCATGACACCCCGGCAAAGCCTCCGGGCCTCATCGGCCTCAGAGGCTGCTCGGTTGGAGCGGAACTACTCCAGGGCTCCAAGAACACCCTCGAAGCACAGGGTCAGCTTGGCTTTGGGACTCACGCTCGGCTCCGGGACGTACCTCACGTTTGGCATCCCCATGGCGGCCAGCTTCGTGGTGATCCTACCGGCGACGTCGGCGAGGCGGTTGATCAAAAGATTCTCGCCCTTCACAAAATCCTCGTGGTTGGTGGCCTCGTTCTTCCGCAGCTGCCTCTCGTTCTCCAGATTCTTGGTCAGGGTCTCCTCCCGGGCCCTGACCTCCGAGAGCGTCCCCTCGAGGCCCTCCAGCTTCACCTTAAGGTCTTTTATGGAGTTGTTCGCCTTGGAGAGCTCCTCAGCCTTGCCGAAGACTGCGCCCTGCGCCTCCACCAGGAAACTGTTGAGCGTGTCCTTCTCCTTCGCCACCTTCAGAGCCTGCTCCTTCAGCTCGTCTCATTCCGCCTCCAGCTCTTTCACCTTGCTGACATGGACCAGAGATCATTGAGCGCCTCCTTGTGTTTCTGCTCCAGCTCCTGGGTCCGCTGCACGACAAGCTTCCCGGTCTCCTCATCCTTGCCGCAGAGTGTGGCGGCGAGCTTTTCCTCACGGGCGCCAAGATCCTCCTCCTGGGAGTTCAGTTCGACCTGGTGCTGGTGCCGGGCGGGTCCTTGGCGGCTTGCTCCCTCGCCTCATCCTGGGGCTTCTCAATGTCGGCCTGCATCATGACGAGCTCCAGCTTGCGCTCGGCCAGCAGGTCCTGGGCAACCTTCAGCTCCTCATGGTCTTGGCAAAACAAAGCCTGCGTCTCGGCAACGCGCCCCTCGAGGTCCGCCTCCGCCTTGTTCACTGCCTCCATCCCGGACTTGGCCTTGTCCAGGCGAGCACGGTGGAGCGCCCGGAACTTCTGGAAGTTGGCGTTATGGCCCGAAGGAGCTCCTCCTCCCGGGAACCGCCGCCACCGGCGCTCGGCTCGTCAACAACCTCAAGCCCTGCGGCGGCAAGCATCCCGTCATCGAACACCTCCCCCTCGGTGGGTGCCCTAGTGCTCGCCGTCCCGGGGAGGTGGACGAACAGGTCTTCTCTCACCTTCAGATACCTGCCCGAGCCGGAGGCAGCAGAGGAGGAAGGCTGGTCGTCGACCATCCCCTCCTCGGCGGCAGCCTTGCTGGCCTCCCCGGCAGGCCCCTTGGCGGCATCCTCAGCAACGACCTCGGCGGCCTCCTCGGCGGTGATCTTGTCGGCCTCGGCCTTGGCATCCCTGGCGACCTCCTCGATGACAGTGTCGATGTCCTCTGGGTCCATTGAGGAAGGACCTGGATACCGAGAAGGGGAGTAAGGCGGAGCCAAGACCAAGTTTTCAAAAAGGAGAAGAAAGAGCAGGGATGGAAGGCAAGTGACTTACCCGTGCCTGGCTGGGAAGAAGTGGCCCCCTCCGCACCTACATCTGGCACCGAGGCGGAGCCACCAGCACCCAAGTTCGCCTCCTCCTCCTCCGTGTGTATGGGCTCGGTGCTTGGCGCCCTTGCTAGGGACGCCCCTCGAGGCGGCGTGGTCGATGGGGGCGACGTGTTGGGGGGGCCCTCAGCGGCTCCTCCTGCTGCCGTCCTCCTCCTACAGTCACGGCAAGGTAAGCGCCAAGGGATCATACCCCCAACACACGTTGACAAGGAGCGGGTGGTGAACATATGCTGGGGGCTGCGCCGGGGGCTGCTATCGGGGCTGCTCACCACCACCAGCGGCGTGCTCGAGGTGCCCGCCGGGGGCTGGCCGCCGGTCGATGCCCTGGCCCTCTTCACCCTTTGGGCCAGCGTCTCCACATCCCTGCAAAGATGAGAACAAATCAAGAAAAGCGGCACGGTTTGAGGGGACGGAGATGATCACAAAGGCAGGATACTTACTCATCCTCCACCTCCTCTTCCGCTGCCTTCCTCTTCCTCCTTGGGCTGAGGGACCCAAAATCGAAGACGACCTCCGCGTCAACATCTGCCGGAGGAGGGGAAGGGGGTGGAGTCCGGCCACGCTTGGACGAAGAAGAGGCAGTCGCCTTCTTCTTCGCCACCGCATCCTTCACCACCTTCCTCACCGCCGTGGCCCTCGTCTGGCGCACGGACACCTCCAGGGCTTGTCGCGGTTGCGTGGCCCTGCCGGGCTGGACCGGCTTGCCAGAGCTGGCCCGCCGTAGGACACGCCTTTTTCCAAGGCCGGAGGGTCGTCAGCCTCGGCCTCTTCCTCGGTCGACTCGTCGACCACATATTCGATAAGAGGGGCCACGGTGTCGGCGCTGCTGGCCTCCCCGGTATGCCCCGCCCATCCGGCGAGCTCTTTCTCCTCCGCAGCAACCTCGGCCTCGTCCCTCACGTGGCGAGCGCTGTCGGCCTCCTTGGCGAGCTTCGCCTGCACCGCCCTGGCAGCGATGTAATCCAGCTCCACTTGGGGGGTGTCCTGGATGAGCAGCAGCTCGGCATGGACGTACCTCTCCGACAGGCTGTCGAACAACTCCTGCACCTGATCCACCCCCGGCTCGGCCCAATTCGGGTCAAGGCCGTGCGCGTTGAAGTCCGGCATCATGTCGATGATGTCGGTTCGGCAGGAGTTGTTGCTCAGCGGGACCACCCCGCCGGCAACCCAAACAGGGGCCCCTTGACGACCTTGCCAGCCTTCGCGGCCTTGCCGGACCTCTTGGCCCAGCCATCGCAGTGCACGTCGAGCTGAAAAAGCCTCTAGCACAAGTGGGCGTGCCTGATCACCGTGAGGTTGTGATCCAACCAAGCGCGAAGCCTCATGATGTCGGCCGCGTTCGTGAAGAGCCAGGCCGGCCTCCCCTTGTTGTGCAGTGGAGCAATTCGGCGACGGATGAAATCCGCCCCAATCATCTCAAGGGTGAGCCCGGTCACAGTGAGGCGATGAATCCTGGTGGTGGCGATCGTGAGCTTCTCATCATCGGCGTCGACATTCCTCCAATCATCTCTGCTAACCGGCGGCGCCTAGCGAACCCGGCAAAATTCCTGCGGATCCTCCTCCTCAATCCAGCACCACCGGCCCCGCCACTCCTCCCACCTCTCCTTCTGAGCACCCTCCGGATATGTCCCCTTCCCCTGGTTCCTTGGGATCCAGGCGACACAGCCGGAGATAGCACCTCCGTTTTGGATGCGAGTAAAGAAGTAGTGGCGGAAGAGCGCCGTGTTGGGATCCACCCCGGCGAAGCCCTCGCAGAGATGGGCAAAAAGAGCCATGCACGCCACAGCATTTGGAGTAAAATCCAGAAGGTGGAAGCCATAGGTGTGCATGACATCATTGAAGAAATCGGAGAAAGGGGGGCAAAGCCCGCAGGAAAAGTAGTCAACAAAGAATGGCTACCGATTCGGGCCGGACTCGGCGAAGCCGGCTGGGATGATGCGCGTGGCAGGGTGCCCCTTCGTCTTACAACCCCACAGGGGCTTGAAGTAGTCTCGGAGCTGGATCGCGTCGACCGTCGACGGAAAGTAGGCGAGTTGCGTCCGCCGCGCCGCCAACTCACTCTCTGGCGCCTCCCTCTCCCCGGCATCCTTGGCCGCTCACTTGCCCCTGCAGGTTTTTGGCGCCATGGCAGCTGGAGGGGGGACGAAGAATCAATAGCAATGGGCGCGGCAGCAGCGAGTGGAAGCGAGAGCTGGAGGAGGAAGAAAGAAGGAACGGCGGTTCTGAGATTAGAGAAAGTACAGAGGGTAAAAGGGCGTCGCGCCCGCAGTTTCTCCTTTTTATGGGGAAGGCGCGGGCCGCTTCGTTACCACTTACCACGATGTGACGCATGAGGGCAGCGGCCGGACCATGCATGCCCCCACGTCACACACGACCCTCCACGACACGCATTCAACGCGGTTCATGGGGAAGCGCAAGCGAGCAAAGGAATTATTGCGGTAAAATCCCGCCCCGCCTGCCCGCGCACTGTTCTGGGCCCGGCCCAACAACGCGTTGCGCTTATGTGTGGCCTAGGCCCGGGGGCTCCTGTCGGTGCACAAAAGTAGGGACTCTCCTTTTTTACCCCTTTACTTATGCACGGGCAGACAGAGCTGCTCCTGTGGCCACACTAAGGAGGGCAAAGGATGGAAACAAAGGCACAAGACAGCCGAAGCGACGCCGGGACAGAGACACAAAGAGCAAGAGGGTGAGGTGGACTTCCCCGGCAAGACCCTTGCCGGTGCGGCCTCCGCGGCCCCGGCAAGATCCTTGCCGAGGCAACTTGCCCAACGCCAGCAGAGCGTGCATCCTTGAACCCAAGGGCTCCAACACCATCAACCACATTGGAACTAAGGCTCAGGAGGCACCTCCGTGGTGGCATGTAGATCTTTGTGAAGATCATAAACATACAAGATCAGATAAGGACCAGAAGACGACGATCCTCGGTGGGATCCTAGCCGAAAAAATCCACAAGACCCCCGGCAAGACCCTTGCTCGGGACGACCGCGATACCCCGGCAAGACCCTTGCCGAGGACACTCGCCAGGCCATGGCAAGGCCCACATCTGCCAGGGTTCCACCGCCGTTCCCATACAGCTGCCAGCCCAACCAGCTGAGCAGGCACCTGCGTGGCGACGCACGGTCTCCAGGCCAACTCAGCAAGCACCTGCGTGGTGGCATGCAGATCTTCGCGGAGACTCCGCCACCGCGCAAGCCCAGCAGCCAGCCAACGTGGCGCTACTACACCTCATCAGCTCGGACGTGCGTTGGAGCCAGGCGAGGCCGCGACAGCTGGGACGAGCTTCCTCGCCGTCCCCGATAGAGCAAGAGGGGCACGTCGGCAGCGCATTAAATGCATTTTTCCGATGGTGCCAGAGGATAAACTTAGCCACTTTATACCTTTCCACCTCATGTGTGCCACTTTAGGAGCCCCTTTTTCTATAAAAGGAGGCCCGAGGCGTACAGGAGAAGGATTCAGATCTTTTGGACGAGACACGCACCGTATCTAGTTCAAGAGCTCAAGAACACTCAGATATATACACCAAAGCAGGACTAGGGTATTACGCATCCTTGCGGCCCGAACCTGGGTAAAACGATCTTTGTGCTGACTACCAGACCCGCTCTTTGCACAACCCCGTGCCCGCCAACCGTAGAAGGGATCCCAGTGATTCCATAGGTGTCATTTCCCCCGACAATCTCCATATTGTATGGCCCCCTAGGAGCCTCAAATGTCACAGTGTCTCCTGTCAGCTTGTTGAATTTCAACCTCACATTGCATGGGACGATCTGTGTAAAAAAAGAAAAATGACACAATGCAGTAATGCCAACACTAAAAATAAAATAGTTGTTACATTTCATCTAATTTCTTACCACCGCATGACAAAAAGTTGGCTGGAAGTAGATGCCGAACAGCTTGCCAGTTGCAAGGCTGCTGGCGCACCTTGACTTGCACAGTCGACATGGTGGTGGTGGTGGTGGTGCCTTTTTCCTAAAGCAATATGAGCAAAGGATTAACGATCCACTTCACAGGAAAGAAAAACAGTGGCATGTGATATTTTTGGTTCTTCCGCGAGAAGACAATTATAATCCTAAGATCTAGTAACATATTAGATGACAAGGTACCGCCTACCAAAGCATTTCGGTGGCACCTATTGCCGAAAAAACTTTTCACAAATATCTACCAAATCAGGGTACCACCCACCAAGATAATTGATTAAAAAAACAAGTGGCAAATTTAACTAAATTGGCACCTACATTTTGCCAAAAAATAACTTGTTACAGAAAAACAAAAGCATCTAGCTATCCACAGAAAAATAACAATAAAATGGTGCGTACTAAATCAACTAGCCTACTAAATCAACTAAATCAACTAGCCTACTAAATCAACTAGCCTACTAAATCAACTAGCATACTAAATCAACTAAATCAAAATGTTCTAAATCAACTAAATCAACTAGCCTACTAAATCAACTAAATCATATCAACTAAATCAAAATGTTGCATATGAACGAGCCTACTAAACCAAAATGTAGCAGGAAGGACGGGTTGTGGATGGAGGAGGGAGGAGGGAGAAGGAGGGGCGACTCGAGGAGGGAGAAGAGAGTAGGACGGAGGAGGAAGGCGGAGCAAGGAGGGGCCGGCTGGCGGCGAGTGGAGGGAGGACGGAGGAGGAAGGCGGAGCGAGGAGGGGCCGGCCAGCGGCGAGTGGAAGGAGGATGGAGGAGGAGGGCGGTACCGAGTCCAGCGAGGAGGAGGAGGTGACGGCGGCGCAGAGGGAGGAGGGGCGACGGGGGTGTGAGTGTGAGTGGATTGGATAGAGGAGAGTGGGGGGTGGGAGATGGAATGGCTTAGGAGTAGCGCGCTATAGAGAAAGGCGCTACTGCTAAACGACCTAGCCGTAGCGCCCTTCACAAAGAACGCGCTACTGCTATGTGTCAGCATGTAAAAATAGACATCGAAAATACGTTGATCAGCAATGATCTTTTTGTGTACAATCTGATTTGTCAATATGAGTCCTCACCGGTTTAGTAACCGGGGAAGACTCATATTGCGGCCACAAATTTTACACATAGATTTCAGTGAAGACCAAGTGCTTGTGATAGTTTAAGAAGTAATATATTTAAGGTGGTAGAAACCCTCTTCGCGAAGCGAGGTGGGACTAAATTTTTTAGTAAACTTAGCAGTAGCGGGTATTACTGGAATGCGCTAGTGCTATGATCTGTAGAAGTAGCGCTCTTCGCGCTAACGCGCAACTGCTAAAACTAGGTTCGCGGCGGGGTCGGGGGAATTATATCAGTAGCGCGGTTTTGAGGAGGCGCGCTACTGCTAATTTTATTTCAGCAGTGGGTTCTGCTGGAGCGCGCTGCTACTATATAGCAGAAACACCTTATTTTAAAACACGCTGCTGGTAAGATTCTGTGTATAGGCTTTTCCCTAGTAGTGCTACCTCTCCCAACACTCCGTTTTCTTCTCAGATTGGTTATGGCCGCGTTTGGCAAAGCCCTGCCAGGATTGCACCACCACCTTCTCCACCACGCCGTCGTGCTGGTTGAGATCCCGTCTAATTCTCCTGTCTTGCATGTTGGATCAAGAAGGAGGAGACGTCATCAAGCCGCACGTGTTACATCGGATTGGATTGTCACTGGATCACGAAGAGTACGACTACAACAACCGTGTTACATACGCGTCCGCTTTTGGTCTACAAGGGTATATAGACACACTCCCCGCTCATTGCTTTCCATCTCCTAGATTAGATCTTGGGTGTTTCGTAGGAAATATTTTGATTTTCATGCTCCAGTCCCATCAGTGGTATCAGAGCTAGGTCTATGCGTAGATGTATTTGCATGAGTAGAACACAAAGAAGATGTCGACGTTGATGTGCAGATTGCTTACTTCCCCTATCTTATTTGGATTCGGCGGTATTGTGGGATGAAGCTGGTCGGACCAACCTTACATGTCTACGCACATGAGACCGGTTCCACTGTTTGACCTTCAACTTTTATTGCATAAAAGTGGCTTTACGGGTGTCTATCTCTCCCACTTTAGTTGAATATGATTTGACGAGGGCGGTCATTGTAGAAGGTTAAAATGAAACTTGTATATCACCATTGTGGTTCTGCATAGATAAGAACGGTTATTATAGTTTGCCCTAGCAGCCACGTAAAAATTGCAATAACAAAGTAGAGGACGTCTAACTTGTTTTCAAGATATGGTATGGCCAAAACGTGATGTGATATATGTTGATGTATTAGATAATCTTGTTTTGTAATAGGTTCACGACTTGCATGTCGATGAGTATGGCAACCGGCAGGAGCCATAGGGTTGCTTTAATTTATTGTATAACCTACGTGTCACTTCTTAAACGCCATGTAATTGCTTTACTTTATCTCTATGCGTTAGCAATATTTGTAGAAGCAAAAGTTGGCGATACAACCATGTGACGACACGATGATGGAGATCATGGTGTCATGCCGGTGATGATGGAGATCATGACGGTGCTTTGGAGATGGATATCAAAAGCACAAGATGATAATGGCCATATCATGTCACATATTTTGATTGCATGTGATGTTTATCTTTTATTCATCTTATTTTGCTTAGGACGATGGTAGCATTATAAGATGATCCCTTCACTTAATTTCAAGA
Organism: Triticum aestivum; assembly: GCF_018294505.1. Lineage (NCBI taxonomy): Eukaryota > Viridiplantae > Streptophyta > Magnoliopsida > Poales > Poaceae > Triticum > Triticum aestivum. The sequence continues at coordinate 412,587,313 of NC_057805.1, read as the reverse complement.
TAAAAGTGTTCTCCCTAAGTAGGCACCGTTGCGATAGTTCGTCATTTCGAGACACCTCGTGATGATCGGCTGTGATAGACTCTAAGTTCACATACAGTGGGTGTAAGCCAGTTTTACACATGCGGAATACTTGGGTTAAACTTGACGAGCCTAGCATGTACAGACATGGCCTCGGAACACAGGAGACCGAAAGGTCGAACATGAGTCATATAGTAGATATGATCAAGATGGAGATGTTCACCATTGATGACAACCCCATCTCACGTGATGCTCGGACATGGGTTAGTTGATATGGATCATGTAACACTTAGACAACTTGAGGGATGTTGATTTAAGTGGGAGTCACTAGTAATTTGATTAACTGACTCAATTATCATGAACATAGTCTTAATGTCTTTGCAAATTAATTTTGTAGATCAATAGCTCGCGTTGTAGCTCCCTGAATTTTAATGCGTTCCTAGAGAAAGCTAAGTTGAAAGAAGATGGAAGCAACTATGCGGACTGGGTTTGTAATTTCAGGATTATCCTCACTGCTGCACAGAAGGCTTACGTCCTTGATGCACCACTCGGTGCGCCACCCCCTCCAGCATCGTCTGTGGATGTTGTGAACGTGTGGCAGACACGTTCTGATGACTACTCGATAGTTCAGTACGCCATGCCTTACGGCTGAGAACCAGGGATCCAAAGACGTCTTGAGCACCACGGAGCATATGAGATGTTCTAGGAGCTGAAATTTGTATTTCAGGCTCATGCCTGGGTTGAGAGGTATGACGCCTCCGACAAGTTCTTTACCTGCAAGATGGAAGAGAACAGCTCCGTAAGCGAGCACGTACTAAAAATGTCTGGCTACTTCAACCACTTGAATCAGTTAGGAGTTAATCTTCCAGATGAAGTAGTGATTGAAAGAGTTCTTCAGTCACTGCCACCAAGCTGCAAAGGCTTTGTGATGAACTATAACATGCAAGGGATGGAAAAGATGATCCCCGAGCTATTCGCGAAGCTTAAGGCCGTGGAGGTAGAAATCAAGAAAGAGCATCAAGTGTTGATGGTCAATAAGACCACCAGTTTCAAGAAGAAAGGCAAGGGAAAGAAAGGGAACTTCAAGAAGAATGGCAAACCAGATGTCGCTCCCGTGAAGAAACCCAAGGCTGGACCCAAACCTGAGACTGAGTGCTTCTATTTCAAGGGGAATGGTCACTGGAAGCAGAACTGCCCCAAGTACTTGGCAAATAAGAAGGCCGGCAACGTCAACAAAGGTATATTTGACATACATATTATTGATGTGTACCTTACTAGTGCTCGTAGTAGCGCCTGGGCATTTGATACTGGTTCGGTTGCTAATATTTGTAACTCGAAACACAAGTTACGGATTAAACAAAGACTAGCTAAGGACGAGGTGCCGATGCGTGTCGGAATGGTTCCAAGGTTGATGTGATTGCCATCGGCACGCTACCTCTACATTTACCTTTGGGGTTAGTTTTAAACTTAAATAATTGTTATTTGGTGCCTGCGTTGAGGATGAACATTATATCTGGATCATGTTTATTGCGAGACGGTTATTCATTTATGTCGGAGAATAATTGTTGTTCTATTTATATGGATAATATATTTTATGGTCTTGCACCACTAGTAGAAAAGAGGGCTTTGGTTCAGGCCGGGTCAGCCCATTAGTCCCAGTTTAGTCCAGAACCGGGACCAATGGGGGCACCGGTCCCGGTTCGTGAGCCCAGCTGGGGCCTGCCGGGCCTCGTGGCGGCATTGGTCCCGGCTCGTCTGGCTCCTTTGGCCCCGGTTGGTGGGACGAACCGGGACCAATGGGCCTCGCTACTGGCCCACCACCATTGGTCCCGGTTGGTGGCTTGAACCGGGACCACAGGCTGCCCTTTAGTCCCGGTTCATGCCATGAACCGGGACCAATGAGGTGCCTATATATACCCTTCGCCCGCGAGCAGAGCACTCCAGTGCTCTGTTTTTCTCTGGCCGGCGAGGGGAGGGCTTTGTGGTGCTCTAGCTCACCTCCTATGCACATGAGGTGTTCGATGAAATGCCCGAGCCACACTAGTTAAGCTTTCTCCTCTCGAAGCTCGACCTCAAAGCTCCATTTTCCTCGAGATTTGTCTAGGTTTAGTGGCCCGTCACGTCCCATTCCCGTCTTCACCGCCGTCGATCGCCCGCGCCGATCTCGTCGCCGGCACCACCGTGGTGAGCCTCTTGTTCTTATCTTCTTCCTAAAAGAAAAAAATTCTTACTTTAGATAGATACTTGTCTAATTTTCTTACTATTTTATTACTTGTTATTATATAGTGCGATCGTTTTGGTATCCGCCCCCGTCAGCCCTCGTCCTGTCTATGATTCGGATGTGGTATATATTATCTTTATAACTATTGGTTCATTTAATGTTTATGAAAATTATGCCGACCAACGTGACATAGATTTTATTTATCTAGGAGGTATGTGAACCGGAAATTCCAACCGACCCTATTGTCGAGAGGTTAAATTTAGTTGAAGAAGAAAACACTTTCCTGAAGGAAAAAACAAAAAAATTGAGGAGGAGAAGATGATATTGGAGTTGCATGTTGCGGATGTCGTCGATGATCACAAGATCAAGATGGATGCAATGCGCTTGAAGATTAGAAACATTAGAAAATATGCCATTCATACCGAGGCTTGGTATCATTATGCTGTTGGATCAATTATTACCTTGGTTGCGATTATGATCGCATTTGTTTTCGCATTGAAATGTTTTGCATAGTTTCAAAATATGGTTTAATTAATTAGATGCTCTGGAGAGCTATATGTTGTTAGATGAGTACTATGTATGTACTTTGGTTTTAATGTGATGATGAACTTCTATTAATTTGGTCACTTAATTATCTATTCATGATGTTCTGTAATGGTTTTTGACACACTTAATTATATATAATGCACGCAGATGAACCGGCAATGGATGTACGGTGACAGACACACCTCCGAGTACATTAAGGGCGTGCATGATTTTCTCGAAGTGGCTGAGGCAAACAAGCAGAATGGGTTTATGTGTTGTCCATGCCCTAAATGTGGGAATACGAAGTCTTACTCTGACCGGAAAATCCTTCACACCCACCTGCTTTACAAGGGTTTCATGCCACACTATAATGTTTGGACGAGGCACAGAGAAATAGGGGTTATGATGGAAGACGGCGAAGAGGAAGAGGACGATGACAACTATGTGCCCCCTGAATACGGTGATGCTGCAACGGGGGAAGCTGCTGAAGATCAAGAGGAACCAGACGATGTGCCCAATGATGCTGCAATGGGGGAAGCTGCTGAAGATCAAGAGGAAGCAGTGCCCGATGATGATGATCTCTGCCGGGTCATTGTCGATGCAAGGACGCAATGCAAAAGTCAAAAGGAGAAGCTGAAGTTCGATCGCATGTTAGAGGATCACAAAAAAGGGTTGTACCCCAATTGCAAAGATGGCAACACAAAGCTCGGTACCGTACTGGAATTGCTGCAGTGGAAGGCAGATAATGTTGTGCCTGACAAAGGATTTGAGAAGCTATTGAAAATATTGAAGAAGAAGCTTCCAAAGGATAACGAATTGCCCGACAGTACATACGCAACAAAGAAGGTCGTATGCCCTCTAAGATTGGAGGTGCAGAAGATACATGCATGCCCTAATGACTGCATCCTCTACCGCGGTGCGTACAAGGATCAGAACGCATGCCCGGTATGCGGTGCATTGCGGTATAAGATCAGACGAGATGACCCTGGTGATGTTGATGGCGAGCCCCTCAGGAAGAGGGTTCCTGCGAAGGTGATGTGGTATGCTCCTATAATACCACGGTTGAAACATCTGTTCAGAAACGAAGAGCATGCCAAGTTTACGCGATGGCACAGTGAGGACCGTAAGAAAGACGGGAAGTTGAGAGCACCCGCTGACGGGTCGCAGTGGAGAAAAACGAAAGATGGTAATGGGCTGAGTTTGCTGGTGACCCAAGGAACGTATGGTTTGGTTTAAGCGCGGATGGCATTAATCCTTTCGGGGAGCAGAGCAGCAATCACAGCACCTGGCCCGTGACTCTATGTGTGTATAACCTTCCTCCTTGGATGTGCATGAAGGGGAAGTTCATTATGATGCCAGTTCTCTATGTATGTATAACCTTCCTCCTTGGATGTGCATGTGGAATGGAAACGGTGTACGTACGTGGGATGAGCACAAACGGGAGGAATTTAACCTGCACGCGTTGCTCTTTGTAACCATCAATGATTGGCCCGCTCTCAGTAACCTTTCAGGACAGACAAACAAGGGATACCACGCATGCATGCACTATTTAGATGACACTGAAAGTATATACCTGGGCAAATGCAGGAAGAATGTGTACCTGGGCCATCGTCGATTTCTTCCGACCAACCATCAATGTTGAAAGAAAGGCTAGCATTTCAAAGGCGAGGCAGATCACCGGAAGAAGCCCGCCATGCGTACCGGTGATCACGTACTTGCTATGGTCAATGATTTACACGTAATCTTTGGAAAGGGTCCCGGCGGACTAGCTGTTCCGAATGACGCTGAGGGGCACGCACCCATGAGGAAGAAGAAATCTATATTTTGGGACCTACCCTAGTGGAAAGACCTAGAGGTCCGCTATTCAATCGACGTGATGCACGTGATGAAGAACCTTTGCGTGAACCTGCTAGGCTTCTTGGGCGTGTATGGGAAGACAAAAGATACACCTGAGGCACGGGAGGACCTGCAACGTTTGCACGAAAAAGACGGCATGCCTCCGAAGCAGTATGAAGTTCCTGCCAGCTACGCTCTTATGAAAGAACAGAAAGAAATCTTCTTTGAATGCCTGCTCAGTATGAAGGTCCCGACTGGCTTCTCGTCGAATATAAAGGGAATAATAAATATGCCAGAGAAAAAGTTCCAGAACCTGAAGTCTCATGACTGCCACGTGATTATGACGCAACTGCATCTGGTTGCATTGAGGGGGCTTCTACCGGAAAACGTCCGATTAGCCATTGTGAAGCTATGTGCATTCCTCAATGCAATCTCTCAGAAGATGATCGATCCAGAAATCATACTAAGGCTAAGGAGTGATGTGGCGCAATGTCTTGTCAGTTTCGAGCTGGTGTTCCCACCATCCTTCTTCAATATCATGACGCACATCCTAGTTCATCTAGTCGACGAGATTGTCATTCTGGGGCCCTTATTTCTACACAATATGTTCCCTTTTGAGAGGTTCATGGGAGTCCTAAAGAAATATGTCCATAACCGCGCTAGGCCGGAAGGAAGCATCTCCATGGGCCATCAAATAGAGGATGTCATTGGGTTTTGTGTTGACTTCATTCCTGGCCTTAAGAAGATAGGTCTCCCTAAATCGCAGTATGATGGGAGACTGACTGGAAAAGGCACGCTAGGAGCGGACTCAATAATATGCAGGGACGGGCATTCTTGGTCTCAAGCACACTACACAGTTCTACAGAACTCTACCTTGGTGACCCCGTATGTCGATGAACACAAGAACAGTCTGCGCTCCAAACACCCGAAGTAGTGTGACGACCGGATTACATGTGACCACATCAGGACTTTCAGCAGTTGGTTGGAAACACGTCTTAGAGGTGGCACCACTGTTTGTGATGAGTTGTACTCGTTGTCCAGGGGACCACCTTCGACTGTATTGACTTACAAAGGATACGAGATAAATGGGAATACATTTTACACGATCGCCCAAGATCAAAAGAGCACCAACCAAACCAGCGGTGTCCGCTTTGATGCAGCAAGCGAGAGGGGAAAGGACACATATTATGGTTACATAATGGACATATGGGAACTTGACTACGGACATGATTTTAAGGTCCCTTTGTTTAAGTGCAAATGGGTCAATCTGTCAGGAGGCGGGGTACAGGTAGACCCACAGTACGGAATGACAACAGTGGATCTGAACAATCCTGGGTACACTGACGAACCCTTCGTCCTAGCCAATGATGTGGCATAGGTTCTCTATGTGAAGGACATGTATACCAGACCGAGAAAAAGAAAAGATAAGGAAGCGAATACATCATACGATGAGCCAAAGCGCCACATAGTTCTTTCAGGAAAAAGGGACATTGTGGGAGTGGAGGGCAAGACAGACATGTCTGAATATTATGAAAAGTTTCATGAAATTCCTGCCTTCAAAGTCAAGGCTGACCCAAGCATCCTGATAAACGATGAAGATTATCCATGGTTACGGCGCAATAAGCAAATGATACAAGCGAAGAAAAAGTGAAGACTTTCTCCTGCAACTATTATGATGATACCATGCCAACTTTGTAACAGACGAGTATGATACCATTGTCCGTTTTGTACACGAAGTGCATCCAGTTTTTGCCGTAACCCTCTCAACTTTCTTGCACATGCTATGTGGATGAAATGATGATACCATGCCAACTTTCAACCTTTTCAGAGTTCATTTGAAATGCTTTTCAATTTCAGGGTCTTATAGCTCAAAATAATCAATAAATGCATGAAAAATAATAAATGAAGTCAGAAAGGGATGAAAATTGATGATGTGGCTTTGAATGGTGCATTTTGAACACACAAAAAGTCAGGAGTTCAAATAAGTTTTAAAAGATGAAATCCCTTTGTAACAGACGAGTTTCTGTATGAAATCCTGATAATTCGAAAGAGATTGTCCGTTTTGTACACGAAATGCATCCAGTTTTTGGCGTAACCCTCTCAACTTTCTTGCACATGCTATGTGGATGAAATGATGATACCATGCCAACTTTCAACCTTTTCAGAGTTCATTTGAAATGCTTTTCAATTTTAGGGTCTTATAGCTCAAAATAATCAGTAAATGCATGAAAAATGGTGCATGAGAAATAACAAATAAAATAAATAAGTAATTAGAAACAAAATAATATAAACTTTAATAAAATATATAAGTAGAAACAAAATAAAATCAACTTTAATAACATAATTAAATTTATGAAACTAAAATTATCAAAGTATTTTCTGTTCAAAACATTATAAGCAACCTCTAGTATTATTGAAATTAAAATTATATAAAATTGATGCAACTAAAATTTCAGAAGTATTCTCTGTTCAAAATCATTGAAAGCAAAAAGAATTTTCATAAAGAACTTTTTTGTTAGAAACTTTAATAGCAAAAAGAATTATCATAAAGTAAAATAAATAAGTAATTAGAAACAAAATAAAATAAAATAAATAAGTTTTTTGTTGTAAGTAGAATCAAACAAAATAAATAAAGCAAAAAAGAAAACAAAAAAAGAGGCAAAAAATAAAAATTATGCCACCTACTGGGCCACCACGGCCTGAATACGACTAGAAACCCATCCATGGGCCAGGATTCAGGCCCGCAGAAGGCCCAGTAGGCCCACAGGCATGTACAGAGAGGTTTGGCCCGTAAGCCTGCTTTAGAGAGGAGCTCGACAGCTCAGGCGCACCGCACCTCATAAACAGGTGCGGCTCTCTCTCAGCTAGCGAGGTGGGACCAAACTCCCACCACCATGCCGCTGTGCAAGGCTTTCCGTCCCGGTTGGTGGCACCAACCGGGACCAATGCCCCCCCTTTAGTCCCGGTTGGTGCCACCAACCGGGACCAAAGGCTGCCGCTTCCCGCCCTTTGGGCTGCTGAAAAGAGGCCTTTGGTCCCAGTTGGTGGCACCAACCGGGACTAAAGGGTGTCTTTGGTCCCGGTTGCTGCTATGAACCGGGACCAAAGGCCTGGGTATATAAGTAGCACTTAGGAAAATTTGACGAACTCATCGCCAGTTGCCCCGATGACGCCGAGCTCATCGACGCCGCCAGGCTGCCCAGATCGACGCCGTCCGCTACCCCGACACCGCCCGCCGCCCAGACGCTGTCCGCACGCCGCCCCGATGCCGTCCGCGCGCCCCCGTCGTCGCCCCTGCCCCGTCGCCGCCAGGCTGCCCCGACGCCGCCCGCAGCCCCCGCCGACGCCATCGTCGTCGCCCGCGCCCGTCGTCGCCATCGCCGTCGCCCGTGCCCGTCGTCGCTGTCGCTGCGGGGAAGCACCACGCCGGCTCCCGCAACCCGTTCATGCCCGAGGCCGTTCGTCCGCCGCCGCACCGATTCCGGCCGGCGACCTCGACCCCTTCCCGCGCTGTGAGCCCCTGCCTCCTCCGCTTTCCTTCTCATTGACATCCCCGCACGCCATCCGTAAGCGCGCGCCACCGCCAACCATCATCGCCGTCGCCGACCACCGGCCTATTTTTTTGTAACGATGTATGTATGTATGTTCACTGTATAATGCTGTGTATATGCTTTATATGCTCATTTAGGAAAATGTTCATATGTAACATTTAAAAAAAACTAAATGTATGTATGTTCATATGCAAAGAATTATTTTTGGATGAAATGAGATGAGATGAGATGTGTTTTGTGTTGGAGAAGAAAAGAGGAAGAAGGAAGAAGGAAGAAGAAGGAAAAGAGGGTCGGGGGGGTCGATATACCCCCTCCCCGATAACATTTTTTTTCCATGTATATATGCAAAAGTTACATTTTTAGAAAAGTTTTATATATCTAGCTAGGAAAGGAAGAAGAAGAAAAAGAATGGGAGGAAAAAGGAAATAAGAAGAGGAATAAAGGAGAAGAAGAGAAGAGGAAGAAGAGGAGAAATAAATAAGAAGAACAAAAAAGAAGAAAAAGAAGAGGAGAAGAAGATAGGAATAGAGGAGAAGAAGAGAAAATAGAATAATATTCTATTTTCTCTTCTTCTCCTCTATTCCTTTCTTCTTCTCCTCTTTTTTTTCTTCAATCTTCTCCTCTATTAATATCTTCTTCTCCTCTTTTTATTTCTTATTCGTCTTCTTATTTTTTATCGGATATGTCGTTGTCGATATACCCTGTGTCCCGATAACTTCAACACGAGGGGGGGGGTTTGACCTACCCCCTCCCCGATAACATTATTTTACCATGTATGTATGTCGTCGTTGTCGATATAACCCCCTCCCGGATAACTTCGACCGTGATAACTTATACCACGGGAGCACCCCCCGGCCCTCTCGCTCGACCAAAACTCTCGAGGACACCCAAACCCTAGAAAAAATGATGTCGGTCTCCTACACCCTCCCGCTGCGCCCCTACCCTTGAAGCATTGCCGAGGCTACCCCAACCCGGAATAAGCTAGGTCTACGTTTGCACTAATATATCCACCTGCTGTCATGTTTGTGTAATAATTGCCATGTTGTAATATTTGCATAAACAATAGAGCACGGACGAGACGAGGAAGCAGAAGAGGTGTTGGGGGACATAATCTTAGCCGGAGGTGATGTCTTGTCGTATCTTAATGACAATGATGGTCTGGAAGAACAGGGTGAAGAAGCAGGCTATAGTGATCGAAGAGTGGAGGAGGAAAGACATGATTATGATGGCTCCGGTGACCCAATGCTGCTGCAAGAAGGAGCCCGTGGTGACGGCTCCGGTGACCGAACAGAGTCCGGCCAGGTAAATATATTAGTTAAGCCTGTGCTGACTAGCTAATTGACGCATTCATTGTTTTGGTATGTACACATATTAATTAACTCTCGTCTTTCTTCTTTTTTCTAGCCCTCCGGATCGAGCACAACTTCGGTAAAGGGACGAGGCCCCAAGAGAAAGTTGCACTCGGATGAAAGGTTTGAGATCACAGCAATCGCGCGCGACGGCCAACCAATTGAACCCATCCGGACAAAGGAAGCATTTGCTGCTCAGTGCAGGGTTCTTGTTAGGGACAAGATCCCGATCAGCATCCACCAATGGTATAAGCCTAAGAAGGAAGACCCTGAGGTATCTTATGTCAATCATATGCAGAAAGATCATCTTTGGACTGAGCTAAAGGAAAATTTCACCCTACCGCCAGAGGAGGATCCGGAGAAGCCAGTTAAAGAGCAATTAATCAAGTCTCATACTCTTTATAAGATGGCAGACCTATTCAGGAGGTGGAAGAATGAGCTGAAAACGTTTGTCGACAAAGAAGTGACACTAGAATTCATCGGCAAATATGAGAAGATCAGAGATCACTGGCCCGCCTTTGTGGCCCACAAGACATCAAAAAAGAGTAAGAAGTTGTCAGCGACAAATAAGAAAAATGCTGCGAAGAAGAAGCTTCACCATCGCATGGGGTCAGGTGGCTACCTCAAAGCCCGGCCTAAGTGGGCCAAGGCTGAGAATGATCTGCTTGATATAGGGATCGAACCAGAGACAATGAACTGGCCAGACCATTGCCGGACTTGGTTCTTCGGGGCTGGCGGAACCTTGGACCCTGTATCAGGGAAGTGCGTTTGGATGGACGAGCAAATGAGAATACCAGTCAAGAGGCTTCAGCACTATATCGATGCAGCGCACCAAGGGACGTTCGTTCCAGACAGAGAGAACGACGAGCTCACAATGGCCCTCGGGAATCCTGAGCACCCTGGACGGACACGAGGCACGCCAGGCTCCGTTTCGTGGAAGTCTGGTTTTCCGGACGCAGGCGGTTACAAAAGCCAGGAGAGGAGGAAAAAAGTGGAGCAGACCCAAATTCAGAAGCTGCATGAAAGGGTTCAAGCACTAGAGGAACGAGACGTAGCTCGCAGCAATCGACCTGCCGAAACTGCCCCCGAAGCTACCCCGCCATCTCAGCGGAGAAGCAGCGTGGCTTCCACCAAGCTGCTTCAGCCGGAGCATGTCTTGACGGCTCCTGCTAGCTACCCCGTGGATGCTATCACGGAGTCTCAACATTGCCACTTTATGACGCGATGGGAGAACTTCAAAGTCAAGGCGGCTGTCGGCTCTGTTCGACCTCCTGAACCCGACGCAACTTTTCACTGTCGTCCGATTCCAGAAGGATATGCTAGGGTGACGGTGGACGAAATAACGGAGGGATTTGAGGACCTCCAGCTTGACCACCCTACCGGTGAAGGGGAGACTTGGCTGGGTTCTGCTCTGAAGACTCCATGCCTATGGCGGAAGGAGCTCATCAACCTTCGAAACTGGACGCCTCCGGCGAGTAAGGGCACTCCGCCTCCTCCTCTAGCGAGTGATCATGGCACTCAGCCTCCTTCTCCGGCGCGTGGCGGCACTCCGCCTCCTCCTCTGCCTCCTCCTCCGGCAAGTGATCAGGGCACTCAGCCTCCTTCTCCGGCGCGTGGCGGCACTCCGCCTCCTTCTCCGCCTCGTCAGCAAGGGCGGAAGAGACCCGCCGCCGCTCCGGCTGCTCTTGCGCATCGTAGTCCTTCTCCTCTGCCTCGTAAGCAAGGAAAGAAGACAGCCGCAGCCGCTCCGTCTGCTCTACCGGGGTCTAGCAGTACAGCCAGAGGCGGGAGGCAATACAGATTCGGTCCTTCTCTGAAGACTCCAGAGAAGTTACCATACGAGAGGACCGAGGAGGAAACCACGAAGATCATGCGAGCCGAAGTGAAGAACTTCTTTGAAGGGGTGAAAGCAAAGAAACGTCCACCTCCGGAGGAGAAGGTAGATCCAGTGAAAGCGAAGCGCACTCTGGCTGCCCTGACAAAACCACCAAAGTCTTCGCCGAAAGGCAACTATGAGAGCATTATTGGAAAGACATTTGCCAAAGCGGAGCGGTCGGGAAGTACTGTCAGTGATCAAAGGTTAAAAGAACGACGAGGTGGGAAAAAAATTGCCCAGCTCGGCGAACAAGCGAACCAATCGTGCCCCCCGCTCAAGGTGTCTAAAGACATCGTCGCTAATGATCCGAGGATGGTGGCCGGTTATAGCAATCTTGGAGATTACCTGCCCGACGATGTACATTATTATTTCTTGGAGGTGGACGAACACAAATACCATTACGGGAAGCCTGTCGTCAAAGATGAAAGATCTCTATCCACGATGATGCGAAGATTACATGATTGGTACATGAAAACCTGCAGAGAGTCTGGGGGAGGGATACTTTGATGCTGAGAGTTAAAGAGGAGCATGACCTCGTTGGGATTGAACTGTTGAATGTTCTATTTGAGGAGTTCTTCTAGTTTTTCAGTCAAAAGGCCCTCGATAAATCAACGGTCACTTGCTACTGTCTGTAAGTAGTACTACTTATGTCATTCAGTCTCTCTATATAGGTCAGCTCTTTCATTGCATGTATTTATAATAATCCTCACTATATTATGCAGATTGAAGATCGCCGAATTGAAGAAAAGACAAATCAGTGATATTGGATTCATTAACACAAATCTCATAGATGCAACTAAGGTCAAATATCATGCCGAAAATACCGAGGCCCACTTGCTACGATCGTTGGTAATAAATGAAAACAAAGATATTATACTCTTTCCTTACAACTTCAAGTGAGTGTTACTGTCTTGTGCATATTCGGTTTCCCTTATTAGTCCAGGTTATAGTAATGTAATTGATGACTTATCCATGCGTGCGCAGCTTCCACTATATTCTCCTAGAGATTAAGCTTGAGCAGGGAGTAGTAACCGTCTTAGACTCGAGACAAAAAGATCCCCAGGACTATGCGGACATGATTCAAATGCTCGAGAAGTAAGTTAAATCGATCATTATCCACCATATCAGCAACTTTGTTCATTTCCTGATATCAAGTAATTGTCTTCTTTGTCTGGCAGGGTTTGGAGAAAATCCACCAAAAAAGCTCCGGGACTGCCGAAGAAGCTGCAATTTAGACACCCGAAAGTAAGTACTATTGTAGCATGTTCCCCGCATCTCCTAGTGATTCAAGCGCTAGTTTCATCAATACCATTTAGCATGCTTGCTTATCAGTTTGATTGACCTCTATTTCTTGTAAAGTTGCTGTGGCAGGAACAAGGGAATGATTTCCGTGGATACTACGTTTGCGAGTCCATCCGCCACACGACCTGTGAGCGGGGCTACTCTGACGAACAATATGAAGTGCGTAAGCAATAATATTCACAATTTTATTTTATTACCATCATTTGTGTTGAGTTTCATTTATTCATATATAAATATATGTATTGACCCCCTTCTTCAAATTAGATCGTTCGGATGCGGGATGAACTCCTAGCACCAGATCGTATGCGAGCAATTCAAGAGGAATTGGCGGCATTCTTCCTTGACCACGTGATCGCTGAAGACGAAGAATACCATGTGGACCTTGACTTCGTATATAATTAGGAGATTATATTGTAAGAGATAATTATTGTATATGTGTAGCCAGTAGTGTCGGATAGATATACGAGAATTTGTTGTTCGACCAATCTCTCGGAGAAGGAGAGGTGGTCGATATCACTTCTCTCTGTATGCATATGTTCATGACGATCTTCTGTTTCCTTCATTTTCTTACTAGCTAGCGTGTCTAGTCCACTCTATACGTATATAGTACGTAGCGTCGACCAAGCACGGAGATAAGAGAGGACACTTCTCTCTATTAATTAGCTAGCTAACACAATATATGAAACACCTAAATTAACCCCCCAAAACCCCCAACCCCCCCTTTGAAAAAAAACCCAGCCCCTGAAATGCTGACGCGTGGATGCATATTGGTCCCGGTTAGTGCCACCAACCGGGACCAAAGGCCCTCCTGCCTGGGCTCGCCGCACCGGCCACGTGGAGGCCCATCTGTCCCGGTTCGTGTAAGAACCGGGACTAAAGGGCTAGGGCACTAGTAATGAACCTTTAGTCCCGGTTCAAAAACCGGGACAAAAGGCCCTTACCAACCGGGACAGATGACCCTTTTTCTACTAGTGCACCCCTAGTGAATGGTTTATTCTTGTTGAAACTCGATCGTAGTGACACACATATTCATAATATTGATGCTAAAAGATGCAAAGTTAATAATGACAGTACCACATACTTGTGGCACGGCCGCTTAGGTCATATTGGTGTAAAGCGCATGAAGAAACTCCATGCTGATGGACTTTTGGAATCACTTGATTACAAATAATTTGATACATGTGAACCATGCCTTATGGGCAAGATGACTAAAACCCCGTTTTCTGGTACAATGGAGCTGGCTAGTGACTTATTGGAAATAATACATGCCGATGTATGCGGTCCAATGAGTGTTGAAGCACACTTTGGATATTGTTATTTTATTATCTTCACGGATGATTTGAGTAGATACGGGTATATTAACCTGATGAAACACAAGTCGGAGACATTCGAAAAGTTCAAAGAATTTCTGAATGAAGTGGAGAATCATCATAACAAGAAAATAAAGTTTCTGCGATCTGATTGTGGATGTGAATATTTGAGTTACGAGTTTGGCGCTCTTTGAAGACAATGTGGAATTGTTTGACAACTCACGCCACCTGGAACACCATAGCGTAATGGTGTGTCCAAACATCGTAACCATACTTTATTGGACATGGTGCGTTATATGATGTCTCTTACTGATTTGCCACTATCGTTTTGGGGTTATGCATTAGAAACGGAGGCATTCACTTTACATAGGGCACCGTCTAAATCCATTGAGACGACACCGCATGAGTTGTGGTTTGGCAAGAAACCTAAGCTATCGTTTCTTAAAGTTTGGTGATGCAACGTTTTTGTCAAGAGGCTTCAGCCTGATAAGCTCGAACCCAAAGCGGAGAAGTGCATCTTCATAGGATACCCTAAAGAAACCATTGGGTATACCTTCTATCAGAGATCCAAGGTCAAGATTTTTGTTGCTAAGAATGAGTCCTTTCTAGAGAAGGAGTTTCTCTCGAAAGAAGTGAGTGGGAGGAAAGTAGAACTTAATGATGTAATTGTACCTTCTCTCAAACTGTAGAGTAGCACAACACAAAAAGCAGTTTTCGTGATGCCTACACCAACCGGAGAGGAAGCTAATGATGATGATCATGAAACTTCGGATCAAATTACTACTGAACTTCGTAGGTCGACCTGGACTCATTCCGCACCAGAGCGGTACGGTAATCCCGTCCTAGAAGTCATGTTGTTAGACAACGACGAACCTACGAACTATGAAGAAGCAATGATGAGCCCGAATTCTGACAAATGGCTTGAGTCCATGGAATCCGAGATAGGATCCATGTATGAAAACAAATATGGAGTTTGGTGGACTTGCCCGTTAATCGGCAAGCCATTGAGAATAAATGGATCTTTAAGAAGAAGACTGACGCTGATGGTAACGTTGCCGTCTATAAAGCTTGACTTTTCGCAAAGGGTTTCTCACCCGTAGCGATGGTTAAGTCGGTTATAATTATTTTAGCAATTGCTGCACTTTTCAATTATGAAATCTGCAGATGGATGTGAAAACCGCTTTCCTTAAGGAAGAGTTGTATATGATGCAACCTAAATGTTTTATGGATCCTAAGGATGCTAAAAAGGTATGCAACCTCCAGCAATCCATCTATGGATTAGTGGAAGCATCTCGGAGTTGGAATATATGCTTCGATTAGGCGATCAAAGCTTTTGGGTTTATACGAAGTTTATGAAGAAACTTGTATTTACAAGAAAGTGAGTGGGAGCTTTATAGCATTTCTAATAATATATGTGGATGACATATTGTTGATTGGAAATGATGTAGAATTTCTTAAAATTATAAAGGGTTGTTTGAAAGGATTTTTTCAAAGGAAGGCCTAGGTAAAGTTGCTTACATATTGGGCATGAAGATCTATAGAGATAGATCAAGACACCTGATAAGACTTTCATAGAGCACATACCTTGACAAAATTTTGATGGAGTTGAAAATGGACCAGTCAGAGAAGGAGTTCTTTCCTGTATTATAATTAAGGTATGAAGTTGAGTAAGACTAAAAGCTCGACCAAGGCAGAAGAAAGAGAAAGGATGAAGGTCGTCCCCTATGCCTCAGCCATAGGCCCTATAATGTATGATATGCTATGTTCCATACTTGATGTGTGCCTTGTCATGAGTCTAGCAAGGGGGTACAAGAGTGATCCAGGAGTGGATCACTGGATGGTGGTCAAAATTATCCTTAGATGACTAAGGAAATGTTTCTGTGTTATGGAGGTGATAAAGAGTTCGTCGTAAAGGGTTATGTCGATGCAAGCTTTGACACCAATCCAGATGACTCTGAGTCGCGAACCGGACACGTATGGTCGAGCAGTCATTTCGAATAGCTCCAAGTGGAGCGTGGTAGCAACATATATAGTATGACATAGAGATTTGCAAAGTACACACGAATCTGAATGTTGCAGACCCATTGACTAAAACCTCTCTCACAAGCAAAACATGATCAAACCCAAGAACTGATTGGTTGTTAATCACATAGAGAGGTGAACTAGATTATTGACTCTAGTGCAAGTGGGAGACTATTGGGAATATTACCTAGAGGCAATTATAAAAGGTTATTATCATATTTCACGTTCATGATAAATTTTTATTATTCATGCTAGAATTGTATTGACCGGAAACCTAAATACATGTGTGGATACATAAACAACATACTGTCCCTTGTAAGCCTTGACTAGACTTGATCGTTGATCAAATATGGTTAAGGTTTCCTAAATATACATGAGTTGTCATTTGATAACGGGATCACATCATTAGGAGAATGATGTGATGGACAAGACCCAACCGTAAGCTTGGCAACGGATCGTATCGCTTAGTTTATTTGCTATTGCTTTCTTCATGTCAAGTATTTGTTCCTTAGACCATGAGATCATCCCACTCCCGGATATTGGAGGAATGCCTTGTGTGCTATCAAATGTCACTTCATAACTCGGTGATCATAAAGGTGCTCTACAGGTATCTCCGAAGTTGTCTGATAAGTTGCATGGATCATGACTGGGATTTGTCACTCCGTGTGACAGAGCGATATCTTTGGGCCCTCTTGGTAATAAAACGTCATCAGAAGCTTCATGCGACTAATGAGTTTAGTCACAGGATCTTGTATTACGGAACGAGTAAAGAGACTTTCCGTACCGAGATTGAACTAGGTATAGAGATACCGATGATCGAATCTTTGGCAAGTAACATATCGCTGGACAAAGTGAATTGCATACGGGATTGACTGAATCCTTGACATCGTGGTTCAACCGATAAAGATCTTCATGGAATATGTAGGAACCAATATGGGCATCCAGATACCGCTATTGTTTATTGACTGAAGAGGTGTCTCGATCATGTCTACATGATTCTCGAACCTGTAGGATCTGCACGCTTAACGTTTGATGAGGCTAGAGTAGCATTGGGATATGTGCATTGCTAACCAAATGTTGTTCGGAGTCCTGGATGAGATCCCGGATATCACGAGGAGCTCCAGAATGGTCTGGAGGTAAATATTCATATATAGTTAGTTCTGTTTTGGTCACCAGAGAAGTTTCAGGCATTATCGGTATTGTACCGGGAGTGCCGAAATGGGTCCTAGGCTCCACTGGGGGGTCCACCTGCCCCGGGGGGCACATGGGCTGTAGGGGGTGCGCCTTGGCCTATTTGGGCCAAGGGCACCATCCCTAAGAGGCCCATGCGCCAAGAGAGAAGAGAGGGGAAGAGTCCTAAGGTGGAAGGCACCCCCCCGAGGTGCCTTGTGAAGGGAGGAAACCTCCATAGGCCTGGCCGCACCACCTCCCTTGGAGGAGGAGCCAAGGCTGCGCCCCAATCCTTCCCCTTGCTTCCTATATATTGTGGGGGAGAGGTAGGGGCTAGACACACCAAATCCCAGGCCCCGGCGGCACCCCTACCTCTCCCAACACTCCGTTTTCTCCTCAGATTGGTTTATATCCCATCTACTTATTCTCTCTTGCTTGTTGTATCAAGGAGGAGACTTCATCGAGCTGCACGTGTGATGAACGCGGAGGTGCCGTCCGTTCGGCGCTAGATCGGATTGGATCGTGATTGGATTGCGATGAGTTCGACTACATCAACTGCGTTATATACCTGTCCGCTTTCGGTCTACAAGGGTATGTAGACACACTCCCCTCTCGTTGCTTTCCATCTCCTAGATTAGATCTTGGGTGTTTCATAGGATTTTTTTTATTTTCATGCTTCGTTCCCCATCGGAAGAACCTTTCCTACTCTTTTTATTAGCTTGAGTAGTTTTAACTTGTGGCATAAAAGTGGAGAAGAAGAGACATTTGGCAATCTAAGAAGAACTCTTCTTTCAAAGATCATCACTAATTACTTTAAGGAGATCATGCTCTTGCTCTAAATTTAGCTTCTCGAAGCGTAGCTTCTCATGAGTTCTTAGAAGCTCTCTATGAACTTCTTGAGTTGTTTCATGGGCTAACTTAAGAGTGTTTAGTTATTTAGTTAGATGCTCAATCTCCTTCTTAGCATTGTCATTCATTTCATCTTGACTATCATGATTACTAGCAAGTTCATTATAGCTCTCAACACTAGTTTTATCAACAAGAAAATCATCATCACATAGAAAATCATCCTCATCAATCAAGATACTCGGGGTGTGATAGCTTCTAGGCTTTAGCCATGAAGCATATTCCAATTCCTTCATTTGGTGAATCAAATATGTCATAGGAGTTGGATGACACTAGTGCAAGTACGGCAACACCTTGACTTTGACTATAGTCGGAGTCGGAGTGATAACTTCTCTCGGAGTGGTTGTCGGAATCGGAGCTGGAAACCCATTCTCCAATATGAGCTTGATGTCTTCTTCTAGAGTAGCTCTTGGTTGACTTGTATTTCCCTTCCGATTCCTTGTTCCTTCGAGAAGGTCTTACTTTCATAACGATCATCTCTACTGCTCCTCTCTCTAGGAGGTGATTCATCTCTTCTACACTTCCTTCTAGGTGAGTCTTCTCTTTTCTTGTGAGGTGTCGAACACTCATTGGAGTAGTGTCCGGGTCTGCCACAATTGTAGCAATTACGTTCACGACTTGATGATCTTTGCTCATAGTGCCTTGAGTTGGATCTTCTCTTTTTCTTTCTATTCTTGTAGAATTTGTTTGAGTTTTTTACCATTAGGCTCAATTTCTCATTGGACACTTTCTTGTCACTTGAAGTTGTGGGAGCTTCGCTTGAGGCTTTGTATGCACCACTTGACTTGTTGTTTAGCTCCTCCTTATCTTTGAGTGACATCTCATGAGCAACGATTCTTCCAGTGACTTCCTTAGGCTTGAGATCTTTGTAATTGGGCATCATTTGCATCAATGTGCACACGGTGTCATATTTTCCATCGAAGGCTCTGAGGATCTTCTTGATGATGATTTTTTTGGTCATTTCTTCGTTTCCTAAGTCGGCAATCTCATTTGTGATGAGAGCAAGCCTACAGTACATCTTGGTGACTCCTTCACCATCCCTCATCATGAACCTGTCAACTTGACTTTGAAGCACATCCAACTTGGATTCCCTGATGGACCCGGTACCTGTCGTGGTTTTGTCACGATAGATGTCCTTGTGAAAGGACTTAGTCGTGAGGCCATCGCAGCTAGGTAGTAGCTTGAACGGGGTTGGTCGGAATCGAGAGACAAGGATTTACCCAGGTTCAGCCCCTCATGGTGGAGGTAATAGCCTACTTCCTGCTTGATTGATTATTGCTTGGGATCTCGATTACAAGGGTGCGACTTGGCTAACCTAGTACTCGAGAGCTTTAACCTAGTCCTTTCTACTCCCGGGGCTCCCCTTTGAGACCCTGGGTTTACAACAAAGTCCGGGTCATAGTCGAACCTCTGCCCTAATATGTTTCCTACTTGTCTTACTTCGCAAGTAAGGGAAATTCCTTGATCTCCTTCATCAAGATGGTGTCCCAGGCGCTGGGCCATGAGCTGGCCTGCTTCTTGAGTGGCCTTACGGGCCTTAAGCCATTGATCGTCATGGCCCATCTGTTGAGTTTATTCTTCAAGACGCCACTGGATAACCCGACCCTGAACGGGCTGGTCATACCGTGGGGTTATATCCCCAACATTAGCCCCTAGATTGACTTGGTACTACTAGGGCAAACCTTATACGTAGAGGTATAGCAGTAGCACTGCTTAGAACAGAGCGCTGCTGCTACTTAGTAGGAGCGCGTGTCAAAAAAGCGCGCTACAGATATGGTTGTAGCAGTAGCGCGTCTGTATATAAAAGCGCCACTACTATAATTTCCAAACTATTGTCGGTAGACTAGGAATAGTAGTAGCGATGCTGCAAAAAGCACGCTAGCACTAAGTGCCTTGTAGCAGCGCGTTTCCTGTGTAGAGTACTACTGCTAAAAAAAGAAAATAAAATGGAAAAGAAGTAGAAATGTAAATGAAAATGAAAAAAGTAGAAAAAGGAGAAATGAAAAAAATAAAATATAAAGATAAACAAAATAAAAAGAAAAATGAAGGAGAAAGGCATAGCAGTAGCGCTTGTCGCCACAAAGCGCCATAGTTACCCTAGCAGTAGCACGTTCTATGAGCCCGCGCTATAGCTACGTTCCTTAGATAAAAAAAGAAAAAGGAAAATAAATAACTACTTCCTGTAGCAGTAGCGCCTTTTCATAGAAAGTGCTATAGCTAACTTAGCTATATCGCTTTTTGCCAGCCAGCGCTACTGCTTTTTGACTTCACCCCGCGCGGGCTCAAAATTTCCCTAAGTCCTTTCCCCCTCTCCCCCAACTCCTCTGTTGCTGCCGTCGATCGAGCACGCCCTCGCCCTCATCGCCGCTGCCTGAGGCCTCCCTCGACTTCACCGCCGCCGCCCGAGGCCGCCCTCGACCAAACCACCGCCACCCTCCACCTCACCGCCGCCGCCCAAGCCCTCCCAGGACCGCCGCCGCCCGAGCCCAAGCCCACCCGAGCCACCGACCGTATGGCTCTCCCTCTCCTCTCCCCTGCCCTCCTCTCTC
This sequence comes from Triticum aestivum, assembly GCF_018294505.1. Classification (NCBI taxonomy): domain Eukaryota; kingdom Viridiplantae; phylum Streptophyta; class Magnoliopsida; order Poales; family Poaceae; genus Triticum; species Triticum aestivum. Next base: position 412,566,678 of record NC_057805.1, on the reverse strand, counting down.
TATCTCTCTCTCTCTCTGCTGTGATGATGTTCATGTGAACCCTAGGTGTTCATATGAACCCTAGATTTGTTTAGGGCGGTAGGCATTTTTTTAGCATTTGGAAAAAAGATTATCAAATTTTTTAGGAAATTAGCTAGGGCAAATTTTGATGAAAATGCCTAAACAGTAATTCCATTTAGCTCTAAATTAATAGAGGGTATATAAATTATAGTAGCATTTAGCTTTAAATTAATATAGGCTATAAACAAAAAACAGTAGCATTTAGCTATAAAAATTATTTGGACTATGGACCTGAATCTTGTCCAAATTTCATTCAAATGAAATTTGAATTATTTGGACTATGGACCTGAATATTTTTGAAGAAATTGGGTGTAGGTACTAAGGTCTTGCTATGGAAATTTTGGTGAGGTCACAAGGGTTAAAGAAAATGGAGTTCCTTTGCAATTTCTAATAAGGTCAAGTATAGTTGGAATATTTGCTCTAAAACAATTTGGATGAAAATAAAATAATGTGTGCGTGTGTGAGAGAAATAGCTAGAATAGGTTTTGGGTTCTGTCCTAGGCAGAGAAGTGTTTAGTGAGGTCATTTTGAAAAGGTTTAGGGCTTTTGGAAAGACCACAATTTTTCAAGGAAAATAAATTAGCCAAGTTTTATTTTAAAGATGATCCCTTCCTAGGCTTTTAGCTTTAGACAAAAAACAAAAGTATTTAACTATAAATAAAAAATAGTAGCTATGGCATTTAGCTATAAACGGAAAACAGAATTGTTTTTCTTTTCAAAAACTTGGTTAAAGTAATTGTTGCTATGTAAACGAAAAACAAGATTGATGTTACTCCCTCCAATTACTTATACAAGGCCACTATGGAATATATGTTTTTCATCAATACAAGGCCATCAACGGTAATCGAGGAAAGATTTAATGATATCTCCTCGTACTAGCAACCTGTTTAATACTTGCATGCATGCAGTCATAATGACACTAGCTACTTCCTCCACTCAATTTTCTTGCATGCATGTGCGTATTAATGATCCCGGTAAACGAAAATAAAAGTTGGCTTTGTCAAGTATTCATTAAATTTTACCTTGGCACCTGTAATTTGAGTTTGTGGCCTTGTATATAAAAATAGAGGGAGTATATGATATATGTCATTGATGTTCATTTCCATATTCAATTATTGTTGATTATATCTTTTGACTGAAGTGGTCATGTTATATGCAAATTCCTCAATAGTGGTCTCATGTTATATGCAACATTGAAGTGGTTCGATTGTGCGCCTTTTGTTGTTTGTAGAGAATGATTCTGAGTGGACTATGTTTTGCCGGAATGTTGATTCATTTCCATTCCGACAAATTTCAGGTGCTCTATTTGTCTAGTTTGTAGCAAAGGTCATGCCGAAATTTTCCGCGAATTTCGGCATGACTTGTGCTACAAACTAGGACATATCGGGTGCCCGGGATTTGCCAAACCAGAAATGAAGCAACATTCCTGCAAAACATTGGCCTTTTTTTATTAGGTCTAGAATTAATTGACTAGATTTAATCGTAGGAAACATGGCTAGCTACGATGAAGGACAGGGTTCTGGTGATTGCAACGTTTACAGGGCGGCAGACGCCTATTTGAACCTTCTCGGTGAGGAACAGTTGTTGCAGGGCCCAGCTGTCATATCGTAGACTGAGGCCGACATCGAGACCGACGCTGAGACTGATACCGATGCCGAGACCGGCACCGAGACTGGCGAAGCCGGTATAGAACCGAGACCAAAGAGGGAACAACACCCAAACCAGCTCATCACTACTAGAGTGGTGGTCACTGTTGGGGATATAACTACTAGGTATGAACCGCCCAGGAGCGGCCAGGATATACCACAGGCGGCTTACCAATGAAAACGGCGGATCATACGAGCCTGTTGACGGCCCAAGACCCAGAAGTGACTTAAGGCCCAGGTGGATAAACCTCCATGTATGTATGACTTGTATTGTGAGGCATAAGTAATTAGTCTCCGAGCCGGACACATGTATGAGCCGGCCGGTACTCCGTGGGCCGCCTGGTGTCAACCTGTGTATATAAAGGGATGACCCAGCGGCGGCTTAAGCGCAAGAGAGAACAGATCGAGAACTAGGTCAAGTGTATTCGCTCCCTGGTAATCAAAACACAAGCAATACCACCTCAAACTGGATTAGGCCTTTACCTTCACCACAAGGGGCCGAACCAGTATAAACTCCCCGTGTCCTTTGTCCAGTTTAACCCCTTTAAGCTAACCTACTTGCAATGGCTCCACGACTAAGTCCTTCCGCTAGGACATCTGGCATGACAATTCCACGATAGTTGGCGCCTACCATGGGGCCAGCGCATGGTGGTTTCGAGTTCTTACAGGGTAGCTTTGAAAGGGATCAAGGGATACACTGTGGGCCGGATGACCAAGAGTCATCGCGGTAAGCTCTACATCGACGATGCAGGCTGTGGTCCTGAGGCCGGCTCAATCGAGTACGGTACCGGGTCCCCTTCGGCGGAATCCACGTCTTCATCGGCAAGATCGGCAAACCGGGCCCTGAGCCGGATATCTGCACCAACATCATCGAGACGGGTCAGCATGCGCGACCCGCCCGAGTTCAATCCGCTGTGAAGCATGCCTTTGTTGGTTTCATCCATGGGGCAGAAATTGAAGAAGGATCTGTGTCTAGCGGTGAGACGGCCATCTATTTCGATGGTGAGTCATCCACAGGCGAGACTAATTCATTGTATCAACTACAAGATGGCCGGCTTGGGGGCTGTTCCGATGATGACAGTATTCCGGACCCCTATGAGCCACTGAACAGAGTTGCGATCCTCATGGCCAGTACACAGCCGACGCTTGGTTCAACCACCGCCACGGCTATGACCTCCAGTTCAATGGCTGCAGCGGCGACTGGTGCTAGTGGCTCTGCGCGCCCACCGGCTCAAGTTCTCACAGAGTTGTTAGAGGCTCTGGCAACTCTAATGGGGGTGGAGGTAACCCCGGACAACCAGGAACAACACAAGGTGGATGTGGCTAAGCTGCGAGATGAGATAGCTCAAGCCAAGGAAGAGCTAGCGGCTGAGAACGCTAGGATGGATGCAGAATGGGCTATTTTGGACGCCCAGGCACAGTGGATTCCAGCAGATTCCTTCCGGCTCACTTTGTATTAGAACGCTTCATACGAGATCGTGAGAAGGCACCAGAGTCGTCTACCTCCGGTTTATGATGCAAGGAACCTCTTTAACATGCGGAGTAGGGACCAGTGACCCGCCGGTGGTGAACCGGGCGGTCGAAGCGCCTGGGACAGGAGTGTCGGTTCAGCCACGTGCGATGGACCCGCCTCAGCATGTTCCGACACCTCCGGGTCATTACTCTAACCCGTTGGACTATATGATTGCTGCGGCGATGCGATTGGCGGCTCTACTAGTTGAAGGTGAGTCTCCAACGGCGATAGGGACATGGAAGGCCAGAGAACTGCTTCAGACAGCTGTGGCTCAGCAGGCGGCTTATTCTTATAGTCGCGAGTGGACTCACTCAACCCCTCGTCCAAGCCGGAGTTACAGCAGGCACAATGACTCACCAGCAGTTTCAAGCAGTGAACAACGCCATAACCAGCCTCGTGGTCATGACCCAGCGCATGGCGGTGCTAATGCTCAGACTTTGGTGGATCAGGGCAGAGCGCGTCAGGACGCCGAGTTGGCGGCTCAGCAAGCGGCTCATCAATATTCTCCGGTTTATCCATCAGCTTCGGTGGAGGCAGGCGTGACTTCTAGGACCTTGGGTGTGCCCTGTTTAGTGTCGGCTCTGTGTAACGAGCGTTTACCCAAGGGTTTCAAGGGTCCTCGCGAACTGCCTAATTACACAGCAGATCAACCCCCTGAAGCTTGGATTGAAAGTTATGAGATGGCCATGGAAATGCTGGATGTTAGCGATGCTGCATGTGCTAAGTATTTGACCATGATGTTGGACGGGCCGGCTCACACTTGGTTGAAAGGGCCGCCCGCCAACTCTATTGGGTCATGGGCAGAGCTGAAGGCCCGCTTTATCCAAAATTTCAAAGACACGTGCAAACTGCCTATGTGAATCCTGGATTTGGATTCTTGTGTCCAATGTGAGGGCGAGTCAACAACCAACTGGGTGCGCCATATCTCAACTATTATACACTCGTCAGATAGTATCAACGTTGGCTCAGCGGTTTTAATGTTGGAGAAAAATTGTCGTTTCCTCCCCTTCAAGAAGAAGCTTGGACGGCATAAGCGCCATTGCAATGACATGGGGGAGTTCATGGCGGCTCTTGTCAAGTATACTGAATCTGATAGTACCAAAGACCCTGAGTCTGATGAAGAGAAGGCTGGTAAGGGGAAGAAGAGCGGCAATACAAAGGGGAAGCAGTATAATATGGCAAGCCAAGGTGGTAATGGTAAGCGAAAGGTCGAAGGTGATACACCAGTGCACAAAATAATAATCAGCATCGCAAGGGAAGGCCGGCCCAGCCTGGAGGATCGAGATTCAACCTCGAAGCGATAATGATTCAACCTTGTCCGAGGCACGGTACACACGAGAATCCGGCCACTCAACTATGGAAGGATTGCTTTATCACGAAGGAGTTCAGAGCTTCCAATCTTTTTCAGAACAACCATGGCCCGAACGACGGTTCAGGATCCGGCTCTCACGGTCCGGGTTATGGTGGTGGCAGTTCTAATACCGGTTTCCAAGGCCAAGGCAACTAGGGTGGTTATAATCAACAGTTTTGTCAGGGGAGTCAGCAGCAGTAGTCTGGTTATCAGAGTAACCAGAAGCAGTTGAATAGTGGATAGTACCATGTTTTCTCCACAAGTTTATGCAAGCGGGATCAAAAGCTCCATAAAAGGGCAGTGAACGTAGTTGAGCCGGCGATTCCCCGTTACTTGCGATGGTCTGAACACCCTATTCTCTTGAGTCGTGAGGATCACCCGCCCCGGGTTGATAATCCGGGTCATCTGGCTCTGCTGCTGGCACCTCAGGTTGGAGGATACAGATTTACTAAAGTACACATCGACGGAGGCAGCAACATTAATATTCTGTATTATGAAACTTTTCACCTCATGAGTTTAAATGACAAGGATCTCAAGCCGTCAAGCACTGTCTTTCACCGTGTAGTGCCTGGTAAGTCGGCGTATCCAGTGGCCAAAATATCATTGGAGGTTGTTTTTGGAGATGGTCATGATTCCAGATCTGAGACATTGACCTTTGAAGTGGTTAAAATCAAGAGCCCTTATCATGCTCTGTTTGGGCGGCCGACTTATGCTAAGTTCATGGTAAGACCTTGTTATGTTTATTTGTAGCTTAAGATGCCGGGTCACAAGGGCACCATCACAGTGCATGGAAGCCGGAAGATAGCCTTAGAGTGCAAGGAAGGCGATGCTACTTATGCTGAGTCTGTCTGTGCAACAGAAGAATTGAAATTTTACAAGGATAGCGTTGACCCGGCGGATATGACATCTTTGAAGAAGCCAACCACAGGGCATGACCCTCTATTGAAATTTAAGTCGGCAGATGACACTAAGCTAGTTGACCTCATTCCTGGCGATTCATCCAAGCAGTTCATCATTAGTGCCAATCTGGATCAGAAATAGGAAAGCGCGCTCATCGAGTTCATCCGTGTGAACCGGGACATCTTTGCATGGAAACCTTCAGACATGCTAGGTGTACCGAGGGAACTCGCTGAGCACACTCTCAATATTGATCCGAAGTTTACAGCGCTCAAGCAATTCCTCCACCATTTTAATGAAGAAAGGCACAAGGCCATTGGTGAGGAGGTGGCCCGGCTCTTGGCGGCTGAGTTTATAGTTGAAGTTTTTCATCCTGAGTGGTTGGCTAACCTGGTGCTGGTACTTAAGAAGAACGGTACTTGGCGTATGTGTGTGGATTACACGGACTTGAACAAAGCGTGTCCGGCTGATCCCTTTGCTCTCCCACGTATTGATCAGATTGTTGATGCTACGGCTGGTTGTGAGCGTTTGAGCTTTTTGAATGCTTATTCTGGTTATCATTAGATCAAGATGGCAGTTAAGGACTAGGAGAAGACAACTTTTATCACCCCCTTTGGAGCCTTTTGTTATGTGTCTTTTCCTTTTGGGCTTAAGAGTGCCCAGGCAACTTACCAGCGATGTGTGCAAAATTGCCTTCATGATCAGATTGGGCACAACGTTCATGCTTATGTGGATGATATTGTGGTGAAATCCAGGAAGAAGGAAACTTTGGTAGATGATTTGAAAGAGACCTTTGACAATCTCCGGGTCTACAAGATGATGCTTAACCTGGCCAAATGTGTCTTTGGCATACCAGCAGGAAAACTTATAGGCTTTCTGGTTTCTGAACGAGGCATTGAAGCTAACCCGGACAAAATAAAGGCCATCACTTCCCAGGATAAACCGGCATGTATTAATGATGTTCAGCGTCTGGCGGGTTGTATTGCGGCCTTAAGCCCGTTCATAAGCCGGTTGGGTGGAAAGGCTATCCCTCTTTACCAGATGATGAAGAAGACAAATCACTTTGTCTAGAGTGATGCTGCTGATCAGGCGTTTGAGGCTTTGAAGAAACAGTTGGCTGAGCCGCTGATTCTTGCTGCTCCCATTGATAAATAGCCTTTGTTGTTATATGTGCCTGCCAACAGCCGAGCGGTCAGTGTGGCATTTGTGGTGGAAAGGAAGGAGTCAGGCAAGGAATGTCCGGTCCAGCGGCTGGTTTACTACATTAGTGAAGTGCTCATTGAGTCCAAGCAGAGGTATCCGCATTGGAAGAAGCTTGTACATGGTGTGTTCATGGCTAGTCGAAAGCTCAAGCAATATTTTCTGGGCCATCCCATCACTGTGGTCAGTTCTGCTCCTTTAGGGGATATTATTCAAAACAGGGAAGCCACAGGTCAGGTAGCCAAGTGGGCCATTGAGCTTGGACCCCATGGTTTGAAGTATATGCCTCGCACAGCCATCAAGTCTCAAGCACTTGTGGACTTCATAAATGATTCGACAGAGCTGCAGATACCTGAGGAGAAGCCAGATAGCACGTATTAGTTGGACTATTCACTTCGATGGATCCAGGTAGTTGGAAGGCTCGGGGGCTGGAGTTATCTTGACTTCCCCACGAGGTGATAAATTTTGTTATGTTTTAAGGTTGATGTTTCCTTGTACTAATAATGTAGCTGAGTATGAGGCCTTGCTCCATGGTCTTCGGATGGCTAAGGAAATGAACTTAAGCCGGGTGAGGTGTTTTGGTGGCTCTGATTTGGTAGCTCAGCAAGTTTCTGGCACTTGGGATTCTAAGGACCCGCTCATGGCGGCTTAACGTCGAGAGGTTGATGCTATTGCTGGTCACTTCAAGGGCTATCAAGTAGAGCTTGTTGATCGAAGGAAAAATGAGGCGGCTGATGCTTTAAACCGGTTTGGATCCCAACGTAAGCCGGTACCACCCAATGTTTTCCTTGATATTCTGCGTAATCCTTCAGTCAAATTGCCTACAGAGGAAGATCTTGCTATTCCTGACCCAGAGGCAGAGCTGGTGGCGGCTCTTCATGATATTCCTGATTGGACAGTTCCATACTTGGCGTATATGACCCGGGGCAAGTTACCTAAGGATGAAACCTTGGCTAGGAAGATAACCCGGCGGTGTGAGTCAATGACTATTGTCAATGGGGAGTTGCATCATCGCAGTGTCACACGAGCGTTTCAACGTTGTGTTTCTCCTGAAGAAGGCTATGAGATTCTGCGAGAGATTCATGAAGGAGATTGTGGTCATCATGCCGGTTCTAAGTCTCTTGTGGCCAAGGCTTTCCGCCATGGGCATTATTGGGTGACGGTTGATGCTGATGCTGAGGATTTAGTCAGTAAATGTGATGGTTGTCAGAAATTCTCAAGACGAGCTCATGTGCCAGCTCAAGAATTGAGGATGATTCCAATTGCTTGGCCGTTTGCAGTCTGGGGGCTTGATATGGTTGGACCTTTCAATTGGTCCAATGATAAACAGACCCATCTTTTGGTGGCGGTTGACAAATTCACAAAGTGGGTTGAAGCCGAGCCCGTTAGTAAGTGTGACGCGGCAACGACGGTTCAATTTATAAAAATGGTGATTTTCCGTCTTGGCTTTCCCCACAGTATTATAACTGATAATGGCACTAATCTCTCCAAGGGTGCTATGAAAGAGTTTTGTCAACGAGAGCATATTCGACTTGACCTATCATCGGTGGCTCACCCCCAGTCCAATGGTCAAGCTGAACGAGCCAATCAAGAAATTTTGAGAGGTATCAAGCCCCGGCTTATGGTTCCTTTCCAGAGGACGCCGGGTTGTTGGGTGGAGGAGTTACCCTCAGTGTTATGGAGTTTCAACACTACCCCCAACAGATCGACGGGTTACACGCCTTTCTTCATGGTTTACAGAGCAGAGGCAGTTCTCCCTAGTGACATCCGTCACGACTCACCCCGAGTGGCGGCTTATGTTGAAGTTGATAATGAAATAGCACGTTAGGATATACTTGACCTGTTGGATGAGGAGTGTGACCTTGCGGTGGATTTACCAGCAAGATCTGCGTCGTTACCATAGCCGCCAGGATAAAACCAGGACCTTTTAAGAAGGTGATTGGTGCTCCAATTTATCCCAGATCAAACTGATATGCACAAGCTATGCCCACGTTGGGAAGGGCCCTTTGTGGTCTGCAAGAATTTAAACAATGGGTCATACTACCTTATTGATGTTCGAGACCACAAGGACTCACGCACGTTGGAGGAGGAGACCCACCGGCCATGGAATATTGCTCATCTTCGGCCTTATTACACTTGAGCCATTGACACTTGTGATGTACATGTTTAAGTGTATATATTAAGATGGATATAATAAAGCCGGTATCCCTGATAATTCAGGGCCTCTCTCGTTTCCTTTCTAAGAATATCAGTTTTTATTGTAACTTCATACGAGCATAGCTCTTGGAGGCTTGACGCCCGGATTAAAAGGGACCGAAGAGAGTCTGCTACACAGCACAACTCAAACATAGGTACCCGGCGAGCACAGCTCAATATATATCCCTTGGGGGCTCCCTGTTCACAGAACATAGCTTTAATAAACCCCTCTTGGTTTGAAACGCCAGGTGGATAGCACCAAACAATTTCAGTTGATCTTGCCTTGTACATCTGCCACTCTGCCCAGGTAATCCTGGAATACCCGCCGAACTCTTGACATTCAATCTTATTCAGACCCTGAACTTATCAAGGTTAAAACGGCGGTTGGTTATGTGAGGTCCGCTTACAAGGTTTGAAGATTCAGCTAGCGGCTGTGCAAGCCCATGAAAAGCACTTGGGTTTTAGGCCTGGCTGCCTATGAAAGCCTTGTTTTCTGACTTTTATTTGATTTGAAAGATTCCTTTTTTGAGATTTGCCTCTTGTGACATGTCGATTGAAAACTGATGATGGCTATCATGCCTTATGGTTCATATTATGAGCCTCTCCGAGGTTTTATTTCACCCAGCCTGGTTTTGGACTATAAGTCACCAGGATATGCTTGGAATATTATGTTCTAGGCTATGGAATAATGTCCTTTGTTGCGTACGGCATTATAAGCCGGTGTTATGAATCTTTGCATACTAGGAAAAGGCCTACTAGTGGCGCACCAGTTTTGCCTACTAATGGCGCACTACTGGTGCGCCACCAGTACCACGCCACTAGTATTTTTTACTAATGGCGCACCTCTGGTGCGCCATTAGTATCTGGTATACTAATGGCGCACCAGGCAGTGCGCCATTAGTATAGGCCACCGTGCGCCGTTAGTATGCCTCCCAGGGGGCCATATTTACCCATGTGCCTAGCCATACTAATGGCGCACCGCGGGGTGATGCGCCATTAGTATCCTTTGGCATACTAATGGCGCACTGCGGGGTGATGCGCCATTAGTATCCTTTGGCATACTAATGGCGCACTGCGGTGTGATGCGCCATTAGTATCCTTTGGCATACTAATGGCGCACGTTGGGGTGATGCGCCATTAGTATGTATATTAGGGATTATTTTTTTTCTTTTCTGATTTTTGCACAGATTACAAAATATATTATTGGACAGAATATAAGCAGCACCACACAGCAACAGCAGATTCATCGAATACAATAGAAGATTAGTCTCCGAATACAATTCATCATATTAGTCTCCAAATTCAAAAGACCGAACAAAGATAGAACATTACAAGACTCGAGACCGCGAGTAGCGAGTTTGTCTTCACATTACAAGTCGATATCGATCATCTAAACTACCATCACATAGAAGAGAGCTGCGGTCATCACGATGAGCATCATCGCAATGAAACTGGTCTTCATCCGGTTCCTCCAACACTCCTTCCTCTCTCCCGCTAGATAGTGCGCGTATCTAGATTCCGCCTGCGCCCTAGTGGTGTACCCTCTGTAACTATTACCGCTGAAACGGTGAACCTGTCTCCGACACTCCTCCCAGTCGTCGTAGACTCCGGGAACCTTACCCTTGTACACGACATACGACGGCATCTCTATGCACTAGCCAAATAACAGACAATACATAAGCAATATATAAGTATGCAACAAAAGGATCGAAAGAGAAAAGCAAGACATTAATAGCACGATTCATGGTCCTACTAATAAATAGCATCGATTACATCTAAGTTGAACGACTGTCAAGTTCATTAAAGTTTAATTACAACATGAGCTAATCAATGTTTCAGAACTACACATAGCATCACTACTTTCAACTCGACTCATGGGACCGGAGCGTGGATGAAGCCGCCGTCTGTCGTGATGGTCATGAAGTCGCGGGCGTTGTCAGCCTACATTTGTAGCGTTGTGTCTATCTCACTCTTGGACGGTTGAAATTTGAGGTAGAACTGCCCCGAGGTACGAAGGACATCTTGATGGATGATTTCTGCAAACTCTGACTGGATGCAAAAGAATTCTTGTCGGATGTCCGCGTCCTGGATTGCCGCCAAGCTTGCGGCCCAATCTTTGAGATTATTTGGTAGCAGAAGGTGATTATGGTCCCGTACGATCGCCCGCATGTGATGGAGGGCGTAGTAGGCATCCTTCTGACCGCCAGGCGGCTGCTTGACGCAGGGGAACGTCGTATTGTGGGTGCTCCAGATGCGGCGTAGCCGGGGAGAGCATCATCAAGAACTTTCTTGATATTTGTGTAGTCTATCTTGGAGTCACGGTCCGGGTCGAAATACGTGGCCATGGAATATTTCGGGCTTAAGAGGATGAGTGTGCAATGTGTGTCACTGCACAGAACACAGAATGTTAGAAAAAAAAGAACGATCGAAATCTAAGAAATCATATGTTACGGGGCGGTTAGGAGATGACTTACTCGGGAAAGTAAGGCACGAGGAAGTTATCCTTATCTGGGTTTGCCAGAATGACGCCTTCGAGGTGTGAACTCGCGACTTGCCGGTCCCCAGCGCTGCCCAAGATCTTGGCACGCATGTAGAAGGGGTCGACTATCACAATGTCCGGGGTCTTGTCTCTAATGATCCGCATCTCCATACTCAGCGAAAACAGCCGAACGAAGGTGTAGTGCAGCGGATGAAGGTTAAGCATAGCAAAGATGTCATCAAACCGCAGGACGATCGTACCCCCGACGGCGCTATCCACAAAGCCCTTGCCCTCTGGCACCTTGGCCACGAAAACCGGGTATGCCACATCATTCTCTCTGAGACGCCGCTTCTCCAAAGAAAGAACACTGTCATGGAGACTCCGCATAGCACCGGTTGCAGCATTGAGCATATTTGTCGGTAGCATCGGCCTACCCGCCACATGCACCCTCCTCGAGATATCCTTAGGTGAAGGTGGCCCGTCCTGAGCACGGATCGTACTCGGTGCCGGCTGGCTCGCACTGGCGCCCTTGTTAGTCTTTCGTTTCCGTCCCTTCTTCCTGATCTGCTGTAATGGGATCGAGTTCTGCTCACAGACCGCCTTCTTGAGCGTGTTGGGGCTGATAATATTTGGCACCTCAGCTATCTGAGGCTCGGTGAAGGCGGCAGCTGGAGGCGTCTCCTGAGAACTGAACGCCAGACGACGCCTGTTGCAATTGGGTTTCTCCGCCGTACCAGCTAGATCGCGGTCGTCTTTTTCAGGGTTGGGTTCTTGAGAAGGAGGCCCGCAGAACTCGTCACCGTACCCATGTTCGGCAAAGTACTTATCGACGTTGGAAAATGTACCGCCGTCGTTGTCGTCGTCGTCCGGATCCTGTGCCATATGCATGTCCGGATCCTGTGCCATAGGGATGTCCGGCATGTCCGGTAGCGTTGCGGCGTTCTTGCCATGGCTTGGCGCTGGCACGACTGGCGGTCTTGTCTGTGGGGTGGTGTCCCCCGCCCCCAAACGAATCTGGCTCTTCGGCCAAAGCAGGGGCCAGCTTACACAGGCGCTGAGGGTCATCACATCATCTTCGTCGGCCCCAGCGGGTCGAATCGGAGGTAACAACTCGTCGCAGCCTGGCAGCACCCGAACCAGTTCAACCCTATACAAGGTGGGTGGCATCGGATTACCGTGGAACACGCGGTTGCCCGGTTGAACGATTCTGCCCTTGGCGACATCGACCAACTCGCCGCCCACGAAGTGCAGGAGAGTGCAAGGAACATCGGTGGCGCCCTGCGAAAACATGTAGGGCGTCAGGGATGCCCAGTCAAAGGCAAGGAGATGAAGTCATCGGCCGAGAGGCTTAGTTACCGTGATGCCGTCGAGCTCGGCTAATGTCGAGGCACCGCCAACGGCGGGCGTGCGCGTGCAACTGACGGAGGGGCCGCTTGCTGGCGAGGTGCCGGCCGGCGTACACCCGGGTGCATTAAGCTCCAATGCCCGTGCCGGCGCCGGAGACACGAATACCGCCTCCGCCGGAGACACCAATGGCGCCGCCTGCGCGTTGTGCGAGTTGCTGGCCGTGAAGCTGGGAACCGGGGGAGGCCCCTGTTGGCCGCCCGCAATCCACGTCGTCAGCCCCTGAATCAAGGTAGGCACAATGGCGGTGAGCGTCGTTCCCAGTTGTTGTTGCACTTGCTCTTGGACAATCTCCGGAATCCGCGCCACTTGTGCCTTGAGTTCTTGAACCTCGCGCGACTGGCTTTCCGAGCTGGTCTTTTTCTCCTTTCGCCCACCAGCGGTATAGTATGACGACCATTTTGTGGACAAGCCTTTGCCGGCCACACGACCAGCTGACGACGGCTTACTGAGCTTATCCTTGTTTTTCATTACGTTCAACGCCCTATTTAAAGGGGTGTCAAAAGGGGAGCTCTGAGACGACCCCGCGCTACTGCTTTCAGCCTCCTGCGGAAGGAATGTGAACCATTTAGAAATTTGGCTTCATTAATTAGAATGCAACCATATGGAGCTAATTACGCGGGGGTGTATTCCTTACCAGAACAAGCTCAAGCGCCCTGGTCTTCGGATCCGTGGTAAGCTCCTTTGTTACCGGGTCCTCCTTGTACCGGGCCCTGACAAAGTTCCTGGTCTGCTTGTCACGTAATTTCTCGAAGCGGGGCGGTAGGCCTTGCTCGGCACGCTCCGCGTCCTCCTTGTCCCATATAGGCTCCGCCACTCTGTAACCGCCGGGACCGAGTTGGTGGACCCCTAAGTTCAACTCCCGCATTTCTTTCCCCCACTGACTTGATTCGGAGGTTGCGCTGCTCTCGCACTTGATCTTGAACTCCTTGTAGTCATCTTCGCTCATCAAAGGATATTTCGCCTTGATCTTCTCATAACTATCACCTTTTTCAATCATTGCCTTCACCGTGCTTCTCCATGTAGACAGGGCCGTGCTCATCCTCGTGAGGGCGGCACTGTTCACTTTATTCCCTGAGAGGCGTGTGTTTGCAAACTCAGCGGGGAACTTGTATCGTTCGTGCAGCTTCGTGAAGAGGAGGCTGCGCAAATTCCCTCGGTCCTTATGCCTTAGGTTCTCGGTGTTGATCGAGACGGTGCTCCGGAGAATGCACCCGAGCTGAACCGAGTACCCCTTGACTACATGTTTGGGCGCCGTTGGATGCCCGTCGGAGTTCACTTCAGTAAATTCCTCCTTGACGGTGCCGAGCACGTTCGGGCGCCGGTCCTTCCGTTGCCTCTTCGGTTGGCTGCCATCTGTGCGTGCGCCGCCATCATCAGTGGTGGCATCCTCGGCGGCACCATCAGTGGTGTCATCCCCGACGCCACTAGGGGTTGTGTAGTCAGGATCGGTGTCTTCCGCGGCGGCGTCCTCATAGCGGTGAGGTTCTTCCTCCATCTCCTGGGACAGCTCCCAGAATTGCTTGCCGCCCGAACCGCCGGCCTCATCGTTGTGGGCCATGTTTCGCTCTAAATAGGAAAAAAGTTTGGTCAAAAAGTTGGTTATTGTCAAGGAACAAGATCATGGTCTCATCATTTAGGGTTTGTCGACACCGAGGCATCCTAAAAGCTAAGCTTTTATCATTTAGGGTTTGTCGACGCCGAGGCACCCTAAAAGCCTAAGCGTACATCATTTAGGTTCTCATCGACACCGAGGCACCCTAAAAGCCAAGGTTTTATCATTTAGGGTTTGTCGACGCCGAGGCACCCTAAATGCTAAGTTAAGTTTTCATCATTTAGGGTTTATCGATGCCGAGGCACCCTAGGTTGACTGATATATATGGGTATCTTCTAATAATATACCCTACTTAATTAAGGACAAACACCAAGAGACAGTAAACATATCACACTTCTATATGTATAACACAAGAGGCAGTTGATCCTACTTAATTAAGTACTAAGATACCCCGGCCCATGCATTAGTCGCAAGTACCCCATATGTCCTATTTTTAGCAAAGTCATGCTAAAATTCACGGAAAATTTCAGCATGACCTTTGCTGAAAATAGGACATATGGAGTACCCGAATTTGCCGGAACGGAAGTTAATCGACATTCCGGCAAACTCAAGGGCCTCTCGGGGTACCTGCAAAATCATTATCCCCGCGTAATGAAGTCGCCAATGGGTCATTTCAGAAGATCACAAGTAGCATCATCACAAGTACAACATCATCTATAGCTTTATATTAACAAAGCATCAGCACATATACAAAAGACCACTTATGCCAACAGTATGGTTTATATCAGATTCAGAGTTAGAAACAGGAAAAACTGGTGCTTCAAAGCCTACTGGACACAATTTACATCTATCAGTACAGGATGTCCTGACTAATTTCAAGTGTTCACAGGTGAACTTGTACCATGGATGAGCCTAGTGCTTCATTAGTCACCCTGTGCATGAAATGTATCGTGTATCAAACCATCAATTAACTGCTGAAAAACAAAAACCTTCAGGACAGAGTGAAAATAGTTACCGAACTCAATGACTAAAGATATGTAAAATGTATGACACAGAAAATAAAGAAATCATGTTGATGAATAGTATTGTGTCAAGTTCAGTTTGAAAATTCAGTTACTGCTTGAGTGATTTGACACCAAAAATTACTCCCAAAAATTACAATGACTGTATATTGACTGCATATGCTTGTTTTGATTGTAACTTGGTGAAGTAGTCACTACTATACTACTAGTGTGCAGCGATTGGGGAGAAGAGCTCATCGATTAGATTGTAACTTGGTGCACTTGCATTCAGTCACCACCACCAAATCCTAGTGCAGCTGTGGTTCTAAAATCCTAGTGCACTTGCACTTGGTGCACTTGGAGAACATGATTGGGCATTCTGAAACATAATTGCTCTAGTGCAGCTGTGGTTCCAATTGAGGTGTGCCCTATGGTCTTATACATAAGCCAAACAAACTAATTAGGGTTCAGCAGCAAGCAGCTGCACAACTGCATCACTCCCTGTCTCCCTCCCTTCAGATACAGCGGCTCAAAAGTCAAGTAAACTGAAGATTAATCTAACAAGCCTCACAGTAGCTAACTGTACCTAACTGATGCTAATTGTACCTAACTGAATTTTTTTACAGTAGCTAACTGTATTTAGTAATTTTTCTGTAACAGTCTTGCCCCTATTTGAAGGACAAGCAAATAGATACCTAAAATCCACTAGTATTGCCTCTAAAAAAGCCTAACTGGATTTTTCTGTAACTGTACCTAACTGAATTTTTCTGTACCTAACTGAACTGTAAGGAGTTAACTGAAATTCACTAGTATTGCCTCTAAAAAAGCCTAAAGTCCACTATTATCTACTTTAGGCACAATCATACACAATTCTGACTGTATTGTAACAATTGTACTCTATCAAAATGTTGAAATTTTGACATTCGGAGGGTCACCTGCGTGGTGGTGCCCTGCACAGCGGTCGTTGAGCTCACGCGGTGTGGTGAGCTCGCCGGAGATGGGCGGGCCCTGCACAGCGGTCGAGATTCAGAGCAGAGGTTGAGGGCAAGAGGAAGAAGAAGAAGAAGGAAGTGGAGGGGAGGGGCTCACCTGCAGTCGAGGGCGTACACGGCGCCGGCCGGCTGCAGTGGTGGGGGCGCGGGGGCGCGGGGCGGCGGGGGTGGAGTCCGGCGGGGGAGAATCACGCCGGCGACGGGGTCGTTGCGGTCGCCACTCCTTGTCGCCACCGAGCTCACGCCGGGGGGTGAAGAAGAGGAAGATGGCGGCGGTCCTCCTGGGCAGGCCGCGCGGTGTTGGACGGCGAGCACGAGGTTGACGCAGGTGGGGCCGCGGGGGAGGGGGACGGCGAGGGCGCGGGCGCGGGCGGAGGGGGCGGTTGGGCGGGAGGACGTCGAGGGCGCGGGCGCGGGCGGAGGGGGGACGGCGAGGGAGGCGGCGCTCGGCTCGGGGAGGGGGCGTTGGGGGCGGTGGTGGTCGGGTGCGGCGGGGGCAGCGAGCACGGCCGGGGACGGCGAGCACGGGGGCGGTGGTGGTCGATGGTGGTCGGGCGCGGGTGAGATGAGGCAGGGGAGGGATTAGAGCTAAATGTGAGAGATTGGGGATTTTAGTGTGGGGGGAAGCTTACTAATGGCGCACCACGAAGCGGTGCGCCATTAGAATGTTTTTTTATATAGCAATGGCGCACCCACGATCGGTGCGCCATTAGTAAACTTTTTTTTATATAGCAATGGCGCACCAGCCAGAGGTGCGCCATTAGTAATATTTTTATTATTATTTTTTGTTGCATCTAATAATTTTTTAGAAAATGAATATGAATATGAAACAGTTATAATTTTTTATAAAAACAGTAATAATATTTATGAATATGAAAAAAATCATCAAATTTATTATTTGAAAATATAATCAAATTTGTTTTTTTGCAATTTTAGTTGCATTCATTTGTGACGGTGGAGCGGGCCGGGGAGGGTGCGGGGGGTCGTCGGCGGCGGTGGAGCGGGGGAGGGTGCGGGGGGTCGGCGACGGCGGCCGGTGGAGCGGGGTAGAGGGTGCGGGGGGTGCTCGGCGGCGAGGGGGACCGGATCTGGCGAGGTGGGATAGCGATCGAGATGGAGGGGGATCGAGATCGAGTGTCCATGAAATTTAAAAATATTCATGAGTTCAAAAAGTGCCCATGAAATACAATCGAGAAATGAAGGCTACAATTTAAATACAATCGATCTTAGCTAGCTATCTGTTCACAATCTTCTTGCCCTTATTTTTCGTAAATGGAGTTCTTCTCTTGAACGGACGTCCTTTAGGTAGGGTGGTCCTGCTTCTTCTTGTGGTGTATGCTGATACTTCATCGTCGTCGTCATGTTCCATCTTCGGGTCGCCGTACTTGTCGAAGTCTTGCTCATTGGCAACTCCATCCATTCCGATGATCTTCCTTTTGCCTCTCCTCACGACAACACGACTGGGCTTTGACGGGTCGGTAATGAAGAAGCATTGGTCCACTTGGGAAGCCAGTACCCATGGCTCATTTTTCGCGGTGACGTTCGCGCCTGCGGTCTTGGATTTGGCTTCGGGTATAACCATGGTGGTGAAATACCGGTCTTCTTTTATGACGCTCTTGGCCCATCTGACACGGAACATCGGGACCTTCTCTCCAGCGTAGCTCAGCTCCCAGATCTCCTCGATCCTTCCGTAGTATCTGTCCTTGTCGTTACCGGTGTAGGATTCCATCGTTACCCCGGAGTTCTGATAACCATCGCTCTTCATGTCCTTGTCCTCGGTGTAGAATGTGTAGCCGTTGATATCGTACGCCTCATACGTCATCAGGTTGTGCTCGGCGCCCTGTGACAAGGCGAATATGAGTTGTTCTTCCGCGGAAGAATCCTCATGTAAAGGGTACGACAGAAGCTTCTGCTTGAACCAACGCGTGAAACATGAGTTGTGCTCTTTGATTATATCTCCGTCCGTCCTCTGTTGGCCTCGGTCATTGTACGTCTTCTCAATAAACGTTTTGTGCTCTACCACCCAAGGATCGACCACGTCTATGTGTTGTAGCGCGACTAGGTTTGCTCTTTCAAAGTCGGCGAGTCGACCATCGAAGTCGACATGCATTTCGCGGCGACCCTCACGGTGACCCCATCCAGCGAGCCTGCCGAGGTGCCTGTTGACGGGCAGACCAACGGGGTTCTCGATGCCTAGATAATTCGTGCAGTAGGAGATGCACTCTTCGGTCAGAAAGCCCCTGGCTATGCTTCCCTCTGGACGTGACATGTTGCGAACGTATCCTTTGATGACACCATTCATCCTTTCGAACGGCATCATGCTGTGCAGGAACGTCGGCCCGAGTTGGATGATATCCTCCACGATATGGACCAGCAGATGCACCATAACGTCGAAGAATGCGGGCGGGAAGTACATCTCAAGCTCGCATAGTATCACCACGATCTCTTCCTGTAGCCTTCTGAGTTGCCTCACGCCAACCGACTTCCGAGAGATGACGTCGAAAAAGTTGCATAGGCCAAATAGCGTTTCACGGACGTGCGCGTCCATGATCCCACGGATTGCAACTGGAAGTATCTGCGTCATCAGCACGTGACAGTCGTGAGACTTCATCCCGCTGAACTTCTGCTTCGCTGAGTCTAGGTATCTGCTTATCTTCCCCGCGTAACCGTAAGGAAGTTTTACTCCTACGAGGCAGGTGAAAAACTGATCGATCTCCTCCTGACTTAGAGTGAAGCACGCGGGAGGGAAGTCATTTCCGGTCTTCTTGGCCTTTTTGCCTTTGCGACGACTTTCCGTGTCCTGCTTCGCCTCATCATCATCATCATCATTAGCGTGAAGCTCCTCCCTGATGCCCATTGATTTCAAGTCTGCCCTTGCTTTCGGCCCATCTTTGGTCCTCTCTGGCATGTTGAGCAGGGTACCAAGCAGACTCTCGCACACGTTCTTCGTGATATGCATGACATCAAGGCTGTGAGGCACACGGTGGATCTTCCAGTACGGCAAGTCCCAGAAAACAGACCTCGTTTTCCATACCTTCAGCAGTGGCTCTGGCGCCTTTCGCTTCTTTCCCGGCTCTGGCG
This sequence comes from Triticum aestivum, assembly GCF_018294505.1. Lineage (NCBI taxonomy): Eukaryota > Viridiplantae > Streptophyta > Magnoliopsida > Poales > Poaceae > Triticum > Triticum aestivum. Next base: position 412,547,303 of record NC_057805.1, on the reverse strand, counting down.
CCTTTTGCTTCTTTCCCGGCAGTGGGCAATCTTTCCAATTTTTCAACAGCTCGTCTATTTCCTCGCCGCTCCTCGTACGCGGGCGTCTTCGGGGTTCGGTTTCACCATCGAACAGATCCTTGCGTTTCCTCCACGGGTCATCGTCGCGAAGCCACCTTCGATGTCCCATGAACACGGTTTTCGAAGACCCGGGATCTCTATCTAGCTGGCGATACGTTGTGTCATCCATGCACCTGACGCATCCAGAAAATCCGTGGACCACCTGCCCCGCGAGATATCCGTAACCGAGATAGTCGTGCACCGTCGTGAGCAGTGCGGCTCTCATAGGGAAATATTCTTTCTCTGCGGCGTCCCACGTATTGGCTGGCGTTTTCCACAGCGTGTCTAGCTCCTCTTTCAGCAGCCCCAGATACAGATTGATGTCGTTCCCTGGTTGTTTCGGCCCTTCAATTAGCATACTCATGTGAATGTACTTCCTCTTCATGCACAACCAGGGGGAAGGTTGTACATCCACACAAACACAGGCCAGTGCTATGTGTGCTTCTCTGGCTGCCAAACGGATTGACTCCATCGGTGCTCGCGCCCAGCACGATGTTCCTTGGATCGTTCCCAAATTCTGGGTGTTCGAAGTTCAACGCTTGCCACTGGCTCCCATCCTTAGGGTGACTCAGCATCTTGTCTTTTTTATTTATCTCCGGATCATTTGCGTCATCTTCTCGCTTCTTCTCCTCCCTATCCGCGTGCCAACGCAGGAGCTTTGCTACCTTAGGGTCCGCGAAATACCGCTGCAGACGAGGAGTGATCGGAAAGTACCACACCACTTTTCGAGGAGCTTTCTTCCTCTTCTTGTATCGAGTGACGCCGCACACCGGACATATGGTAGACTCCGCGTGCTCGTCCCGATAAATGATGCAATTGTTCATGCACACATGGTATTTCACGTGCGGTAAATCCAGAGGACACACGATTTTCTTCGCCTCCTCGAAACTGGTCGGGCACTTGTTCCCCTTGGGAAGACGTTCGTGCCAGAATGACATGTTCTCGTCGAAGCATGCGTCGGTCATTTTGTGTTTTACCTTCATCTCCAGAGCCATGAGCGTTACTTTCAGGCGGGTATCCTCGGGCCTGCATCCTTCATACAATGGAGTAACCGCGTCTATCTCCAGTTGATCCAGCTTGGCTTTCTCTCGGGCGGCAGCTCTTGCGTTATCCGTCTGCTTGAGAAGCAGCTCTTGAATATGAGGGTCCTGCACCCAGCCCATCGATGGTCCATCGTCGTCTGCTCCGCCGGCATCTTCATCTTCATGATCATGCCCTTCGTCTGCTCCCGCATCTTCCTCATCATCATGTCCGGCATCTTCTACATGATGACTGTGTACAGCATCACCGTCGTGATCATGTCCTGGAGATTCTTCGTCTTCTCGCCCGCCCGAGCCGCGGTGGTTGTCTTGCTGCCCATCCTCATTTCTTGCCCGACCCCCATGGACGACTTCATAGTCATCTTCATCACCTTGCCACCGATAGCCATCCATGAAACCACGCAAGAGCAGGTGGTCCCGCACCTGCCCGGAATCCGGGTCCGCAATAAGGCTCTTCAGCTTGCATCTTCGACACGGACATCTTATCTCCGTCTCGTTCTTTTCAAGCATCTCGGCCTTCGCGGAGCTCAAAAACCTATTCACGATGCCTTCGGTCATCGTGCGGACCATGGTCGCCTGCGGGGTAGAGCAAAACGATATTTTAGAACCAAGAAAAAATTTGGCATGACTTTCCCTAAAAATAGGACCAAAAAGAATGCATAGTGCCAAAATTCTCGCCGAAACGGAAATGAATCAACATTCCGGCAAAATATTGGCAACTATCGCATTTCAAATACCGGTACCTGCAAACACAAACATATATGCAACACCACAAACATATGCAACACCACTAACATACATAGATCTAGCTAGGCCATAAAAAGTGCATGTGCACGTTGTTCGAGAGGGAGAACAACATAAAGATAGCTTCCCCCTTACTTACCTATCAAAAAAGGTAATTTAACCACTTAATTTGGATGAATTTATGGTGCAAATGAGGTGAGGAGGAGGAGGCAGCCGAGACAAGCTTGGAGGAGGAGGTGGAGAGAATGAAGTGGGGAAAGTGAGTGGGTAGGTGTGGCTGTCCAAAATATCTAGCTCGTCCCAGGTTACTAATGGCGCACCACCACCTAATGCGCCATTAGTAACCCTGGTTACTAATGGCGCACCTGCTGGTGGTGCGCCATTAGTAGTTTTGCAAAAAAAAGACACTAATGGCGCACCAGGGAACAGTGCGCCATTACTAGTTTAAACTAGTAATGGCGCACTGTTCTCTGGTGCGCCATTAGTAGTTTTGCAAAAAATAAAAATAAAAAATATAGTAGTGGCGCACTATGTGGCTGGTGCGCCATTACTAGTTAGAACTAGTAATGGCGCACTGTGCCCTGGTGCGCCATTAGTATGTTTGGAAAAAAAAATTGTTACTAATGGCGCACCGTGTGTCTGGTGCGCCATTAGTGTCTTTCACACTAATGGCACACCAGCACATGGTGCACCACTGCTATATAGCAATGGCGCACCACATGTCTGGTGCGCCATTAGTGGCCATTCCATCTATAGCCCTTTTCCTAGTAGTCTTGGGTTGTAACCCTCATTGCACAGGTATGATAAACCGGCAGTATAAGCAAAGATCACAGGTATGATACTTTCTTATATAAGGTTATGATTAAGCCAGCCCTGGTTATGGACAGATTTGGTCACCAGTGGTCTTTATATAGGGTATTATGACCTGCCCTAGGGTAAACCGCCAGGGCACTTGTGATCTGTTTGTGTTCAGGGAAAATAGTAAAATCTCATCTGCATACTTGATGATATCATTAGCATAAGTGGCAGATCTTCAATGGACGGATCAGCAGTGTTATGCAAACAAAATGTGCATGATGGCACAGCTGATCAAAGTTTAACTAGCCTATTACAAGGCATACGATGGCCCACAGAGGATAAATGTTTTTGCGACGCAAATTTCAAAGTATTATGATTTAAAAGATGGTTCATGATTCATGGCGGGTTGAAGTCTCCGGGTTATCCTGCGCTTCTTCTTCTTCTTCTTCTTCTTCTTCAGCTCCTTCATTATCACTGGTGTGCGTCAGTCCTAAACAAACGGTTTTTAACCCCTTTCCGCGATGGCATTTGGAACCGTCGCCAAGTGAGTGTGGGCGGTAGGGGGGTCCTTCCCACACGAACCAGAAACCGTCGGGGATAGGGAGCCTTGATACATACAGTTGTCCCTATATAACCGTTTTCGATATCTCGAATATCCCAAACGCTTCATCCTTGCTACTCGTTTGTGTTCGCATTGCCATCGCAGCCAGAGTTTTGTGGTTCAGCTAAAACCAGGCAGATTCCTGGCACGGGAGATTTCCAGGCAGATTCTAGGCACGGGAGTTTTACGATGCCTGGCACATCATAAACAGTTCATGATTATAAACCGTGTACGACGGGTAGACAATCACACACATTTAGTTTTCCCGCACCGTATGTGATAGTGTCTGACATCACAGACGCTTTGCAAACGGCAAGTGTGTGCATGCTTGCACACGTTTCCTCTCTGTGAACCACCTCGGATTATGATGTATATCGCAAACGTTTGTGTTTTACCAACCGTGTGTGCCGTAATGACCTGCACAACGTAATTTCACCCTAATTTAATTGTTGTTATTTAAAATTGTACCTAATTTAAACTTGAAAGTAGGCTATAGCTTTATTCATATCCATCGGGTTCAAACAACCAATGCATTATTCGATTCACAGGTACATATGTTTAAGAATTACATAAGCACCAAATAAAGAATGATGTACCAGGGTTCTATACTTGTACTATTACAGATGGTAAAGAAAGAGGCGACAGACATTCCAGTTACTGAACAAGCTGAAGCGGAATGGCCCTATTGTGCACTCCTGGATGCAGAAGGCATGAAGGAATCTAGTCCAACCCCTTGTGATGATCGGCCGCCAATCATGTAGTTTGAGAGGTAATCTTGAGTAAACTGCTTCAGGATCCACTTCAAAAGAAAAAAGATTCAGATATTGTCATCTAGCACAACTCATTACGGGCAGTAAAAAGAAGGCTACATGGTTCTTACTTACCATCCTACAGTTCACTGTTGTCTTGCATAAAGTGTAAACAAATAGTTCGATTGACTTCTTTTGACCCATTTTAATAACAATCTTTATCAGTTTCCTCACTTGATGCTGGTTCATGAATATCTCATTGCCCCATATGCAGAAAGGGTCGAAGTGTGGATCTTTGGCAATGATATATGTACCTAAAAGCACCTAGTTAATATTATAAGCTAAATAACAATTGAAAAATGATGTAGTACAACACTCCATCCATCCCATTATATAAGATTTTATTACATGTATATCTACACATCATCCGAACATTAAGGTAACACTCTTCCTTGTTGCTATGTAGCCTGGGATTGCATATTTAGTCATTCAGTACAATGCATGTTGCTAAACAACAATTGAAAAACGAAAAGGCGTGTTAACTACAATATCCTTCATAGCAACCAAATATCGTAATTCGTAGTGGTATTGTTGAAACTGTTATTGATGAAATTGAACTGCACGGCAAATAGTTGCACATATAGAGCATCACATTCTGAAGAACTGAAATAAACAAGCCATAAGGACATCTCTAGGCGATCCTTAAAAAGTTAAAGGACTAAAACCCTTAGTGGATATATATATACTCAATCTATTTTTGGCCTTTTCTAGTCGATCCCCTAAACTTAAGGTTGCAAACTTCAATTTGATCAAGTTCACAGCAGGTTCAACCGAAAGTAGCATGCATTCAAACATAAACATAGTTAGTTTTGCATAACCGAACATAAAACATAAATTTAAACTAAGTTAAACTACTTTCGGTGGGAGTAGAGGTCGAGCCAATCCTTCCTCGTCATGTACAGTGTGCCGCGAGCCGGGTCCGGGCCAGTACCGTCGTCGGGGTCATTGGGCAAGGCACTCCTCCACTCGTCGACGTCGATCTCCTTGTCCTCGGGGCCCACCTCGACGCCCTCCACGCTGCCGTCGCCGCCGCCTTCGACCTCGTCATCAGAGGAGAGCGTGATAACCTCGCCACCCTCCGCACCACCATCCTCGCTGCCTTAAACCTCGTCATCGAAGGAGAGCGCGATAACCTCGCCGCCCTCCATGCCGGCAAAGATCGCCCGCTCCGACTCCACGAGCTCTGGGTGCTGCCGGTGGAGCTCTTGCATGTAGGCCTCGTCGATGGCCTCGGCCTCGAGGCGCTCCCACGCCTCGCGGTCCTCCCGCGCCATGGCCGAGCTCACCACCCCTGGCTCCGGCGGAACGAGGTTGACCGGATGTGTGCCGAAGGGGAAATTGAACCTAGTCGCCGCGCCGTGGTAGCGGACCTGCCAGCGGTCGTACTCCATGGCCGCGAGCTCGTCCATGTGGAAGCTACCGAGCCACCGACGGGTGTGGGTCTCTCGATCTGTAATCTCGGCGACCCACGTCCCCCACCGCCGCTGCCGGTCCCTGAGGTAGGACTTCGTCGGCTGCCAGGTTCGAGGGAGGACGGGCAAGTCCTCGAACCGGTGTAGGGGCGCGGCGGCGGGCTGATCGGGGGAACGGCAGCGGCGGACTAGGCCCGCGGAGGACGACGGGGACACCTCGATGGCCACCTCACCGGCGTCGGGTGAAACGGCCGCGATAAACCTCTTTTTGGCCATTGGCTCCTCGAGCTCCCCGGCATACGGGCAGAGGTTGAGGATGGAGGCGCCGGCAATGGCGGCGACCTACCAATGGTTTCGAGGGTTGTGTGTGTCTGTGTGAGCGGAGGTTTTGGGTGTGTGTGGAGGGGGGCAAGGTTGTGTTTGAGGAAATACTGCGGCAACTGAAAATTTTACTAGGTGGGAGTAACAAGGCGGGGCTACTGAGAATTTGGATCAAGGGCGAGCAGATATTTTTGACATTGCCAGGGATGTAGAGGCGGGAGTAAAATGCCGGGTCTACTCAAAATTTGAATCAAGGGACTGACGCAGAGCGAGTGTAACAGACATCGCACACGGTCCGCACATACTAATCGTGTGCTATCAGACATTAAAACCTTCCATGCGGTAGATATTTTCGAGATTGCGAGGGATGAAGAGGCGGGACTTTTTGGGGAGTGAGCTAGTGTGCTTGACACGCCGGCTGTGGACTGTAGCAGACCAACCTTCTCGCGTAAGCCATAGGCGTACTATACACCGACGGTGCTCCAAGATATTTTGTACTACACTTCACACGGTTGGTGATAATAAACTGCGTGGGATCTACTTGATTTGAATTACCAAATGGGGTCACAACGGCAATGGACCCTGTTTGAATTGCTAGAACTTTTATCTGCAGTGAACATGCAACTATATGTGTGTCGTAAAAGAACTGGGATTATTCAGGGTTCGTTTGGACATTTTATACAATAAACTAGTTTTCTAGCCATTTCAGGTGAACAATTCAAAATTAAACTACATGCACATGCTCCGGTGCATGCAAATTGGTTGAAAAATCAAATCGGTGTCCTTCAGTGCATGCTTAGGTCCCATGCAAGAAATGGGAATGAATTTTTCAGGGTTAATTTGACCTTTTTTATACATTAACTAGGTTTTCTAGCCATTTTATGTGCATAATTCAAATTTGAACTACAAGCACATGCTCCAATGCACCAAAGTTGGTTGAAAAATCACATGTGTGTCCTTGGGTGAATTTCTAGGTCCCATGCAAGAGATGGGAATGAATTTCAAACACCAGGGCACTGTTGACTGCCGGCAAAACGTTGAGATACCTGGTTTTTAAATTCTAGTAAATCCAAAATTCGTCTGAAATTCATGAAACTTGGCATGCTATCATGGAGCGGCATCACCATGCCGTGGTGAAAATTTTGTCCCATTTGGGGCAGGTTTGGGTATAAGCTTCTCACAAACCAGAGCCTCTCACAACAAGCACGATGGTTTGATAGGGAACGTACCAGCTTTGGGGACGGGACAATATCCGTTGCCTCTTATTGCATTCAAAAAATTTCTAGTGTCAACATAGAACAACAGGAGTGTTGTATTTAATCTTGGAATTTTTCGGGGTTCATTTGGCCTTTTTTATATATTAACTGGGTTTTGTAGGCATTTTATGTGCATAATTCAAATTTGAACTACAAACACATGCTCCAATGCACCAAAGTTGGTTGAAAAATCACATGTGTGTCGTAGGGTGAATTTCTAGGTCCCATGCAAGAGATTGGAATGAAATTCAAACACTAGGGCACTTTGATTGCCGGGAAAACGTTGAGATGCCTGGTTTTTAAATTCTAGTAAATCCAAAACTCATCTAAAATTCATGAAACTTGGGATCCTATAATGAAGCAGCATCAACATGCCGTGCTAAAAATTTTGTCCCATTTGGGGCAGGTTTGGGAATAAGCTTCTGATAAACCAGAGCTTCTCACAACAAGCATGATGGTTTCGATAGGGAACGTCCCACCTTTGGGGATGAAACGATATCCATTGCCTCTTATTGCTTTCAAAAAATTTCTAGTGTCAACATAGAACAACAGGATTGTTGTGTCAATTTTTGTTATTTTTCGGGGTTCGTTTGGACATTTATATGCATTAACTCGATTTTCTAGGATTTTATGTGCACAATTCAAATTTGAACTACAAGCACATGCTCCAATGCACTAAAGTTGGTTGAAAAATCAAATCTGTGTCCTTGGGTGAATTTCTAGGTCCCATGCAAGAGATGAGAACGAAATTCAAACAACAGGGCACCGTTGATTGCCGGCAAAATGTTGAGATGCCTGGTTTTTAAATTCTAGTAAATCCAAAACTCATCTGAAATTCATGAAACTTGGCATGCTATCATGGAGTGGCATCAATATGTCGTGGTAAAAAAATTGTCCCATTCGGGGCAGTGTAACATCCTAAAATTCTAAGTTTTGGAATGTTATATTAATTAAATAGTTTTGATTGAGTGTTTGGTTGTGGTATGGTTGCTTGTGTGAAATTGAGTGAAATTTGAAACTTCTTGAAAGTTAAATGAGAGGTAATAAAAGGACTTTCCCGAACTTTCACCTTGCATTTATAATCTCCATGAATTCAAATTCATTTCATGACAAAACCCTAGAGTGAAGATGATATGACTTCTTCCATTAAAATAAATGAAAAGGGTTTTGAAAATATTTGAATTTCATTTGGAAATATTTCAAATTCAGAAACTTTATGCAACTCAATGAGTATCATGAGAGAAGATAAAATGACTTCTTCAAATGCTAAGAAAGAGAGTTGGAAGTTTCAAAGAATCAAATTTAAAGTCCCTTTGAGGGTATTTTGAAAAATCATTTTCTATTTGGAGCTATTTGCTTTTTTTCAAATTATTTTTCTCCAAAAATAAAATATATGAAAATAGGGTAAAATGATTCCCTATAGTAGAAAATTGGAGAAAAACGAGTTTGAAATCATTTTGGTATTTTAAAATATTTTTGTTTGCTTTTTATTTGAACTAGTAGCACTGTTTGCTTTATTTAAATTTTTGTGGAATTTATTTGACGCTATTTTTTTCATGTTGTAGAAAATCTTTTTCTGAAAATTTTGGTATATAATATGCCTATTTAAAATCTTATTTTTAATTTTCGTTATTCAGTTTTTCCTTTTCTGTTTCTATTTATAAAAAAAATTGCGCGTGCGCCTGGTACTAAGTGTCGCCCACATGCGCAGCATACTTGCAGCGGGTGCCTCATCTTTTTTTCTCCTATATGGGCCAGGCCCAACCGGCCATATTCTTTCCCCAGATTTTTTCCACAATTGTTTTTTTATTCCAGCTGACCAAAAAAAACTGTAGCCGCAGTGTACGCGCAGCCGGCCGAACCGCCTTTAGGCCCATGAGAGGCGCCTCTTTTCTCCTCTGTTTCCTTAAACCTCTTTTCCACCTATAAATATAGACCCATAGACCCTCCAAAAATCATCTGTTTCGGGTTAAATCAATATTTTGGTTTGACTAGATTAACTAAAGAAAAGTGTGTTTCTTTTCTCCGGCGGGATTTCTGGAAGTTGTCTCCTCTCTCCGAAGTCGTCTTTTCTCTATCTTATAATGGTATTTTTCTTCATATTTTTTATATATACTGTCGTAGCTTATTATTTCTAGACTAGTACGATTGGCGTAGCAATCGTTTAGCAATAACTCTTTTGTTCCGTAAAGCAGCTTGACCCTGATTTTTTAAATAGCCATAACTTTTTACTCGTTCGTCCAAATTAGACAACCAGCGCCAATATTTTCGTCTTGATTCCACCTATCTAGTGAATCTATCAAATATACTTTTTGCAACTTTCAAACTTCGAAATTTGTTCAGATTCATATTCAAACTTCTTTTGATCATATCTTTTTATCCGTAGCTCTGTTTCCAATGAACCCAACCGCATCGGATTCGTGTTGAAGTAATCTTTCCGTTGGCACAATTAGTGTCATCTTTCCAACATATAACTTGATCCTAGCCAGTTACTCTACTAGTCCACCAAACAGTTGTTACACAACATTCTAAGCAGATTGAATGCTATGTTGAATTACTTGATCCGTTATTTTCAATCTAGTAATTTTTTCCTACATATTCATATTGACTTCCTACATCCAGTAGCATCATTAGTTGCAGGTTTTGAACCATTAAAACTATTCGAACTTTCATTTGATCATAACTTGTAAACTGTAGCGCATTTTCAATTGATTCCTTTTGCAATTGAATCCCTAGATGTAATCTATCATCTTGAGCCAACACCACACTTTATCAAAAAAATTAGGATATGATCTTGCAAAATACTTTGATTTGGTTCTTTTGAATTTTTTTGCAATCTTTCTTTGCCTTTTCTTTCGGATCTTTGAGTGATTTCTTATGTATGTAAATAATTGCTTGCTTACGATAGATTGATCGGAGTGTGACGAGTAGAACTATCAGGAATTATGAGTGTGAAGGGTCTTCATCAACAGTATAAGGCAAGTTCACACTTTGATCATATCCCTTTATTACACAGTTTTTATGCATTAGGTTCAACCCTCAAACATTGCATGAGTAGGATTTTGGTAACATGTGGGTGTGGGGAGTAGTTGTTGAGGTAGGAACCTATTGTATTTTATCAACCGTGGGAACATACGTTATGCTCATACTGCCTTCTTATGCTCGTAGACGTGGATTGGTATGTGAGATTCATGAAAGTTGCGAGAGTAATATTATCTAAAGCAAACTTAAGGTGGCTACTTTAATACACATCTGGGTGGATTGGTTGGGGCACCTGGAGAACCCAGTTCTTGCCCAAGGGGATCCCGGAGTACGCATGTGATCATCCTATGGAATGCCACCCAGGCTCAAAGGGATGATAAGATTATTCATGCTAGAAACTTCCGTGTGCAGGCACAAGCCATTTTGGGCTCTGGCATAGTTGAGTATGTTCTGTGACCTCTTTCAGTGGTAGACTAGCAGATGTACGGGATGTAGGTGGTACCGTCTACCCATCGTAAAGAGTTAATGCTTCTGAAAGACTGTGTCTCGGTCATCCGTTTCTCAAACATCATGTAGTGCGAGAAATTCAACGGAGGAGATCGAGTCTTGTGGGGAAAAGTGCGCAAACCTCTATAGAGTGTATAAACTAATCATGATTAGCCGTGCCCCTGTTATGGACATCTTGAGTATCTGGTACTTGAATTATTGATTTGATCTCATCACTTTGCTTAATTAATTTTGTTGGGTCATAATTATTATTTAAGGATTGAGTTGGGGTTACCTTCTCAATAATGTCTTAAAACTTCGTAGTTAAATAAAATATATTCCTTTATTGTAGGGAAAATTAGCTTTATGCAAATGTTAAACTTAAAGCCTCTACCAGCCGAATATGCATGTAGTAGCCATTATTCAGCATTGCTCTACAATGTGAATTTGCCAGTACATTCAATGTACTAACCTACATGGCTGTAACGTCTCATTTTTCAGGAATCTTACGACGAGTAGGTGATACGTTAGGGTTACGATATCTACACTCAACTTTGCCGTTGGCGTTGTTGGGAACTCCACAACTTTGTTGTTACTTCCGCTATGGATTGAGGTAATAGTATTTACGTTACTTCATACATGTGATTTACCTCTGTTATAAATCCTCGAGTACTGTGCATGTCAGCATACCGATCAAGGGATGACACTTAAGCACAGAGAATTGACCGTCTGAGGTCGGGTCGCTACAAGATGTTATCAGAGCACATGTTGACTGTAGGACGTGACCCCTAGAAACTGGCAAGCCCATAGGAAAGATTTTCTCTAAAACTTTATTTTCAAAAAATATTTTTACTTCTCTTCTTTCCTGAGCTTTATCAAATATTCCCTTTTAGTTAGACTATACCCCTTTCCCCTTTTTGACCACACGAAGATTGGACTGATGAGACCACTCCAAGAAGTACAAGATATCGGACAACTAAGACAACTTCGGAATGAAGAGGATTTTACCGTGCCTTATAACAATGGAAACTACAGCAGTTGAAGACTCCGAAGACAAGGAGAATTTGAAGGTTCCATAGAATTTCGAGATTGGTATGACCTAGGAAGGCTACCCTTAAGGAACTTGTCAGACTATTGAAGCTGTCAATACCCAGATCAACGTGTGTCGGAGAAAGACCGGAACATGGAGCGTTAAAACTCAAATCTTTGTCAAGAAATCCCCAAGGCAGGAGATATCAACTATGGAATGATAGCTCATGGCAATGGCATGGGCATAAACATGGCTGTCCATGATGTTATCGCCCGCTGATGCTATTGTCACCGTGCTGAGTTGAGCCTGCATTTCTTCGGAAGGATTGGATGACAAAAGGGCTTATGGAGCACCTATCAGCAAAAGATGAAGTTTTAACCTTAGCTGGTGTATCAACAGGATCTGGAGTATTACATCAAGAATTTTAAGATGGACCTTCAGGAAGCCGTATTTGACAAGGAAGCATTTCGTGAAGAACTCAGGACCCAGAAGCTGAAAGTAGCCAAGCTGGAGGAGCAAAACCTCGAGACATCGAAGATTCATCAGGAACTGAAGGACAATAGGACCATGGTTCATGCCAAGGATGTTGAAACCCAGAAGTTTGGAACGCAACTCCAGAATATTAAAGGACGTCACGAGAGACTTCGCGTCAACAGAAATGACCTGGCAGAAGAACTTGAGAAGATCAGCAAGCACGATCGGAAGAAGCCGTCGGAGGCATGAACAACACTTGAAGAGTTTGGCGACCTTGAAGATTTATTGACCTTTAGAAGACCAAATACCTGTTATGTACCTACGTTAGATGCGACGATTGTGAGCTGTCATTTGTTTGATGTTTTTCCGACAGCCACAAAATAAAATCTGTCTCTTCAAAACTATTTTTTGTATTGTGTGTATCCCTCTATCTCTTATCTCACACCAAAACCCTTGGAACCAATAGAGGATGAATGGATATGAACTCACATTTTCGGGACCGATAAGTCAATTGGAGATGGACCGATGGATTATGAATATGGAAGATCACATGAAGAATAACACTATAGTCGGAAAGTATATGGCCCAACATGCTCTTCAGTGCTTTGAAAGAGGTGCTGCTACTTGGTGGAGGATGTACCAAACCATCAATGGATGGCAAGGAGTAACCACTTGGAAAGAATTTAAGTTGACTCTGCTAAGGTCTTGTCTTGTGTCCTAGAATTCGAAGCCTTATGGAAATGATATGAAGAAACCTTGCATGCAAGCTCTGTGGAGAAATAGGACACAACCATAAAGAACACAAAGATGAATGCCCTCATTGTGAAGAAAGTCACCCAGCTGAAGAATGCCCAACTAGGCAGATTACTTGTTTCTTGTGTGAAGGGACTACCCACTACCCTGCTCAGTGTCACATTTACCCCGTGGTTCAAAGAACCATCCACCAGAAGAAAGAAGAAATGAAAGGAGTCCTCATGGAAATTTTATAAGAACCGGCGATGAAGGAAGAGGTGGAGGACACACCCGAAGAAGACCCAATTAAACCCTGCACCAAGTCATGCTATTCATGTGGAGAAGAAGGAAACATCTCCCAGAATTGTCTGAAGGGGGATTTAGTATCATTCCCGATAGTGGAAGTGGATTATAACCCACAGGAAATAGAAGCTCTGATTGGCACGGAAAGGTCCAGGAAGAGAAATAGATTGGATTACAAGAACAACCCAATTTCTACAAAGGAGGACCCGAGTCATATCACATGTTTTAGGTGCAAAGATTCAGGGCACTACTTCAACGGTTGCCCAAAAAGGAAGACGAGGACCCAAGGAGGCTTTGTAATCACAAGGAAACCTCAAGACTGGTCAGAAGTAATATGTTTTCGTTGTAATGAAGCAGGGCACTTTGCCAGAGATTGTCCCAATGAGAAGGAAGAGGCATGTGCTAATAGTTGAGTTTGCAACAAAGAAATATAGTAGTAGTAGTGGGAACAATTCTTTTGTATTGAGGTGTTGAGTTGAGGCATGTAATGGAAATGCAAGAGATGGTAATAAATTTGAGAATCAATAAAGTTAGCATCGTTGGTACTGATTTGGATTTTATGAGTTGTTACTCTATGAAGGAAGATTTTCACTATTTTCGAGGATATGAGAAATATGGTCTATGGAAATTTGTGCATTTCAAGGGTGGTAGTACCCTGTGAGGACACTTGACCCTTGTAAAAGATAATGATATTCCATGAAGTGGACTTCAGACAAAATAAGTACGAGTTTTATCTTGATATGTGGGATACCCCAAGAGTGTGAAGGGATGAAGTACTATTGGTTATAAAGGAGGTAAATGTTGGTAATATGGAGCAATTTTAACTCCATGATGAGTCTGAGTAATCATCTCTTAGTTGGGTACCAATAGAAGGAAGATAGACATTACAATTGGACGGATTTAAGAATGCTAGGAAGCTGGATGTTGGAATAATGATGAGTTGCCCCTCGATGATGAGTTCAAGGTTTACAAGTGATGAGATGGGCCATGACCCACAGGCTCTAGGACCTGCCAAGAAGCATGCACACTCTTGCTCAAGGAGAAAAACCCTGGAAGAAGATACGACTTTATCAAGAGACGATCTTATAGGATTACGCAAAACCTGAGAGGTGTGAAGAAACGATAGATGTTTGTTTGGCTTGCAGAATCAATGGATTTATCCAAACTTGGTTCGTCGACAAGAGAAATTCTGCAATGCTTGTAAGGATGACCGAGTGTTAGAATGCGAGATTCACTAAACCATATACAAGTTAATGATTTGGGTGCGGGATTAATTGATCACCATACCGACTTACTCTTATTGTTCGCCTTGCTATATGGGATGGTAAATCTGAGTGACATGCCCATAGTAGAGCGACGACGATCAAAACCTTGTTCGAACCTTAGAATGGTATGACAATTATTCCCCTTGTACAAGGCAGTTGTTGCCAACCGTAGGTCATACGGTGAGAATGAAGCCCAGACCTGTTTTCCTGCAGGGACCCAGTCAAATTGTTTGATGACAGCCATGAGATATCGATAGTAGTTTCGTATTGGTGCTAGACACTATCAGCTAAGATGACCCTGTCACAGAAGAACCGTACCAAGATGAAAGGACATAAGAATTGAGGAAAAAGGTTATGCCACTACCGGAAGAGCCCAGAGAAGGAATTATCCTGAAGATCTGAGAAGATTGACACTACCAACAATACGGATGTAGTACCCGAGTTTTGAGGGAAACATAACCATGCTCTAAGGGTGGTAGCACCCCAGGACCCCTGTGACGATCGATGGATTTTGAGAAGACCCCCGAACCTAACCTATTTCTTTCTAGCCTCTCCGAATCTCGAGGGCGAGATTTATTTTAAGGGTGGTAGGTTTGTAACATCCTAAAATTCTAAATTTTGGAATGTTATATTAATTAAATAGTTTTGATTGATTATTTGATTGTGGTATGGTTGCTTGTGTGAAATTGAGTGAAATTCGAAACTTTTTGAAAGTTAAATGAGAGGGAATAAAAGGACTTTCCCAAACTTTCACCTTGCATTTATAATCTCCATGACTTCAAAATCATTTCATCACAAAACCCTAGAGTGAAGATGATATGACTTCTTCCATTTAAATAAATGAAAAAGGTTTTGAAAATATTTGAATTTCATTTGGAAATATTTCAAATTCGGAAACTTTATGCAACTCAATGAGTTTCATGAGAGAAGATAAAATGACTTCTTCAAATGCTAAGAAAGCGAGTTGGAAGTTTCAAAGAATCAAATTTAAAGTCCCTTTGTTGGTATTTTGAAAAATCGTTTTCAATTTGGAGTTATTCGTTTTTTTTCAAATTACTTTTCTCCAAAAATATAATATATGAAAATAGGGTAAAATGATTCCCTACAGTAGAAAATTGGAGAAAAATGAGTTTGAAATCATTTTGGTATTTTAAAATATTTTTGTTTGGTTTTTATTTGAACCAATAGCACTGTTTGCTTTATTTAAATTTTTGTTGAATTTATTTGACGGTAATTTTTTCATGTTGTAGAAAATCTTTTTCTAAATTTTTTGATATATAATATGCCTATGTAAAATCTTATTTTTAGTTTTCGTTATTCAGTTTTTCCTTTTCTGTTTCTATTTATAAAAAAATATGCGGTACTAACTGTCGCCCACATGCGCAGCATAGTTGCAGCGGGCGCCTCATCATTTTTTCTCCTACATGGGCCAGGCCCAACCGGCCATATTCTTTCCCAAGATTGTTTTTCCACAAATGTTTTTTTATTCCAGCTGACCAAAAAAAATGTAGCCGCAGTGTACGCACGGCCGGCCAAACCGCCTTTAGGCCCATGAGAGCCGCCTCTTTTCTCCTCTGTTTCTTTAAACCTATTTTCACCTATAAATATAGACCCATAGAGCCTCCAAAAATCATCTGATTCGGGTTAAATCAATATTTTGGTTTGACTAGATTCACTAAAGAAAAATATATTTTTTTCTCCGGCGGGACTTCTGGAAGTTGTCTCCTCTCTCCGAAGTCGTCTTTTCTCTATCTTATAAAGGTATTTCTCTTCATATTTCTTATATATACTCCCGTAGCTTATTATTTATAGACTAGTACGATAGGCGTAGAAATCGTTGAGCAATAACTTTTTTTTTCCGTAAAACAACTTGTCCCTGATTTTTTAAATAGCCATAAATTTTTACTCGTTCATCCAAATTAGACGAAACCAACGCCAATATTTTCGTCTTGATTCCACATATCTGGTGAATCTATCAAATAAACTTTTGGCAACTTTCAAATTTCAAAAAAAATTTAGATTCATATTCAAACTTCTTTTGATCATATCTCTTTATCCGTATCTCCTTTTCCGATGAACCCAACTGCATCGGATTCGTATTGAAGTAATCTTTCCGTTCGCACAATCAGTGTCATCTTTCCAACATATAATTTTGATCCTAGCCAGTTATTCTACTAGTCCACCAAAGAGTTGTTACACAACATTCTAAGCAGATTCAATGCTATGTTGAATTACTTGATCCGTTTTTTTCAATCTAGTAATTATTTTTCCTACATACTCACATTGGCTTCCTACGTCCAGTAGCATTATTAGTTTTAGCTTTTGAACCTTTCAAACTATTCGAACTTTCATTTCATCATAACTTGTAAACCGTAGCGCATTTTCAATTGATTCCTTTTGCAATTGAGTCCCTAGACGTAATCTATCATCTTGAGCCAACACCACACTTTATCAACAAAATTAGGATCTGATCTTGCAAAATAATTTGATTTGGTTCTTTTGAATTTTTTTGCAATCTTTCTTTGCCTTTTCTTTTGGATCTTTGAGTGATTTATTATGTGTGTAAACACCAGGGCACCATTGATTGCCAGCAAAACATTGAGATGCCTGGTTTTTAAATTCTATTAAATCCAAAAACTCGTCTGAAATTCATGAAACTTGGCATGCTATCATGGAATGGCACCCGACATGCTGTGGCATTTTTCGTGTCCATTTTGAGAGAAGGCGCACTTGAATAATGTAACGCCCACGATGCGGCTATATCTCTCACGTATCGAGGCACGACTTAGAGGCATAACCGCATTGTAGGTTTTGTCGCAAGAAGGGTCATCTTCACACAATCCCATGTAATGAACAAGAATGGGATAAAGAGGGTTGGCTTACAATCGCCACTTCACACAATACTTAAATAAATCATACATCATTCAAAATACACACATGGACCGACTACGGTCAAATCCAAATGAAAAGAAGATAACCCCAAATGCTAGATCCCCGATCGTCCCAACTGGGCTCCACTACTGATCATCAGGAAACGAAACATAGTAACGACCAAGGTCCTCATCGAACTCCCACTTGAGTTCGGTTGCGTCACCTGCACTGGTATCGTCGGCACCTGCAACTGTTTTGGTAGAATCTGTGAGTCACGAGGACTCACCAATCTCACACCCACGAGATCAAGACTATTTAAGCTTACGGGTAGGAAAGGGGTAATGAGGTGGAGCTGCAGCAATCACTAAGCATGTATGGTGGCAAACATACGCAAATAAGAGCGAGAAGAGAAGCAACGCAACGGTCAAGAAGCTAGAAGTGACCAAGAAGTGATCCTGAAACTACTTACATTCATACATAACACAAGACCGTGTTCACTTCCCGGACTCCGCCAAAAAGAGACCATCACGGCTACACACGCGGTTGATGTATTTTAATTAAGTCAAGTGACACGTTCTCTACAACCGGACATTAATAAATTCCCATCTGCCACATAACCGCGGGCATGGCTCTCGAAAGTTTATACCCTGTAGGGGTGTCCCAACTTAGCCCATCACAAGCTCTCACGGTCAACGAAGGATATTCCTTCTCCCGGGAAGACCCGATTAGGCTCGGGATCCCGGTTACAAGACGTTTCGACAATGGTAAAACAAGACCAGCAAAGCCGTCCGATGTGCCGACAACGTTCTCAGGGCACATCGGATGAACACTACGTACAGCAACCGAAGACCCCGGGTGAGGGGGTTGGCACCGCACACTACTAGAAATAGGCTAATTAGTGGCGCACCTGTTTTGGCCATTAATGGCGCACTATAGGTGCGCCACTATTATCACGCCATTAGTAACAAAATAGTAATGGCGCACCTATAGTGTGCCATTACTATGCCTACCTGGTGCGCCATTACTATCTGACTTAGTAATGGCGCACCACATAGAAGTGCGCCATTACTAACAATATTTTTTCAATTTTTATTTTTCCAAATTTTTGTTAAATTTTTTTTTCAATTTTTATTTTTTTCTTAATCTCGGATCACTATGGCTTAATCTCGGGTCAATATGCTTAATCTCAAGTCAAATCGCACTCTGTAGTCAAACTTCCCGGAGGGTTACCCATCCTCACACTACTCCAGCCCGAGCACGCTTAACTTCACAGTTCTATCCAACGTCAAACTTCCCTGAAGGTCACCCATCCTCACACTACTCCAGCCCGAGCACGCTTAACTTCGCAGTTCTATCCAACCCCAGCACCAGCTCACTTCACAAGCACTTGTTGATATATCTATCATATAAATCCTATTAAACCTTGTTGATGTCTAGGACTTTGTTCATGTTCGTGAGTGTGATGAAATTTTGAAAAAATATTTCAAACTTCCCGGTCATATTACGTATCATATTTTGAAAAAAAATCCAAATTTTTTTAAAACCAATTTTTTTCTGTTACTAGTGGCGCACCTAGCAAATGGTGCGCCACTAGTAAGTTTGAATTTTTTTTCATTTTCCCCCCTCTAAATCATAAAAGCCCCGTATCTTTCGTTCTGTTAGGTTTTTGGGGATTTTGAAGATGTTGAACGTGTTCCCCCCGATTCAATTCGTATGTAACTTTTGGAGTAGATGATTTTTCATATAAAAAACTTTTTAATCCGAGTTCGTATGCAAAAGTTATGCCCATTTTACTAAATTCCAGAGAGATTTTGCAAATAAAGTCGAAATTCATATTTGTAAATTTTCCCAACAACTAGACCACATATCACATGGGAAACTTATTTTTTTGACATTTCAATCATTTTCTTTTATTTTTTTTAAATTGAAATGGCAGTCCACGGGGGGGGGGGGGGAATTAAGCACCAGGGTTACTAATGGCGCACCTGGTGTGTGGTGCGCCATTAGTAGTTTTGAAAAAAATTATAAAAAAATTGTTAGTAATGGCGCACTGTCCCACGGTGCGCCACTACTAACATTTTTTTACTAGTAATGGCGCACTATCCCACGGTGCGCCATTACTAACAAATTTTTTTATAATTTTTTTCAAAACTACTAATGGCGCACGGTGGGTGTGGTGCGCCATTACTATGTCAACTAGTAATGGCGCACTATCCCCTGGTGCGCCACTGCAAACAATTTTTTTTCAAAACTACTAATGGCGCACCACACACTAGGTGCGCCATTAGTAATATGTCAATAATGGCGCACCTGTATCTGGTGCGCCACTGCTATATAGCAGTGGCGCACCACATACATGGTGCGCCATTAATGTCCATATCAGCTATAGCCCTTTTCCTAGTAGTGGCAAGTGGCTCTACGTTGGACCAACACTCGGAGGACCATTGGCCCAGGGGGGTAAATAAAGATGACCCTCGGGCTCGCGAAAACCCAAAGGAAAAGGCTTAGGTAGGCAAATGTAAAACCAAGGTTGGGCCTTGCTGGAGGAGTTTTATTCAAAGCGAACTGTCAAGGGGGTCCCATGAATCCCCAACCGCGTAAGGAACGCAAAATCAAGGAACATAACACCGGTATGATGGAAACTAGGGCGGCAAGAGTGGAACAGAACACCAGGCATAAGGCCGAGCCTTCCACCCTTTACCAAGTATATAGATGCATTAATTAAATAAGAGATATTCTAATATCCCAAAATATCCATGTTTCAATATGGAACCAACTTCATCATCACTTGCAACTAGCAACGCTATAAGAAGGGCTGAGCAAAAGCGGTAACTTAGCCAAACAACGGTTTGCTAGGAAAGGATGGTTAGAGGCTTGACATGGCAATATGGGAGGCATGATAAACAAGTGGTAGGTAGCGCAAGCTTAGCGATAGAACAAACAACTAGGAAAGCAAAGATAGAAGTGATATCGAGGGTATGGTCATCTTGCCTGCAAAGTTCTCAGAGTTGTCGAAAGCTTGATCCTCGTAAGCGTACTCAACAGGTTCCTCCTTCACGAACTCATCTCCCGGCTCCACCCAAAGCAAGAACACAAGCAACGGAACAACAATCAATCACGGTGCAATGCACAAGCAACATGATGCAAGACATGGCATGGAATGCAAGATATGATGTGCAATGCATATGAGTACTCTGGAAGGAAAAAGGTTGGACAAGGCATCAACTTGGCAAACCAAGTATTCCGCTGGATAAATGAGTTGATTTCGGTCGAAATCGATATAAGGACCGCCGGAAACGGATAAACAGTTTGCAAATGACAAGCAAGACAAGATATGATGCAAACTGCTAACACAGCAACATAGCCACTTGGATGCAAAGTATAAATATGCTACAGCACCCAAACATGTGAACAAAATACATGGCAGTGATGTACAGGAGATGCTCTACAAAACATGAACACTGAGCTACTACTATAGCTCACTCGAACAGGTCTCAACCG
Organism: Triticum aestivum; assembly: GCF_018294505.1. Lineage (NCBI taxonomy): Eukaryota > Viridiplantae > Streptophyta > Magnoliopsida > Poales > Poaceae > Triticum > Triticum aestivum. Next base: position 412,526,579 of record NC_057805.1, on the reverse strand, counting down.
GTGTGGCAAAAATGCAAATGACAACAGTTTTACACACTTTGTGAAAATGCTAGACATAGTAGAAACAGATTCAACATGGCCTCTTTACAAGCTTGATTAACTAACTACAAGGCATGTCATGGCATGGAACAATTTCTAGCGTGAAGTAGACATGAAAATGAAGCTATCCATGTGCAAAACAACCACATAGCCTATTTGCATGAATATACACATAAAAGACAAAATAGCAACATGATGTAAAATGACATGCTCATGACTTGCTCAAATGCAGAAACTAATGCCACCACTGGATTGGTGGGATTTTTCTACCCCAAAACATATATATATGTTGGGGTTATTGTAGAAAAATCATCACAAGTGCAATAAGTTAAAACCTGCCCTAAAAGGAATATGACAGAAATGGCATTTTCCTTATTTGGAAACGTCTAGAAATGGACTTGCCCAAAATGGATAGATCCCATATGCTAGAAATGGATTATTCACTGGGAAAATAAACATAAAAGAAAAAGGAGAGAGTGGAGGGGGATGACAGGTGGGGTCCTAACCCCTGAGAGGCTGACTAGTGGGACCCTGCTGTCGTAGAAACAGCGATCCCACAAGAGATAAAAAGGGGCTACAATAAACTGCAATTGGGGGGATTCGATCCCTGATATGCGGGGTGGATGAGGCGGGTCGCTACCGCTGGGCTAGGGTCGGTATGCTGCTTAGCAAGTGGCTCTGCTCAAATTGACTCAAACCAGGGCCATGGCCATCTTCTCTATACACGCACAGGGAAGACGGTGACGGCACCGGCGAGCGGCGGCGCGTCTAGCAGAGCAGAGGAAGTCCGGCGGGCGCACGGGATTGAGAGGGGAGCACATGCGTGGTCGCGTGCGTGCAACAGAGGACTGGGCACTCGAGCACGAGCATAGCTCTCCTCGGGGCCATGGCGTTCGCGGCGAGCAGGGAAGCAAGGAAGGCGGCGTGAGGCAAAGCCGGGCGTGTGGAAAACTGGTGTGGGTGCGCGTGCGACAGCTCGAGTACGAGCTCATGCTCGTCTTGGGTATGGCGGCGGAAAGGCTGGGCGAGGCTGCTGTTCCTTGCGTTCGAGCGCGCGCGTTAAGGATGGGGCGCGAGGCGACTAAATCTAGGCTAGAACCGGACCGCGGGGACGCACGGGCGCGCTGCAGCAAGTATACACAACAAAACTACAGACTTCGCCGGAGCACCGGGAGCACAGCAAAAACATGGATCGATCGAGTCTCATGGGGTCCTATGTGCCATGGAATGAAAGGGAGAGGTAGGTGCTTTACCCAGCTCAGCCTAGGACACGATGGAGTCGACAGAGACGAGCCGGAGACGACGCGAGGGAGCTCTCAACTTGGTGGGGCTGTTGTCCGCGAAGCAGAGGAAAAAGACGGCCGAGGGAGTCGATCTGGAGGCCTTGTGGTCGTGTGTGTCGTGGAAGGAGTCGGAGAGGTACTTGACGGTCCTCTCCACGGCAACAGGAGGGTCGGAGGCGCGACGTGGATGGCTACCCCGAGCTCGAGCTCTTGCTCGCTCGGGTCATGGTCGGCAGCGCGACGGCGAGGCGCGTGGAGACCTACCTGGCAGCGGCGAGGGCAAGAGAGGGATGGAAGTGGACGAGGGGAACTAGGGCTAGGTCTAGGACACGATATATAGGGACTAGGGGCGCGGGACGGCCATCAAATCAACGAGCTCGTCGACGTGGCGCATATGGATGAGCTGCCGTACAGGGGAGACGACGCTCCTGTTGCTAGCGGGCTGGATGGGCTGCTGCTGCTGCGCGAGTTGGGCTGCATGCGTTGGTTGATGGGCTGCTACACTGGGCTGCTGCACTCTCTTCATTTTCCTCAGAAAGAAAATAAAACAGAAAATCACAGGAACATAGGACCGTTGTATGAGATACATAAAGATATTCTCATGATCCTGAGGTATTGCTTTATTTTATAAAATTGTCCTGGGAATTTTAGAGGAAGTAAAATAATTCAAGTTTGAATTGAATTCAAACTTGAGCCATTTTAAAACCTAACCAAACAACTTAGATAAAGCTGAAATTTGACAAAGAAGTAAGTAACAAGGTGATAGAATATTGAGGCAAAGTTGAACATTAATGTAGGAGGGTAAAATGGCACTTGCTAAAAGAAAGAAAAAGAAGGAGAGGTGGTGATGCATGGAGGTGGTGATGCATGGATCACACATAGAACATGCAACAACATGTCATGCATGCATATCATGGAAATAGAAGTTGACATAAGCACAACACAACATTGATATGCACATGATGCAAACATATGATGGCTAAAAGGAATGTGACAAGAAGCACAAATGCAATATGACAAGGTAAGCATAGCAATGAAATGAGTAGAACAACATAACAAAACAAAATGAGACCAAAAGATGGAACCCCAAATGGAATTGGATGGAGATCAACATGGATATATTGCCAAATATGGAAGTTTTACATCTGGGGTGTTACAACTCTCCTCCACAACAAGAGGATCTCGTCCCAAGATCTAGGACTGAAAGAACTCCGGATATTTGGAACGGAGGTGATCCTCGCGCTCCCAGGTGGCTTCTCGGTCGGAATGGTGTGACCACTTGACTTTCAAGAATTTGATTGACTTGTTGCGAGTCTTGCGCTCGGTTTCTTCAAGAATAGCAACGGGATGCTCATGATAAGACAGATCTTCTTGGAGATTGATCTCTTCGAAGTTGATAGTGCGCTCGGGCGTCTTGAAGCATTTGCGAAGCTATGACACGTGAAACACATCGTGCACATATGCGAAGTTGGACGGAAGCTCAAGTTGATAGGCGAGGTCGCCTCTTTTGCCAATGATCTTGAAAGGACCCACGTATCTAGGGGCAAGCTTCCCTTTGATACTGAAGCGACGAGTTCCTTTCATTGGAGAGACGCGGAGGTAGACATGGTCTCTGATCTCGAAAGCCAAGTCACGATGCTTCCTATCATAGTAACTCTTCTGGCGCGATTGCACGGCTTTGAGATTTTCATGGATGACTTTACACATTTCTTCGGCTTCTGTGATTAAGTCGTTGCCAAGTAGTTGGCGTTCACCAGTCTCTGACCAATTGAGAGGAGTACGACACTTTCTGCCATATGGAATTTCGAATGGGGCCTTGCCCGAACTTGCTTGGAAGCTGTTGTTGTAGGAGAACTCGGCATATGGGAGGCAATCTTCCCACTTCATACCGAAAGAGATGACACAAGCCCTGAGCTTGTCTTCAAGGATTTGATTGACTCGCTCGACATGGCCACTTGTTTGAGGATGGAAAGCTGTGCTGAAGCGAATGTTGGTGCCCATGGCCTTCTAAAAGGAGTCCCAGAACTTAGAGGTGAAAATGCTTCCGTGGTCTGAAGAGATCAATTGCGGAATACCATGCAAGGAGACAATTCTGGAGGTGTATAGCTCTGCCAACTGAGCTGCTATGATGGATTCTTTGATTGGAAGGAAATGAGCCACTTTTGTAAGCTTGTCAATGACAACGAAAATAGCATCATTCCCACGCTTGGACTTAGGAAATCCAGTAACGAAGTCCATTTTGATATGATCAAACTTCCATTCTGGAATAGCAAGAGGTTGGAGGAAACCAGCTGGTTGTTGGTGTTCTGCTTTCACCCTTCTGCAGACATCACATTCATTCACGAATTGAGCAATTTGTCGCTTCATTCGAGTCCACCAATACGACTGCTTGAGGTCATGGTACATCTTCGTACTTCTAGGATGAATGGAAAGAAGAGAATTGTGCTCTTCGCTCATTATGACCTTCCTTAGATCACCTTTAGGAACCACAATCCGGACCTCGAAGAATAAAGTGTCTCTGTCATCAATGCGATAGCACTTGTATTTGGAGAGGCCCTTGGCAATACCATGTTTCACCTTATTCACCATAGTGTCAAGGAGTTGTGCCTCATGAATTTAGTCTTCCAAAGTTGGAGTGACTTGAAGGTTGGCAAGAAAACCTTGAGGAACAACTTGGATATTGAGTTTGCGGAAAGCTTCACAAAGATCCGGTTGAAATGGCTTGACAATTAAGCTATTGCAATAAGCCTTCCTACTCAAAGCATCTGCAATCACATTGGCCTTGCCTGGAGTATATTCAATACTTGGATTGTAATCTTGAATCATTTCGACCCATCGAGTTTGCCTGAGGTTGAGGTTGGGTTGAGTGAAGATATACTTGAGACTCTTGTGATCTGTGAAGATGTCCACTTGCCTCCCCAACAAGAGATGTCTCCATGTTATTAATGCATGGACAACTGCCGCCAACTCAAGATCGTGAGTGGGCTAGTTCCTTTCATTGGGCTTCAACTGACGAGAGGTATAAGCCACAACTTTCTTCTCTTGCATTAACACAGCGCTGAGACCTTTTAAAGAGGCATCACGGAAAACTTCGAATGGCTTGGATTCATCAGGAGGAGTTAAGACATGAGCTGAGACAAGCTTCTCTTTGAAGGTGTTGAAACTAACGTCACACTCAGGCATCCAAACATACTTGACATGCTTCTGGAGGAGGTTGGAAAGAGGCTTTGAAATCTTTGAGAAATTCTCAACGAATCATCGGCAATAGCTTGCAAGTCCAAGAAAACTGCGGAGCTGCTTGACATTCTGAGGAGGTTCCCAGTTCACAATTGTAGAAACCCTCTCTGGATTAACAGCAATGCCTTTGGCGGAGATGATATGACCAAGGTAAAGAACTTCATCAAGCCAGAACTCACATTTGGAAAACTTTGTATAGAATTGATACTCTCTGAGCTTGTCGAGCACCAATCACAAATGTTTGGCATGGTCCTTCTTATTCTTGGAGAAGACCAAGATATCATCGAGATACACCAAGACGAATTCATTGGTGTAGGGGTTGAAGATGAAGTTCATCATGCGAGAGAACGTTGGAGGAGCATTGACAAGGCCGAAAGACATGACAGTATATTCATAAGAACCAAAACTTGTTCTGAATGCTGTCTTGGGAATATCTTGTTCGCGAATGCGATTCTAATGATAATCCATACGAAGGTCAAGCTTGGAGAACACCTTTGCACCTTTAAGTTGCTCGAATAGCTCATTGATGTTGGGAAGTGGGTACTTGTTCTTGATAGTCTTCTTGTTCAATGGACGGTAATCGACGCATAGTCGGTCCGTGACATCCTTCTTCTGGAAAAAAAGAACACCACAACCCCACGGAGATGAACTTGGTCTGATCAGACCCAGACGCTCTTGTTCATCGAGTTGTTTCTTCAATTCCTTCAGCTCTTTTGGCCCAAGCTTGTATGGACGCTTGCAAACGGGTTCTGTACCGGGCTCAAGATCGATAACGAACTCAACTGACCAGTGCGGAGGCATACCCGGAAGCTCTTCTGGAAAGACATATTGGTACTCATAAACGACTGGAATCTGAGAGATTGCGTCTAGCTCGCCCTTCTCATTGAGAGAGAATAACCGAATGGTCTCATCACGAGCGGCATAGATGATCACATCATCAGAAGAGTGTGTCAATTGAATCTCTCTGGCAGCACAATCAAGTTGAGCCTTGTGCTTAGAAAGCCAGTCCATACCGAGAATTAGATCAATATCCGAGTCGCCAAGTACAATTGGTTTAGACAGAAATTTATAGTTGCTCATCTTGATAGAAACATCCGGGACGCAATTATTAGATGTCATTTGCTTCCCCGGGGACACAATCTTCAACGGGATAGGAATCTTTTCCGTCACAAACTCATGTTTGGCAACAAAAGGTCTTGAAATGAAAGAAAGCGATGCACCAGTATCGAATAAAACTTTTGCAGGAATGTCATTAACTGAGAGATTACCCATTATCACATTAGTAGATTCCTCCGCTTGAGCTGCATTCATCATGTTCACCTTAGCATGCTTGGGATTATGCTTGACCACTGCACTGCTAGAAGATCTCATAGGAGGAGGAGGCGGAAGACGCCTTTGGTTGAAACACTTGTTCGCATAGTGACCTTTTTGCTGACATTTGTTGCAAGTCACCTCTGAGAGCGGACGATGATAAGGAGCATTTGACCTTGGAGCTTGATTCTGAGACTTGTTCTGATAGCCTGGTTGGGTGGGTGGGAAGATCCATGGCCACCTTTGTTCTTTTGCTAGAAGGTTGACGAAGCGGAGGGGGTGGAGGAAGCCAGAACTTCTGATGCTTAGCAGCCACTTGTGAGGAAGAAGAAGACTGAACTGCATCCCTGATTCTCTTCTTAGAAGCCTCCCACCTGAGCTGGGCAGCTTCTTGCTTTAGTGCCATGTTATAGAATTGATCAAACTCAGTCGGCTCAACAAGAACGAGTGCTAACTGCAGATCCTCTCTAAGGCCACCTCTGAAGTGATAGATCATGTTCTTCTCATCAGGAACATCTTGTTTAGTGAAGCGAGCAAGTTTCTGAAACTGGATGTTGTATTGATACACGGACATGCTGCCTTGCTTGAGATTGTGAAACTCCTCACGCTTGCTCTCAACAACACCTGTAGGAATGTGGTGAGCTTTAAAGTCCCGATAGAAGTCAGTCCAAGTAATCACTCGACCTCCTCTGGAATCTTTGTATTGTTGATACCAATCGGCAGCTTGGTCCTTGAGTTGAAAAGAAGCAAACTTGACAAAGTCCTCAGGTGTGACATTGCTACATTCAAAATGCTTGTTGATGTCCACGAGCCAATCATCGGCGTCTGTGCCCTCGGCACAGTAGCTGAAAGACTTCCACTGATTTCCAGGGAACTGGTTGAGGGTAGCAAACTGAGGCTGATGATTGAACTGCCCTTGACCTTGATTCCCTTGGTTGCCTTCGCCCTGGTTGCTCCCTTGCATGAGCTGAATCAGTATCTGAGCGTTGGCGTTGGTGGCAGTCATCAAAGCTTGCCATGCCCCCGGAGGCGGAGGAGCAGGCGGAGGGTTCGACTTCTCTCCATCACTGCGTTTTGGATTCTGACGCGTTGGCGGAGCCATCCTGAAGAGGGTGACATCCGTTAACATCTTGATAGACAGATAGACAAGTTGAATCAACGGATAGAAATTGCAACATATCGTCTTCACAATAAACATTCGGACAAGGATTGAACGAATGAATTCCAAAGCTAACATCACACGTCCATTAAGGTGAGAAGCCACTTGATAAGGGGTTGATGAATGAAATAACAAGGTACAACTGAAACAAATAAGTGGTAAGGATTACCCAATCGCAAACCAAATATCTGTGGGAAGAAATGCTAGAGCTACTTGAATTCCCACCTACAAACTCCCGAAACTTTCTGGTTATGCAATCAGGTGTTGGGGATACAGGGGACGCAATATATCTCACCCAAACTAACAATCCCTAGATCCAGCTGTATCCATCCGTCAACACATAACCAAGAAAACTCCGGAAATCATGTACCTCAACCTTCGAAAAGCATCCGTTATACGAGTTATGGCAATACTCCCGAACTCCCACCCCAGTACTGGGTGGCTTCGAGGTGATCTCACCAACAAACTGCATAAAAGAGATTTTCGATGTCGGCGAAACTCAGGTATTCCAGAACTACAACGATAAAATTGTGACGACAACACCTCGGAGCTCAATTCCCCGGGACACTGCCACAACCCCTAAATGTCAGGAGGCACCAAGAACAATGTTCTCGTCACAAGAATATCGGAACGATTCCAAGATACCCGCGTGATCCTAAAAAATCTTTTAGTGAAATTTCAGGAGGAAAGTCAAAACATCTACGTCAGGAGACCTCACTAGAGCGACGAAGGGACTGAGGAGTAAAAAGAATCCTACTCTCCGATATATATATAATCCTAAGACTCAAAACATTTTTTGTTCTAGACTCAACAACGCCAGCAATTCGATCAAGCAGGGGGCTCCTACGTCGGGATGACATTAACTGAGTTTTCAATGCACTTATGTGCATAATTCAAATTTGAACTACATGCACATGCTCCAGTGCATATAAATTGGTTGAAAAATCAAATTGTGTCCTTGGGTGCATGCTTAGTTCCCATGGAAGAAATGGGAATGAATTTCGAACACCAGGGCACCGTTGATTGCCGGCAAAACATTGAGATGCCTGGATTTTAAATTCTAGTAAACCCAAAAACTCGTTTGAAATTCATGAAACTTGGCATGCTATCATGGAATGGCACCTGACATGCTGTGGCATTTTTCGTGTCCATTTTGAGAGAAGGCGCACTTGAATAATGTAACGCCCACGATGCGGCTATATCTCTCACGTGTCGAGGCACGACTTAGAGGGATAACCGCATTGTAGGTTTTGTCGCAAGAAGGGTCATCTTCACACAATCCCATGTAATGAACAAGAATGGGATAAAGAGGGTTGGCTTACAATCGCCACTTCACACAATACTTAAATAAATCATACATTATTCAAAATACACACATGGACCGACTACGGTCAAATACAAATGAAAAGAAGATAACCCCAAATGCTAGATCCCCGATCGTCCCAACTAGGCTCCACTACTGATCATCAAGAAATGAAACATAGTAACGACCAAGGTCCTCATCGAACTCCCACTTGAGTTCGGTTGCGTCACCTACACTGGTATCGTCGGCACCTGCAACTGTTTTGGTAGAATCTGTGAGTCATGAGGACTCAGCAATCTCACACCCACGAGATCAAGACTATTTAAGCTTGTGGGTAGGAAAGGGGTAATGAGGTGGAGCTGCAGCAAGCACTAAGCATGTATGGTGGCTAACATACGCAAATAAGAGCGAGAAGAGAAACAACGCAATGGTCGAGAAGCTAGAAGTGACCAAGAAGTGATCTTGAAACTACTTACGTTCATACATAACACAAGACCGTGTTCACTTCCCGGACTCCGCCGAAAAGAGACCATCGCGGCTACACACGCGGTTGATGTATTTTAATTAAGTCAAGTGACACGTTCTCTACAACCGGACATTAACAAATTCCCATCTGCACATAACCGCGGGCACGGCTCTCGAATGTTTATACCCTGCAGGGTTGTCCCAACTTAGCCCATCACAAGCTCTCACGATCAACGAAGGATATTCCTTCTCCCGGGAAGACCCGATCAGGCTCGAGATCCCGGTTACAAGACGTTTCGACAATGGTAAAACAAGATTAGCAAAGTCGCCCGATGTGCCGACAAATCCCGATAGGAGTCGCACGTATCTCGTTCTCAGGGCACACCGGATGAAAACTACGTACATCAACCGAAGACCCCGAGTGAGGGGGTGGCACCGCAAGTGGCTCTAGGTTGGACCAACACTCGGAGGAGCATTGGCCTAGGGGGGGGGGTAAATAAAGATGACCCTCGGGCTCGCGAAAACTCAAGGGAAAAGGCTTAGGTAGGCAAATGTAAAACCAAGGTTGGGCCTTGCTGGAGGAGTGTTATTCAAAGCGAACTGTCAAGGGGGTCCCATAAATCCCCAACCGCGTAAGGAACACAAAATCAAGGAACATAACACCGGTATGACGGAAACTAGGGCGGCAAGAGTAGAACAAAACACCAGGCATAAGGCCGAGCCTTCCACCCTTTACCAAGTATATAGATGCATTAATTAAATAAGAGATATTGTGATATCCCACCATATCCATGTTTCAACATGGAACCAACTTCATCATCACCTGCAACTAGCAACGCTATAAGAAGGGCTGAGCAAAAGCGGTAACTTAGCCAAACAACAGTTTGCTAGGAAAGGATTGTTAGAGGCTTGACATGGCAATATGGGAGGCATGATAAACAAGTGGTAGGTAGTGCAAGCTTAGCGATAGAGCGAACAACTACCAAAGCAAAGATAGAAGTGATATCGAGGGTATGGTCATCTTGCCTGCAAAGTTCTCAGAGTTGTCGAAAGCTTGATCCTCATCAGCGTACTCAACGGGTTCCTCGTTCACGAACTCATCTCCCGGCTCTACCCAAAGCAAGAACACAAGCAACGGAGCAACAATCAATCACGGTGCAATGCACAAGAAACATGATGAATGACATGGCATGGAATGCAAGATATGATGTGCAATGCATATGAGTACTCCGGAAGGAAAAAGGTTGGACAAGGCATCAACATGGCAAACCAAGTATGCCGCTAGATAGATGAGTTGATTTCGGTCGAAATCGATATAAGGATCGCCGGAAACGGATAGACGGTTTGCAAATGACAAGACAAGATATGATGCAAACTGCTAAAACAGCAACATGGCCACTTGGATGCAATCTATAAATATGCTACAGCACCCAAACATGTGAACAAAATACATGGCAGTGATGTACAGGAGATGCTCTACAAAACATGAACACTGAGCTACTGCTATAACTCACTCGAACAGGTCTCAACCAGCATGGCAAAAATGTAATGGCAACAGTCTTACAGACTCAGTGAAAATGCTAGACATAGCAGAAATAGATTCAACATTGCCTCTTTACAAGCTTGATGAACTCACTACAAGGCATGTCATGGCATGGAACAAATGGAAATGAAGCTATCCATGTGCAAAACAACCACATAGCCTTTTTGCATGAATATACACATAAAAGACAAAACAACAACATGATGTAAAATGACATGCTCATGAACTTGCTCAAATGCAGTAACTAATGCCACCACTGGATTGGTGGGATTTTTCTAGCCCAAAAACATATATAATATGTTGGGGTTGCTGTAGAAAAATCATCACAAGTGCAATAAGTTAAAACCTGCCCTAAAAGGAATATGACAGAAATAGCATTTTCCTTATTTGGAAACGTCCAGAAATGGACTTGCCCGAAATGGATAGATCCCATATGCTAGAAATGGAATATTCGCTGGGAAAATAAACATAAAAGAAAAAGGAGAAAGTGGAGGGGGATGACAGGTGGGGTCCTGACCCCTAAGAGGCTGACTAGTGGGACCCTGCTGTCATAGAAACAACGATCCCAGCAGAGAAAAAAAGGGGGCTACAATAAACTGCCCTTGGGGGGATTCGATCCCTGATCTGCGGGGTGGATGAGACGGGTCGCTACCACTGGGCTAGGGTGGGTATGCTGCTTAGCAAGTGGCTCTGCTCAACTTGACTCAAACCAGGGCCATGGCCACCTTCTCCATACACGCACAGGAAAGACGGTGACCGCACCGGCTAGCGGCGGCGCGTCTAGCGGAGCAGAGGAACTCCGGCGGGCACACGGGATTGAGAGGGGAGCACATGCGTGGTCGCACGCGCGCAACCGAGGACTGGGCGCTCGAGCACGAGCATAGCTCTCCTCGGGGCCATGGCGTTCGCGGCGAGCAGGGAAGCAAGCAAGGCGGCGTGAGGCAAAGCCGGGCGTGTGGAAAAGTGGTGTGGGTGCCCGTGCGGCAGCTCGAGTACGAGCTCATGCTCGTCTCGGGTATGGCGGCAGCAAGGCTGCTGCTCCTTGCGTTCGAGCGCGCGCGTTAGGGATGGGGCGTGAGTCGACTGCATCTAGGCGGGAACCGGAGCGCGGGGACGCACGGGCGCGCTGCAGCAAGTACACACAACAAAACTACAGACTTCGCCGGAGCACCGGGAGCACAGCAAAAACACGGATCAATCGAGTTTCACGGGGTCCTATATGCCATGGAAAGACAGGGAGAGGTAGGTGCTTTACCCAGCACAGCCTAGGACACGATGGAGTCGACGGAGATGAGCCGGAGACGATGCAGGGGAGCTCTGAACTTGGTGGGGCTGCTGTCCATGAAGCAGAGGAAAAAGACGGTCGAGGGAGTCGATCTGGAGGCCTTGTGGTCGCGTGCGTCGTGGAAGGAGTCGGAGAGGTACTTGACGGTCCTCTCCACGGCATTAGGAGGTTCGGAGGCGCGACGTGGACGGCTACCCCGAGCTCGAGCGCTTGCTCGCTCGGGTCATGGTGGGCAGGGCGACAGCGAGGCACGTGGAGACCTACCTGGCAGCGGCGAGGGCAAGAGAGGGACGGAAGTGGACGAGGGGACTAGGGCTAGGTATAGGACACCATATATAGGGGCTAGGGGCGCCGGACGGCCGTCAAATCAACGAGCTCGTCGACGTGGCGCGTCTGGATGAGCTGCCGTAGAGGGGAGACGACGCTCCTGTCGCTAGCGGGCTGGATGGGCTGCTGCTACTACGCGAATTGGGCTGCATGCACTGGTTGATGGGCTGCTAGACTGGGCTGCTGCTCTCTCTTCATTTTCCTCAGACAGAAAATAAAACAGAAAAGCACAGGAACATAGGACAGGTGTATGAGATATATATAAAGACATTCTCATGATCCTGAGGTATTGATTTATTTTATAAAATTGTCCTGGGAAATTTAGAGGAAGTAAAATAATTCAAGTTTGAATTGAATTCAAACTTGAGCCATTTTAAAACCTAACCAAAACAACTTAGATAAAGCTGAAATTTGACAGAGAGGTAAGTAACATGGTGATAGAATATTGAGGCAAAGTTGAACATTAATGGAGGAGGGTAAAATGGCACTTGCTAAAAGAAAGAAAAAGAAGGAGAGGTGGTGATGCATGGATCACACATAGAACATGCAACAACATATCATGCATGCATATCATGGAAATGCATGTTGACATAAGCACAACACAACATTGATATGCACATGATGCAAACATATGATGGCTAAAAGGAATATGATAAGAAGCACAAATGCAATATGACAAGGTAAGCATGGCAATGAAATGAGTAGAACAACATAACAAAACAAAATGAGACGAAAAGATGGAACCCCAAATGGAATTGGATGGAGATCAACATGGATATATTGCCAAATATGGAAGTTTTACATCTGGGTGTTACAAATAATGACAGCCAACAAAGGCATTTTGAAAAAATAGCTCCCACTTTAATATCACAAACGTTTGTAGAATTCAAACCCTATGCATTCTTTTAACCATTCTATAAAATATGGAAGTTTTACATCTAGTTGTAGGAGGTGCTGTGTGGACAGCTGCTTGACCTTGACTGAACGGGAGGCATGCGAGCGCAGTCCGGTGCGCAGGCTGACCGAGAGGCATGCAAGCCACCCTCCAATGTGCAGGCTCACCGGGAAGTGTGCGAGCTGTACGCTGCTCAAGCTCACTGGGAAGCGAGCCCTTTGACTTCCATGGCCACCCGCTTTCCTTTCCATTAATGGTGCCCGAGCCGCTGTTTAATACGGGCCGCCTTACTATTCGCCTCCCATTCCCGTCCCTCCCACAGACCTCCACCAACGCCATGGCGCAGAACGATCATCTGCCACTAGTCTTCAAGTTTGGTGAAGTCGACTCCGAGCCGGAGGAGATAGAAAATAAGGAGGTATGGGGCCTCATGGACATGGCCCAGAACGAGCTGGTCGCGGCGGTTGCTGCCCGGGCGTGAGGCGACTGCATCTAGGCGAGAACCGGAGCGCGGGGACGCACGGGCGCGCTGCAGCAAGTACACACAAGAAAACTACAGACTTCGCCGGAGCACCGAGAGCACAGCAAAAACACGGATCGATCGAGTTTCACGGGGTCCTATATGCCATGGAAAGACAGGGAGAGGTAGGTGCTTTACCCAGCGCAGCCTAGGACACGATGGAGTCGACGGAGATGAGCCGGAGACGACGCAGGGGAGCTCTGAACTTGGTGGGGCTGCTGTCCATGAAGTAGAGGAAAAAGACGGCCGAGGGAGTCGATCTGGAGGCCTTGTGGTCGCGTGCGTCGTGGAAGGAGTCGGAGAGGTACTTGACGGTCCTCTCCACGGCATTAGGAGGTTCGGCGGCGCGACGTGGACGGCTACCCCGAGCTCGAGCTCTTGCTCGCTCGGGTCATGGTGGGCAGGGCGACAGCGAGGCACGTGGAGACCTACCTGGCAGCGGCGAGGGCAAGAGAGGGACGGAAGTGGACGAGGGGACTAGGGCTAGGTATAGGACACCATATATAGGGGCTAGGGGCGCCGGACGGCCGTCAAATCAACGAGCTCGTCGACGTGGCGCGTCTGGATGAGCTGCCGTAGAGGGGAGACGACGCTCCTGTCACTAGCGGGCTGGATGGGCTGCTGCTCCTGCGCGAGTTGGGCTGCATGCGCTGGTTGATGGGCTGCTAGACTGGGCTTCTCTCTTCATTTTCCTCAGACAGAAAATAAAACAGAAAAGCACAGGAACATAGGACAGGTGTATGAGATATATAAAGATATTCTCATCATCCTGAGGTATTGATTTATTTTATAAAATTGTCCTGGGAATTTTAGAGGAAGTAAAATAATTCAAGTTTAAATTGAATTCAAACTTGAGCCATTTTAAAACCTAACCAAAACAACTTAGATAAAGCTGAAATTTGACAGAGAGGTAAGTAACATGGTGATAGAATATTGAGGCAAAGTTGAACATTAATGGAGGAGGGTAAAATGGCACTTGCTAAAAGAAAGAAAAAGAAGGAGAGGTGGTGATGCATGGATCACACATAGAACATGCAACAACATATCATGCATGCATATCATGGAAATGCAAGTTGACATAAGCACAACACAACATTGATATGCACATGATGCAAACATATGATGGCTAAAAGGAATATGATAAGAAGCACAAATGCAATATGACAAGGTAAGCATGGCAATGAAATGAGTAGAACAACATATCAAAACAAAATGAGACCAAAAGGTGGAACCCCAAATGGAATTGGATGGAGATCAACATGGATATATTGCCAAATATGGAAGTTTTACATCTGGGTGTTACAAATAATGACAGCCAACAAAGGCATTTTGAAAAAATAGCTCCCACTTTAATATCTCAAATGTTTGTAGAATTCAAACCCTGTGCATTCTTTTAACCATTCTATAAAATATGGAAGTTTTACATCTGGCTGTAGGAGGTGCCGTGTGGACAGCTGCTTGACCTTGGCTGAACGGGAGGCATGCGAGCGCAGGCCGGTGCGCAGGCTGACCGAGAGGCGTGCAAGCCATCCTCCAATGTGCAGGCTCACCGGGAAGTGTGCGAGTTGTACGCTGCTCAAGCTCACTGGGAAGCGAGCCCTTTGACTTCCATGGCCGCCCGCCTTCCTCTCCATTAATCGTGCCCGAGCCGCTGTTTAATACGGGCGGCCTTACTATTCGCCTCCCATTCCCGTCCCTCCCACAGACCTCCACCAACGCCATGGCGCAGAACGATCATCTGCCACTAGTCTTCAAGTTTGGTGAAGTCGACTCCGAGCCGGAGGAGATAGAAAATAAGGAGGAATGGGGCCTCATGGACATGGCCAAGAACGAGCTGGTCGCGGCGGTTGCTCCCCCTGCTCCTGTCCCTGCTCCCATCCCCGCACCCGCGCCAGCGACCATCTCCGTAGCATTGACGGGCTGGTCGCCGAGCACTATCGCAGAGCTGGAAGCCGCGGGCGTCAGCGAGGTCTCCGCGGACCCGCATGAGCTCGTGTACATGCCAGCACCAGCGCCCGTGACCACGCCCGTGCGCGCCCGTCCACCCACTGTGGCGCCGACCCCCGTGCGTTTGGCTGCACCCGCTGCGCCCGTGCCCGTGCCCATGCGCGCTCCCCCCTCAGCGGCATGGGACGCTGCCGTCGGCCGCTACCTCTCAGCGGTGCCAGTTGACGTCCTCCCGCGCCCCGCCCGTCGATCGCGCGATGACACAATGTTTGATTTCAAGTGAAGAACATTTTGTGCTGCCTTGAAGACTTCAAAAACGGCGTCCCGGAGGACGACAACGACAACGACGGTGCGGCACGCCGCCTCCGCCGCGGCCGGAAATAGTTTTTTTGGTGTTTAATACTATATCTCGAATTCTTGATCATATGAATATAAATTCGCAGTGTGACTGAATGAAAGATATTGTTTGAACGAACTTGCATTTTTCTCTCTTAATGTACAGACTTATAAAATGATTTTATTTGGAAAGAAACGTCAATGGTTTTTAAATATAAAACACTCATCGCAAACATTTTAGTTAGAACACCCGGACGCAAACCGAGAGCTTCCCTAGGAAGCCAAGGGAAAATGTGCCGAGCAGGATTTCTGCATCCCTTCAACGTAAACAGTTGTTTTGCATGACTCGTGTGCAACCACGTACAAACAATTGGGTAAGATTTGCATATCTGTCATCTTGGGTATGTCGCCATTTGTCAAACTGGAAAGATTGACATTTGTTTATCTAGTAGTATTGCCATTTGTCAACCTTGTAACACTGCGATTTGTCAAAATATGCAGCTAAAAATCACTAGCACTATCTAATTTTTGCAACTAAAATCACTAGCACTATTCATATGGACACCACTAGCAGGCCTGAGTTCATGGACGCATATGCAAATGTACCATTGATTACATATAGCAAGTCACCAGCCCACAACGACAACGGGGATACACGTTGGATTATAGATCATTTCCAACAAAACATTCTAGTAAAGTTTTTCTCACACAACAAATAACAAAGCGATGAAATGAACTTCAGCTCAACCACTTGTCAGCGTTGGAAACGCTTGCTTTGAACCAGAAGTGATTCTCTGGGAAGGGCCCGCTACTGTCAATCTCGAGATCAACGTAGGACTGATCATCCAGCCTGAAGCTGTCACAGCCCTAGATTCATGACTGTAAATAGTTGCATCAGTGAGCATGTATCATGTTTAAATTCAAAGGAAATTTGAATTGGGGATGACCAAGCCCTGGCACTAAATCAATTCAACTAGGTTCAAGTTTAAATCTTTTCAATGAACCCAGAATGCCCTTTAGAAAAGTTCATGATTTTTGATAAAGGTCAAAACCTCTGCCAAAATGATGCACATATTTTTAGGCCATTCTGGTTATTTGAATTAACTCATATTGTATTTGATTTGGGGCATTTAAATACTATAAATATTTTAAATGCTCCAATAATTTTGGAATTAGTTGAGGGCCTCTCGAATAATTCATTTAGTGCCCTTAACTATTTTTCAGAATTTTTAAAAGCGATTTGGTTTGAAAAACCAAATTAAAACAGATTCGCATAAATAGATAGCAGAAACAAATGAATAAAAGACAGAGAGAGAAGTTACCTGGCCACCTACCTGGCGCAGCCCACCTGGTAGCCCGTCTGGCCGGGCCAGCACACCAGGGGCAGGGAGGTGTTCTTCCTCCCGCCAGTCGGATGCACAGCGCGTGCCCGACGCGCGCGCGGCTACCGCACGCCACCTCGTAGTCCCTGGATGCATGGATGAACGCCCGGTGTCGTCCCGATCTGCACGACCTCTCTCACTCTCCCCTGCTCTCTTCCTCGTCGTACCCCACCTCACCGAACGCACCCACCGCCGCCGACGAGCACCACCGCGCCCAAAGCCACTGCCTCGCCTCGTCGATGCGCTCAGAAGCTTCGCCTCGACCCCCTCTTCCTCCTCACAGAGCCACGTACCACCGGAAGCCCCGCAACGTCGTCCCCGACCTCGTATTCAACCTCTGGCCGCCGGCGAACTCACCGGGGATTCGCGAGCTCCAGTCCCTCCCCGGCCTCGCCGTTGCCTCTGCTGGATTCACCGTGAGCCCCTGCCCTTTTCCCCTCTCTCCCCGTGCTCATCCGCGCCTTCTAACCACCGTGGCCATCGGAGCCGATAGCTCCTCGCCACCGGCCATGTCGCCACCGCGGCTACGGGCCTGCAAGCACGCGTCCAAGCTCTCCACTGAACTCATTGCACCCCCACGAGCCTAACGCGCCCATCCGCGGCTCCTGCCATGGCCGGCATCGTCGGTTCTGTCGATGCTCGAACTCCGGCGACCGCAAAAGAGCTCACCGCCGTCGGCTCCGGCCACCCCAGCACCTCCCACCGCCATCGTTCGATGCGTGCCACTCCGCTCGTCCGAACGCAACAAGCCGCGCCTGAATTAGTGCCCTGTGGCTCGATTCCGACGCCCTCCACCGCGTCTGGCCTCGCCGGCGTCGAGTCGCCAGTGGGTTTGACCCCGCTGGCCCGGGTTGACCCCGGTTTGACCTCCCCTGGGTCCTGACGTGTGGGCCCAAGCCCCTGTTTAATTAGTGTTAGGTTTAATTAGTGTTAATTAACTTAGTTAACCCACTGACTCGCTGACATGTGGGCCCAGCCCTGCTGACATTTTAGTTAGTGTTAGCTTAGCGCTAATTAACTCAGTTAATTAACTGAGTCACTGACCAGCAGGCCCCACTGGTCAGGTTTGACCTGGACCGGGTCAGTTGACCTGCTGAGGTCAGCATGACGCAATGCTGATGCAGTAATAGGCTTTTCTGGATTTATTCTTTTTCAGGTAATTTCAGAAAATAGTGCTAACTTCTAAAAATCATAGAAAATAATCTATAACTCAGAATGAAATAAATTATATATGAAAAATGATCAGAAAAATCCAATCTATCCATTTGCACTGGTTTCATGCATGTCTAAATAACTTAACCTTGCTGTTTAGATCAAAACATGATAATGCACTTTATAAGTTCTTAGTTTGAATTTGAATTTGAACCTTTGGTTCAAATCAACTCAAACCCTTCTGTTCTTAACTGCATTAGCTCAAATCACAGCATTTTGACATGTCATGATCATGCATCATATTGTGCATCGCATTGATTGTGTTCTTTCTGTGTTTGTCGCTGATTGTTCCCCCTCGGTAGACGTATGTTCCGATGATGAGTTCGATGACACCGATGAAGAGCTATATCATCTTCAGAAGTGCCAGGCAAGCAAAACCCCACTTGTTCATTCTGATACAATCCCACTCTCTCGCTCCTGCTCTCTTTTAGTGCATTAGGACAACATCGATTCAACTGTTACATGCTGCGGTAGCTGAACCCCTTTTCCTCTGCATGACCTGTCATTGCCACAGTAAATAGATGAAACCCACTAGCATGAGTAGGAGTTGTTTGAGCCCTGATGTGCCTACTCATTCATGCTTGTTTGTCAATGCCTACTACTGCTTAGAGTTGAGTCAGGTCTGATTCATCGGGGATGAATTGGAATGGTGATGAACACGTCCTACTGGGTGTGAGCTAAGTGTGTGAACACGATTTGGTAAAGGTATCGATGAGAGGCCATGTAGGAGTACATGGTGGGTTGTTTCATTGGAACCGTCCTTAAGCACTAAGATCTGTATGTGTGATTTAAGATTCAGCTACTACCATGCATTGGGCCCGAAACCAATGGACCTCTCGGCTTCTTATCCACCCTTGTCTTCTGTTCAGGAGTTGCAAGTAGTTTCTGTTGTTTGTAGTATGCTGGAGGCCGTGAGCAGTGCTGACCTGAGGGGTGGGCTGTGATGCAGTAGGCACGTGGCACGGTGTACCGGGCACCCGTTTGGTGTCTCGGGAACCCTGCTCACATCGTTCGGGGCCGTATGTGGAAACCTCGGCCGGACTCCCTGCGGATGGAACCTGAATAGGCGATAAACCTGGACTAGAGGCTTGAGTGTTTAGGTAGGCCGTGGCCGACACCCTCGCTGGGCTTCCGCTTGAAGGTTGCCGAGTACATGTCGTCTAAACGGCGATAAGTGGTGATAGCATGTGTGAAGAAGTACACCCCTGCAGGGTTAACATCATCTATTCGAATAGCCGCGTCCACGGTAAAGGACTACTTGGTTGCCTATACAGTTCATAGACAAGTGAAAGTGGATACTCTAAAATGCGCAAGATAAGCGTGAGTGCTATGGATGGCCTTCTCGTAGGGAGACGGGAGCGGATCCATAGTGGTGTATTGATATGGTGAATATGTGGACTCGTGTGCGCCACCTCAAAAGAGTTACTTGCAGTCATAGTTTAGGATAGCCACCGAGTCAAAGTTGGCTTGCTGCAGTTAAACTCCACCACCCCCCTTTGTTGATAATGATGCATATGTAGTTAGTTCTGATGTAAGTCTTGCTGGGTACATTTGTACTCACGTTTGCCTATTTTATGTTTTGAAGAGAGACGTCAGTCTCGCTAGTAGTTCCGTGTGGACTTCGACATTTAGCTTGATACCTCAGCTACGATCTTGTGCCCTCGGTAGGATCTGGTAGATAGTCAGGCTTCTCAGCCTTTTTCATTTGTAGATGTCTGTACTCAGACATGTTAAGCTTTTGCATGTGCTTTGAATTGTATGCTCTGAATGTTGGGTCATGATACCCATGTTTGTAATATCTTGGCTCCTCAGAGCCTAATGAATAAATACTTGAGTCGTAGAGTTATGCTGTGATGCCATGTTGTATTTACACATATCGAGCATATTGTGTGTATGATTGAAATGCTTGGTATGTGTGGGATCCGACAACCTAGTTGTTT
Organism: Triticum aestivum; assembly: GCF_018294505.1. Classification (NCBI taxonomy): domain Eukaryota; kingdom Viridiplantae; phylum Streptophyta; class Magnoliopsida; order Poales; family Poaceae; genus Triticum; species Triticum aestivum. The sequence goes on along the minus strand of NC_057805.1, from coordinate 412,506,395 downwards.
ATCCTTGGTAGCCTCTCTTATGGGGAAATGTAGTCTTGTGCTTCCATGAGCCATAGTAGTCCGCTACAGCCCGGTTCACAAGAGTCCTGCTAGCCCAGCACTACTGCTCCGGAACACTTGACTGGCCGGTATGTGATTAACTTCGTTCCTGTGTCTGTCCCTTTGGGGAAATGTCACGCGGTGACATCCGGAGTCCTGCCTAGCCTGCTATAGCCCGGGTTCACTGGAGTCCTGTTAGCCCAGTGCTACAGCCCGGATTCTCACGCTGCTGACGGACATGCTCGATGTTGAATCATGTATGCATGTCCCCGTATGTTAGTGCCACTTTGGGTTCACGACTAGACATGTCGGCCCGGCTTCTCTGTCATATGGATGCTAGCGACACTATCATATACGTGATCCAAAAGGCGCAAATGGTCCCGGGACATGGTAAGGCGATACCCGTGGGAATACCATGCGTGAGGCCGCAAAGTGATATGAGGTGTTACAGGCTAGATCGGTGTGACTTAGAATCGGGGTCCTGAGAGAAGCGGCCTATGTCAGGACCCATATTAGGATGGTAGGAAAGCATAGCAATGTCTGAGGAATAGATACAGTTGCTTCTCATAAATGGTAGTAACATTGTGTCAACAGCAGCTGGATCGCCTTCCACCATCATTGGATAGTTTTGCCCAAGGAAGAGCGAGTTTCCTCCAAGACTTTCAATACTGAACCAGGGAGAGGGTCTTGGTGCTAGTACACTAGTATCCATCTCGAATAACCTGCAACGGATGTTGGAATAGGTCCAGAGAGTGCGACCATGCGATACAACACATGCCTCCTAAGTAACATTAGCAGTGCCCTGTATACAGACAAGAAGAGGTGATCCATCGGAATAAGTTGCCAGGCGCCACTGAGTATATGGGTCCAGCTCGTCCTCATGCTCGCGATCATCAGCATCGTCATCTCCCCCTTGGTCATAAATTTTTTCAAGTATAGGTGGTGGAATGTTCACAGGACCTTGGAAACACAAGAAGGTTAATTAATTAGTAAAGGGAAACTAGCTAACCCGCATGCATGTGGATGAAACAATTATAATTACGGTGGAAGACAAACATACCAAAAGCATGATGATTCCATGCAAAAACACTTCCACAAGTGGTGGCAGCAAACACAAGACCCTAGTATTGAATTGCATCACAGTACTCATCTGTGTACAGAAATTGATTTTTGAGCAATATCCATCGAGGCGTGGAAGTAAGGAAGGCAACAAGCTTGTCGAAGATAGCAACAACTTCATAGATCGAGCAATCCCAATAGCGGTTGGGAACTCGACAAATTGCTACCTTCCGTAGACGACAGTCACCATGATCGTATTTGAACTCACGTAGAATACCGGTGTACTCAACCTCTGGGCAGTCGTTTGAGATTTTTGGAAGTGGAACCCGGTGACGAGTGTACACATTCACAAGTTCCCACTCGCAGTTGTACCCAATATAAACAACCCAATCTCCATTTGCGCCTGCCCAAGCTTTGCCCTCAAGCGATGGCATCTTAACATCATACGTGTCATTATCAAGCGGCATCAACTTGCACAAGGGAAGGCTTCCCTCGTCCCCGCGCCAGTCAGCAGGGTCACGGCGAAGAAGATAGGGGAGATCAAACCGCTCCTGGACCCTTGGGTTCCTTGTAATGATGTTAGTAGTTGAGTCGAGAATGGTCTTGAATGAACCTGCCATGCTAGCCGAGGTGATGACGTCGCACCGATCAATGAGTTCCTCCACCACATCATCTTTCAAATAGGGGCAAGAATAATGGGGTCGTTTCCGGCCTATTCCCTCCATGGAGAAGATGATCGAACAATGGCAGAAGGAAGGGTGAAGGCAAATGGAGGGAGGAAGAGCGTGCGACAGCAGTTCCAAATCAAGAGGGAAAGGTGAAGAGGCGGTGGACGGTTGCCACGATACACGAAGAGGCACCTAGGGAGCGAACGGTTGCCACAGGGGTCACACATTGACGACAAGGGCCGAACGAATCACATGCGTATATTGCACACACCTTGATCTGGTTGACAGTTTCTTTTGTGTTGCCTAATCACAAACAATTCATCCGAGTGAACCGTATGATGTATATCACACACACCTTCATCTGGCTGCCCGTTTCTTTTGTGTTGCCTAATGACAAACAGTTCATCCAAGTGAACCGTATGCTGTGTATCGCACGCGCCTTCATCTGGATGGCCGTTTCATTTGTTCCTCCTCATCACAAACAGTTAATTGAACTGAATCGTACCCCTTCATCGCACGCGCAACTAAAACCCGAACCGTGTTTGATGCATCTGTCATCGCAAACGTTCTATACATTTCTGACAGTTTTCATACATCACCGTTTGCAATTATTGCATCGCACACAGTTTCACCAAGGGTCTCCGATCGTAGTGTCGCGTTAGTAGCATCCTGCAGTAGTGTATCCATCAGCTGGAAGTCAGGAGTACCCCACTTGATACCGGTCAACGCTCTAAACACAGCTTCATCATCAATAAGGTTGGATGGATCAATGTCAGGAGCGAAGGTGTGCTTACGAATCGGCGGGATGAGGTCCGTCTCCTGATGAACCGGCGCCTTCACCTTCTTATTATCAGCATCATAAGCCGCCTGGTATTGGGATAAATTGGTTTCTTCAGCCAGCCGGGTTGCTAATGGACGCATTGCTCTTGCTATGTCTGCAAAGTCGTCAGCACTGAAGGGTGACCCATCCTCTTTGACACCTGGGCAACCATTGGCCAGATCTTCCATATCAAAATCTGCTTGCCATGCATTTTCCCGGCTTAAAGCAGTTAAAGCACCGGCTCTGGCAGAGGCTCGCTTCAATTCTTCAATCCTTTTAGGTACCACTGACAACCTTTCTAATGTGTCCTTGATAAGAGTGGGCGGCAGTTTCTTGTGCAGAGCAGCAGCAATGGTCTGTTGAGCGCCAGTATATAACTGTTCTACAAGAGTGTAGACAGCTTTAAGCCGGATGCGCATATATGAGCGAAAATTGGCGCTCCGAGAACCTGTATCAGTGAACTTATCGATAAGCCGGAAGATGATCTATAATATGTTTGTTGAGATGCAAAGAGGTTGTATTTCCAGCTTACCAAAGATAGCTGATTATGTGTTATTTATTTGCTATTTTAAACCAGACAGCTCATCAGTCACCAGTTTAGGTGCCATTTCAGCATCCTCTGCTCTCTTCAATAGAGCTGCCTTTTCAGTTTCCCAGCCGTTTTTGTCAGCGTTCAAGTTTTGCTTAAGCTGCTCAATGTTCTCCAAAGCAGTCTTTAGTTCTGATTTGGCATTGGATGTTTCAAATTGTTGAATTTTAATGTTGGCCTTCAGATCATTCAGCTGCTAGTACTTCTCAATCAGTTCAGCATGTGATATAAACAAACATGGACATATGTTATGAGTATGATCATTGTTGAAGTCCCAAGCATAATACAAGTATTTTCCTTGGCACTTGGGGGCTAATGTCTTTTGCTCTTAAGATCTTTTTGAAGTCCCTAGCACAATACAAATATTTTCCTTGGCACTTGGGGGCTAATGCCTATTGCTCTTTTCAAAGATGAATTTATATGATGACTCGGGTATAATGATATGACCCGTTTTACCAAAGTTATGTATTGATGTGTGGATCTATCAATGCTGACAAGTCCCGGCATAACCCGATGATTTCAGCCGGCCCTTGGGTGCTACGGATGAGAAGTTCATTAGTACTACTTAAAGTCCCGGCTTAATTCCATGATTCAAGCTGGCCCTCGGGGGCTACTAGTGATGATATTCAGTTTCTTTGTGGCAATTGGAAAGTCTACAACATATTCAATCTTATCATATCTAATAGACTTGGTGGCTAATAGAAATATAATTATGATTACCTCATAGCGTTCCTTCATCAAATTGACTAAGCCGGCTTCGAAGTCACGGCTGGTGTACAGACGGTTCAAATAACCAGAGTGGTTGTCTTGGGCACTTAACTGGGCGTAGCTTTCTAAGTCTACCTTCCACTTGCCTTTATCTTCAGTAGAAATTTCTTCCTTGGAGCTGTGCTTGGATAAGACAGTGGGGTGACCCAACGTTGTGAAACCAAACCCGGTGACAACGACGTTGTAAGCTTAGAAATAGCCGGCTCAACGTCCATATGGTATATGGACACTTCATGGTATTCTGGTGGCGGATTATCAATGGTGGCCTCAAAAATTGGGTTAGAAGATTCTGGCTATTGTTTTTCCGGTTCAGACGGGTTGGAGTCGTCAACCGGTTTATTCAGTTTAGCCATTTTGCTGGGTTTGGCCTGACCACTGAGAATAAGACACACAAAGATGTCAGTATATTAAACAGACATGAAGTATGAATGATTGAATATACCCTTACCGAGGCACAGTCTTGAAAGCTGGGATCTGAGTTCCGGTTGAGTCGCCAGAAGAAGAATGAGATGTTCCCTGATAATTTGAACCAGACGGGTTAAGTGGTTGACGAACAAGACCCGCCTTGGGATAATCTATGTCAGAAATTTTCGAGACCTCCTGTTGACGCTTGCGAGGTGCTGGGGTGTTCAGTAAGCCGGAGGACAAAACTCCACTGCCACTGTTCTGGGTTGTACGGCGAGCTTCATGTTGCTGCTTCTTCAAAAGAAAGTTGGGATCCAAGTGAGCTAAAGGATGAGAAAAGCTTACTTTCTGGCTCGCTTGTCGGGTTTTCTGTGTTGACAGGGGTACTGCATCTTCTCCACGGCTGGCGTCTGCTTCATCCTGATAATAGTCATTGTCAATAATATGTACAAAAAATGAGCCAAGGGAATCAAGTTCTACCTCCGACTCATCATCATCATCTTTTTCATCCAAATTAAATAATTTAGCAGCGTTGGACTTCTCCTTAGCAGGCCTTTTGGTGGCTTTGCTCTTTGTCCAGGTTTTCTTTGTTTTTTCTGGCAATTTCTTGGACCAGAAAGGTGAGTCAGCCTATAAACAATGGATGAGCAAGCAAAAAAAATAGAAATATGAATCAAGTACAAGCTGGGTTTAAAACTTACAGCTGGCGGCTCATTCAGCATACAGAAAGGGCTCAGTCCGAATTGACTGCAATCTTCCAAGCTCTCATTCAACAGAGTCTTGGTCATGTTATTGATGTCTTCCTCAGTTATTTCGATGTTATAGTGGAGCTGAGTGTCTGTTAGCTCGCCAATGTACTCACACATTAAATCGGGCCGGATGGTCAACGACAAGACTCTACAAGCGACCCAGCAGCGAACTAAATCAATTCCGGTTAAGCCGTTCGCCATTAGAGCTTGGATCTTTGCGAAAACCTCCACATATTTCTTCTGTTCCGCTGTGCTGATACGGTCCGAAAGATGATGTCTGCTACTAAGCCGGCTGGCGCGGTAACCCGGCAAGGGGTTCTCTCCCTCTGGTGAGGTGTCTTGGTAATAAAACCAAGTATGGTTCCATTCCTTGGGTGGCTGGGCGGATTTGCAGCTGGGAAGATGGCTTCTTTCCAGCGTTGTATGGATATGCCATCTAGTTTAAGGCTAGGTCCATCTGTGAGTAGAATAACTCTCTGAATAGTTCTACAGTAGGCTCCTGTTGAAGGTACACCTCGCAGAACACTTGTAAATTGCAGATGTTTGAGACAGAGTTTGGACCGATATCTTGCGGATGAAGCTTAAAGAAGTGCAGTACATCTCGAATGAATCTTGAGCCGGGAGGACTGAAGCTCCGGACCATATGGTCCATAAACACCACAACTTCACTGTTTTTGGGCTCAGGTCGAGGTTCGCTTGCCGGATCCCTCCAATGGATGACCTCTTTTTTGGCTAAAACGCCAGTTTGAATTTACACATTCAAGTCTTCCTCCGTAACCCGGGAGATGACCTAGTTGCAAGCCGTGACAGTTTTGACCATCTCGAAAGAGCAAGGTCCCGAATGAAGGAAACATTACCGGCTTGAGATCATGCTGTTAAACTGGGTCATTGATTCAAAGATAAAATGCAATGGACAAGTGAGAAATTAAGCCGGGGATAAGCTTTGAAGCATTGGCGGCTTAAAAGGGGAATAATGGTACCTACCGCATTAAGGATTTTGCTGTTGAGCCGGACAGAGTATAACAGTCAAGATATACGTTGTGGAATTGAAGATCATGAACAAGTATGGTTAAACCAGAGATATATTGCCGGGTCAGGCAAGGTTCTAAAGCGTATGGTGGCGGTTTAACAAGATCTTTGTGTTTTATGATGAATCACAGTTTGCGGTATAAGCCGCCATGGTAGTTATGGTACTTCAGATTTGGCTAAGTGTTGGACAAATAGATTTTGCAAGATGAAGCAATAATTTTGGATCTACCACGGTTCTGAAAAGGCAGTAAAATCCTAATAAGGTGGTGATAGTGGAAAGCGTGGATGTTTGAATGGGAACTTCTATGGGGAGATGTTCTTCTAATGATAAAAATGAGTGTTAAAACTGCTTCCGCCCAAGGTTTGTGGATAATCCAGATTAAAAACCGCAAAAGTTGAAGGGAACGGCGAAGAACAGCAAGAGCGCCGACGAACAAGCGCGAACCCTAATGCAAATCTGAAGTGGAGGAAGAGGAGCACTTACAGTTGCATATGGACTGCGGTGGTTCACCGGAGCTTTCTGGTCCGATCAGGATGATGCAGTAGCCTGTGTTGTTGCAGTGGTCGGAGGTCGCGGCGGCGAAGGTCGAGTGCTGGAGCGGCCGCGTGAAGGAGGAAGACGAAGGAAGAGCCGAAGGGGAAAATGATAAAGACCTCCTTCCCCTATTTATAAGGGGGTGGCTGCAAGGCATGCGCGGGAATCGAGGAGGCCAAAATCATCATATGGCTATATGGCTGCCTCGGTTTTCGGGAGGTTCATTAAGATAAGTATCAATTAAGGATGTTCTGGGCCATGTCCGAAGTTAATGCGAAATGACATCATGGTGACTTAAGAAACTTCTGTGAGCTAACGCCAGGGCGGTTTATTGCAAGGTTTATCAAACAAGGTGGTGCGAAATTTTGACAAGTCAGGTATTGAGGATTGATGTGAACAAGTTCAGATCAACCTGGGGCCTAATGTTGGGGATACAACTACTATGTATGAACCGCCCAGGAGGGGCTGGGTTGTACCACAGGCGGTACCAATGAAGACGGCGGATCATACGAGCCTGTTGACGGCCCAAGACACAGAAGTGAGTTAAGGCCCAGGTGGATAAACCACCATGTATGTATGACTTGTATTGTAAGGCATATGTAATTAGTCTCCGAGCCGAACACATGTATGAGTCGTCCGGGACTCCGTGGGCCGCTGAGTGTCAACCTGTGTATATAAAGGGACGACCCGGCGGCGGCTTCAGGGCAAGAGAGAAGAGATCGAGAACTAGGTCAAGCCTATTCGCTCCCTGGTAATCGAAACACAAGCAATACCACCACAAACTGGATTAGGCCTTTACCTTCACCGCAAGGGGCTGAACCAATACAAACTCCCTGTGTCCTTTATCCTGTTTAACCCATTTAAGCTAACTTAGTTGCGATGACTCCACGACTAAGTCCTTATGCTAGGACATCTACCGTGACAATTCCACGACAGTCACGGAGGTGGACGACATCAATTTTGAGCCAAAAGAGCCTACGGAAGCGCGCGCGTGCTATGGCAATCAAATAGGCTGCATCCTACGGGCTTGCACCACCATCAACGATGTGAAACTATGGAAGATACCAGATATGAGGCAGTCCCTCCTAACGAAGCTGCACCAGGTGTTCTTGTTCCCGGGCCGGGATGAAAGCAAATATAAAAATCCAGATAAAGACCCGACAATGAAGAAGATAAACAAATGCACCATGGGCAAGTTTGCAGCGCGTTGTCCACCTGGAAAGTAAGGGTGAAACATCGGATCATCGACAAAAAAGGAACCTTACTGCGAGATTGTAAAGGATAATCCGGCAATTACGGAAGAGGAGTGTGAAATATTCAGGGCAGTTTGCGTTGCCGAAGCTGCCAAAGAAAAGTCAGAATACATGAAGGGGCTTCAAGAGAGGAACATGGGGTGCCACCACCTCAGAAGCCATGGTTACATGAGGAAGAGGTCCACGGGCCAAGGAGGACGCGGAACGCGAAAGTCTGGGCATCCCAGACCCCTTGGCGGAGTTCACCGTCCCGCAGGAGCGTGACATCCTCAGGGCCCGGTACCACTGGGACCCAGTCAAGAAGTTTTCGAGACGGACGCGGTCACGACGGAGTTCATGAGACTGCTGGTAATCTTTCATTTACCCCCTAATTTTAGCTTCTGATCAATTTGACTGCACGTTTAGTCATATTTGTAAACGATCCTTGTTCCTTTTGCAGGAGAGCAGCACAGGATCACGGCCGAAAGCGACTCGCCGTCTGAGGCGTTGGCGAGACCCAAGTGGGACAGCCTATTCAACCGGGCCTTGAACATATTGAAAGGACTCCCGGTGGACACTCGGCTGTCATATGGACGTGTGCACGGCATCAGAGATGGTGCCACGTGGAAGAAGTACTACCGTGAGACCACGGAGGAGACAAAGGAAAGACGAAGATTAACTAAAGAAAACATCGACAAGAAGGTTGCGATTGCGGTTGATAAGAAATCAACAGAGATAGTCAAAGTAGCGATAGCTACCGCAAATGAGGAAATGGCAGCTTCGTATGGTGTGTTGCATTCGGCTATCGTCAATTGGAGCAGGCAAAATCCCAATAAAGATGTAGGGCACTTTCCCCCCAGCCAACTTCTTCGGTTGTAGCTCGACTAGCATTGCACCAGGACCTGCTCCCACACCTGCACCAGCACCTACTCCTGCACCGGCTCCCGCACCTGCTCCTGCACCGGCTCCCGCACCTGCTCATAGCAGCCCGTCCTCCGTCTCGGACGTGCTCAGCGATGCTTCGTCTTTGGCTGAGCTCGACGCCCTCACGGTACTAGTCACACCGGCCCTCTTTAATAAATGTATAATATCCCGTTTCCGTTGCCTTTTAGATGTCTCACATCGCAGACATGTCTTTGCATGCCGACATAACCCCGTGCACCATATTGTAGACCATCAGCGACAAGAAGGTGGATGTGGGGAAGGCGGCAGTAGTGAAGCCGAAGGAACAATTGTTCCACAGCCGGCCGATCCACCCTGACGTCTTCAAGGTTTCCGTCACTAGAGTCAAACCGGGCCACAAGAATTTGGTTCCTCCGGTACTAGGGGGAGATGACGACGAGACCCCGCGGTGGCTTGGCGATTGCAAGAGGTGGGTCCTGTTATGGCCAAAGAGTCTGCTTCGTCTGGAGGCGGTCGGGAGCACACCCACGACCACGCAGCCTCAGCCTGGTATGCACATCAACACCCCACCTACCCAATTAGCGTTGCCTGTCGTGCTAGGTGATAGCGGACAGGGTGAGGAATAGGCTCCATTAGCCGCTGATGACGTCGCCGCCGTCGAAGAAGCAATGCATGATATCGATGCCATCGATGAGTATGACGATGACACTCTACAGTATTTCAATAATGGAGCCTATGACAATGGAGGATTGATGGCTCAGCAGTATGAGTACTCAGGATTTGAGCGTCATGAGTCGGTGCCTGAAATGCCGGAGGCTGGACGTATTATAGATGACCTTCTAGTAGCAAAGAATCATAGGAAGAGAGCGAGGAAATGCAACAAAGCTACTTCTATGATCCAGCCGCCTCCGCAGCCTCGGGTTCAAGACCCTATACCTATCATGGGTGCGGCGAAATACCATATCCCCGGTGATCCGATCCTACCTAAATCTGCGGTAGAGGCCATATACGGCGATCTAAGGAGACGTCATGATGATGTGCTGTGGAGAGCGAAAAGCCTGATCGCCTTGCAAAATCCAAGATACCCCCTCTATGTGGTAAACGTGTCGCAGCAAAGGTTGTACGTCGACACATTCCCCGCGGAGAAGTTCTTCCTTTGATTCGATTACATCTTTGACATGTTTCACTTGAAAAAGCTGGATTTTACGTTTGTCCGTCTTTTTGCCTTGTAGATGAACTACATCATCAGGACTTAGCAGATACCTTATATCTATGTCGCTGACCCGTACTTCATGCACGAGAGCTTCTGGTTAGTCTGCGAAATGCACCATGAATACGCGAGTAACTACATCGCCTATTCCATGGTCGGCAATAAGGACAAGGAGGCGATTCTCGTGCCTTATCATCCCATGTAAGTCATCCGCGCGGATATACTTGCTTCGATTTCAATCCTTTCATTTGCACACGTGGAGGCTATTTTGAGGTGTACTTATTTTGCGCAATGAGGGGCGCGCCATCCTCATCATCCCTTACCCCCGATTCTCCCATGCTCTTTACTTGGATTCGTTGAAGAACATGGCAAAAAAGGATTACACCCACATCAATTATGTTCTCGACAGTGCTATCTTTATGTACGGTGTACGGGGTGGAGAGATTAGGACCAGGAAGACAAGGAACTGCAAGCCCTACTTCGGCTATAAGACCGACTTATGCTGCATCTAGCAATCGAGTGGTACTCTCAGTATTGGAATCTATGTCCTCCACCACATGCCGGAGTACAGACCAGATCAGCAGAACCTTCACATGTCACCTAGATCCGGCGATGCCCATATTCTGCAATGGGCAAAGGACCTAGGAGATATCCCGGATCATTGACCCCGAGCTGAGTTCTATCACATCCAGCGTGAACTTTCCCAAATCATCATGAAGGAGGTCCTAAAAAACAGGTATGTTCTACGAAGAAGGGCAAATGTCGCGGGAAGACGTCTGAACATGCTTAGCCACCCAGCGTCTCGACCTGAAGCCTTTCACTTTGCTCGGGGACTATCAACCTTACTTGGATGGATGGCACGACATGTTGGAGTGATTGATGATATATGACAACGTGTCCATTTAGTCCATACTTTCTTTATTACCAAACTTTGAGTTATGCACGATGAAACTTTATTTGTGATGTAATTAAGCCGTCCTCCTCAACTAGCGAAGATCACTCTAGTTAGGGCGTTTTGGGTACGATGAACTTTGTTATTTATGCTTATGATATGTTTCTTCTATTTTTGCCAAGTCTGTCTCTTTATGTTGCCCAACTATGTATGTTGCATATCATCGACTCATGTGGCGATGCAGGCGCATAGATCATCGATGGCGAAGAAGTGCTACGCCAGGAGTATACGACGAGTGGCCGGAGTGTCAGGCCTAGGTGTACCGATTTCCGAGCGACAACCAATAGTTAGTTTAGGTTCATGCTAGTGCGAGAGAGGTATGCGAATCGACACCTCAAGAAGTACTACATTATGTATGATGAGACATGTCATGTAACTTGTATAGCTATATCAAGATTATGATGTGACGACACGATTTGTGTTGGATGATATGATGAGACTATTATGTGTATGATATAATGAGCATATTGCATGTTTATGATATGATTAGAATACTTTGTATAACCTTTACAAAACATCGCAAATACGTATAAAAGAATATATGAGAAAATATAGTAGTAGCGCTCTTTGGCGCAGGACAAAAAAAGGCTACTGCTAAAGCACTTAGTAGTAGCGCTGGTACGGAAAGAGCTACTGCTAAGTAGGCATAGCAGTAGCGCGTGTTAAAACGCGCTACTGCTAAACGTTAGCTATAGCGTCGTATCAGTAGCGCGGTGCCCCGCGCTACTGATAGCCCTTAGACCCGTGCAACTGCTAGGCTTTTCCCTAGTAGTGTGGATTTACCCGTGTTAATCTTCAGACTTGTAATAATTCCGTGTCACCTTTCCGTGAACCAGAAATTCTTGCCTCTTGAATCTGTCTTGTGGCTGGGTCATATAATGTTGCCGGCTTGTGGCACTTCTACAGTTTGACATTTCTCACTTCTTTATACTGTGACATCACTGCCCTGAAATTATGGGATTCGGGTGTGACATCACAATGAATATTTTAAGCATATCAATTAGGCACAAGAATCGAGGCACCCCTTTTGCCCAAAAGTTACTATGCCTCTTCTTTTCTAGCACTTGCCGTTCCATCTTCTCGCCAATTATAAATACATCCGAGGGGCGTCGGGTTTTACTTTTACCGCTTCCATCTCCTGTCTGCGCCTTTTTCGGTATGCCCGAGCCATCTCGTCACCGGAGCAATGCCACGCCTTCTTCAAGTTCAACAGCCGCCTCGACCGCGACCTCAACACCCTCCAGGTCGTTGCCAGAGCACTCTGAGAATGCTCCATCCACTCTCCGCCGTACCCAGGTATGCCTAAACCTTTCTCATTAGATCCATAGATTTTCATCCCCTTGCACAGTTCGTCGTAGTTCATCGGTGCTTTCCACCTCTCTTCGGTTAGTAGATCTAGATTCCTTTGAGCGATCCATAGAAGTGCTCTAGTTGCGGCCATAACACCATTTTGCATTTGGAGTCTCCGTATTGTTCTCAAACCCTACTGATGGATTAGTTTGTACATGCAATTTGCGTTTTAGGTCTGTTAAAATTTTCCTTTTCAGGCTATTTTGTAGGTCTTTAGTTGTAACTACTTCTTTGGAATCCTCTTTATAGCCAGCACTTAGGAGAAAACCAGAAAAACTCCAAACAGCTAGTGTCGGCTTCTGATTTGCCGGCTCATCATTACTTTTCCATAGCTTGCATAATCTTGAATCATAGCTTGAATAGGCATAGCTGCTCATTATTTTGCCGGCTCATAATTTTGACTAGCCTGGTGATTTACCACCACAGGACATACGTGTTAGCTTATCCATAATCATAGCAGCCTCATTACTGTTGACAGCTCGTAACTTGAATAACCTAGCGACTTGTCGGCCATGAAAATAACGTGTCGGCTCATAATTATTACCTTTACTTCACAGTTCTAACTTTAGGCAAACCGTTATGGATAAGACTGATAAGGCCTGCAACTGGGTTAAATCCCACGTCTCCACTCTTATGCTGGATGACCTCGTGCAGCAAGGCCTATTGCTGGCTCAAGCAATGATTAGTTGGCGGGCGCCTGAGGAAGAGCATTCGCCCCAGCCTAACGAAGGAGAAGTGGTTGTCTTCATGGACAATCTTCAGAGGGGTTTCTGTCCACCCGGGTCAAGATTCTTCTGGGACGTGCTTAACTTCTTTGACCTCCGGCCCCAAGATCTTGGGCCAAACTCAGTCACCAATATTTGCTAGTTTCATGTTTTCTGCGAAGTCTATCTCCAAAAAGAGCCAACCGTCCCCCTCTTCCAGGAGTTCTTCTACAACAACCACCAGACCGAGTTCAAGGACGGTCCTAGCATAGAGCTTGGTGGAATTTCTGTTCAAAGGCGTAAGAACAGTCCCTTTCCTGAAGCCACGCTGGCGAGTTATCCCAAGGGCTGGAATAGGAGTTGGTTCTATTGCAAAAACACTCCTCCTGAAGGCGAAAACCCCCTGCCGGGTTATAGGTCAGACCGGCTCGACGCCACTATTGCTTTTTTGGGTTGGCCATCCGATGAGGAGCGACAACAAGTTGCAACTATTGACTCAAAGCTGAGAGCCTTGACAGTCAACAGCCTCACGGGGATTGATTTGACTCTGTGCTGGATAAGCTGGCGCATCTAGCCCCTTAGCGTAAAGGGCAATTTAATGTGCAATTATACTGGTGAGCCAGAAGATGCACAATGCTTCAGTCAAGTCGACTGAAATCAAGAAAGCCACGAAGAATCTGCTAGGAGAGCCCTACAAAAATGTAATAAGATTGGGTTGGCTCCCTTCTACATAAAAAATCATGTGCCTCCAGTAAGTATTCTTGCATTTTCTTACTCATTATGTTCTTTACTTGTTCATCTCAGTCTTAATTTCCGGTTATCACATATGCAGGCAGATAATAAGTTTTGGAAAATGAAGACACATCGAAATTCTGCCCCTACACCAGTTAAAGAAGAAAATGAGCCCGTCAATGCTGATGAGCAGGACACCGAAAATGGGTCGGAGGTAGAGCTTGACTCACTTGGTCATCTTTTTAACCAACTTGTTGATGCCCCTTCTTCTTAGGATAACGCCAAAATCAGTCGAGCCAGCAATGTCGAGGTAATTTCAATCTCATCCAGCTCGAAAACTTTAATCCCAAAGAGAATGAGACAAGCCGCCAGAAAGGTGCAGTTTCACATCCACACGCCCACTTAGACCCATTTTTTTTGAAGAAGTCGTAGCAAGTTGGTACATCAAAGCACAAGCTCCGAAGCGACACTGGCGAGCTGTCCGCTGGCTTATATGATGAGCCAGTCGCCCGTAGACGACGAAATGAGGTGCCTCATAGCCCAACTTCATATCTTCCATGAGCTAGACTTATTAGGCAACCACATAATAATTCTGACTCGAATTATAAGGAGACATCACCCTCGTTTGGAGAATCAACTGCCTCCTAGCTCCCACCATTCGTCATTAAGCTTGGGGAAGCATTTGGTAATTTATATTTTGACATAACACTTATTTCTTGAACTTGAATATACACATATGATTGCAGTCACAATGCCATCAAGAAGAGAAAGGTGGGTGAGTCGTCTTTTGATGTAGAAATCCTCTAGTCTCAAGATCCGCCATTGGTGACTCTAGAGGCTCAAACTAAAACTGTAGTTGAAGACAAGCCTAATCAAAGGGTTGAGCAGCAAAATGAGTAGGCTGGTGCTGATGAGCTGGTGAGAATGGAGCCACTCCATATGGACGGACAAAGCAACACGGATGACCCGCGCATAACATGGACCCGTCAAGTCCCGCTCGAGCCTCCAGTCCTACGAAGGAAGTCGAAAATGTCATTCCGTCGCACATAGTGGTTGATGAAGAGGTCAACATTATTGGAGAGGCTTATAAGGCTCCAGAGGCGTCAAATTCTTTGACCAAATTCATGGCCAAAGATGAGTCGGAAACAATGCCAAAAGGGAAAGCTAAAATGGAGCTTCCCAATTTTGAGAAGATGAGCGTCAATGACCTACATGACCAATATTTAACCCTGTTGTTTGAGAGCCAGGACACTGAATGAACATAATAAACACACTGAAGCGGAAATATGAGGTACGAAATACTCCTGTGTCATATATACTCATAGCCCCCAAGGGTCGGGTCGTCATGGTAATGACGAGCCGGTTCTTCTGAAAGTACATAAATCAATACTTGGTAGAAAAAGCGACCTGTATCCCCCAAGGATCGGGTCGTTATGAAAATAACGAGCTAGTACTTCAAGATATCACCAGTCAAATGTTGTCAAAGAACGACCTATAGCCCCCACGTGTCGGCTCATCTCCATGAGATAGCCGGGTCTTTCATAATTATAAGTTCTTGAAAAAATGACTTGCATTAGCCCCCAAGTGTCACGGGGTCAGCTTGCAGCTTCATGAGACTTGTCTTTGTTAATAAAAATCTATACTGTAGCCCCCAAGTGCCGGGTCATGCGACCTCGCCAGCTCGGAACTGACAAATAATTTTGACTAAGTGTAAATTTGTGATGACAGGATATGCTAGAGCTGGCCGAGAAAAGAGCTGACGGCTTGCAAAAAGAGTTGAAAACTGAATGCAAACTGCGTAAGAGGACAGAAGCACCGTCTGTATATTTGCAAGAGTCTGTTGCTATGGCCAAAGAAAACCTGCAAGCCGCGAAAGCTGCCCATGAAGAAGAAAAGGCTACGCGTGTTAAGCGCGCTGAGGAAGCAGAAGGCCAGCTTGAGCCGGTGACAGAAGAACTGAACACTCTCAAATGTCACATAACCAACATGACGGTCGCCGTCTTTGGTAAGTAACATAATCATAGTCAATTCGGTTAACTGTTTTAGCCGGCTTATTGATATTTGTATAGTCCTTTGTGTTGGGAGAAGGAACAATATTGGCGTCTAGCTTCCAATGGTAAAATTAATGGCCATTTACACTTATCTGGAGCAGCTATACACAGGTGGCGTGTATGCAATAATGGTGGAAAACAAGAACGCTGCGCCGCCCCAACGGATTAAGGAGATGCTCAATGAGTTGTCAACAGTTCCTCATCGGTTCTAAGATTTGGCAAAGTTGGCGGCTCGTTCTCGGACTTGCATGGTGCTCGCGCGAGCCAAAGCTTTCCTTCTAGATATGGATCCGTCTGAGATGGTTGGCGAGTTTCCATAGTTTAAACTAGATGGGACAAACTTCTCTCTAGAGTACTTTGCGCGCTGTGTGAAGGAAACCCGGGTGGCGGCGACCCAACTGGTAGAAGAGCTGGACTTAGCCAAATATCAAGCCGCCTATTCAGAGGATAACAAGCGCATCAAACCACCTGAGTTCAAACCTTTGACTCTCGCGCGGCTCCTCGATATAAGAAAACTTTTGCCCCTGACGCCGACACATCTTCTATAATCACTGATCATTCAAACTTCCCAGCTTTGTCCACTGTTCAGTGGCAACAAGGGACCTCCAGACTGGAGAAGATGAGCCGCCGCAAGATGACCTGACGGGACTGATGTGGAAAGCCAACTCAAAGATGTCCCGGAGAGCTCTGAGGCCATCTTGATTGAGTAGTTATCTTTGTGAAAAACTGTGATATCCAGACGTCGCTTGGCTTGTAATAGGGCTAGGAAAAAACTTGTGCGTCTGTGGTGCCATCATGCCCTTGACACTCCTTGGTATATGTTTTGCAGAAAAATTGAGCCGGTGCGTTGTTTGATAACCCGCCGATTTATCATTAAGCGTTTTGGCTGTCATTGTTCTGCTTGCAGTAATGAGCCGTCGTCTAAATGATAGCCCGGGTCATATGACCGAGAGACTTTATGATCAAAATAACCCTGTAATATTTACTCGGCGACTCTTGTTCGATATGAGCTCAGTCTTGATCAAAATAACACAGTGGGTTGTCGAGCCGGCAACTCGTTCTTGATATAAGAACTTGATTAAGGAGCAAAATATCCTATAAAACAAAATTCAAAAACACAGATAATAGTAAGTGTTAAGCTGGCTTTCGAGGCACGACAGAAAAGACCGGCTTTCGAAGCTCGTGTCTTGCTTCAATGAAGCTGGCATGATAACCCATGGTTTATCCTAGCTTTCTTTAAGCCGGCTCTCACGCGACACAAGCCGGTGTTTTAACCTTGACAAGTTCAGGGTCATAATAGATAGACCGTCAGACGCCGGGTCACCTTGGTGGAGTAGCATCAAGCAGACAGGCAGGTTTAACAAAGATATATAATGGCATATGCCGGATCAAGAGGGATATTAATAACTAGACTCGATGAGTTGGAAGCCCCCAAGTGACCAATGATCAAAAAATAAAGACTGATGCACAAGATGTGAAATGAAGCAACAAAGGCCCCAAGTTTCGGGGATGCCGGCTTTATTATAATGATC
Organism: Triticum aestivum; assembly: GCF_018294505.1. Classification (NCBI taxonomy): domain Eukaryota; kingdom Viridiplantae; phylum Streptophyta; class Magnoliopsida; order Poales; family Poaceae; genus Triticum; species Triticum aestivum. Next base: position 412,489,068 of record NC_057805.1, on the reverse strand, counting down.
ACAGTGATATATACAAAGTTATTTTACAAGATGTGGAGCTAGTGGATCCTAAGTATAATAAGGGCAAAGATGAGCAATATTCCCTTTATCTTTGAAGGAAAAAAGAATTGGCATCGTGATCGGAATCGATTGAATCTTGAAACTGGAATCGATTGAAATTGGAATTTCACGAAAAAAATTATCCTATGCATCTAGTTCATCGTGATCGGAATTATATATATAATTTTTGGCCTCGTGAAGGAGAAAGTATCGCTCTAGCTTGGAGGAGGCTTAAGTCAATGTTATATTCATGACCCAATCATGAGCTCTCGAGAGAAATTATCATTTAGAATTTTTATGCTCGGCTTTCTCGTGATGATCAATCCATGCTTGATACTTCTTGTACTGGTTCTTTTATGAAGAAGCCTATTGAATTCAGGTGGGATCTTTTAGAAAGAACTAAACCTCAAAATTCTTTTCTAAGGAATATTCTATTTTCTATTAAAGGAATAGTCATGTTTACCCTAGGTTGTCACTAGTAGAAAAAGGGTCATCTGTCCCGGTTAGTAAGGGCCTTCTGTCCCGGTTTTTGAACTGGGACTAAAGGGTCGTTACTAATGCCCTAGACCTTTAGTCTCGGTTCTTACACGAACCGGGACAGATGGGCCTCCACGTGGCTGCTGCGGCGAGCCTAGGTAGGAGGCCTTTGGTCCCGGTTAGTGGCACTAACCGGGACCAATAGGCATCCACGCGTCAGCATTTCAGGGGCTGGGGTTTTGTTTTTTTTAAGGGGGGGTTGGATGTTTTGGGGGGTTAATTTAGGTGTTTCATATATTGTGTTAGCTAGCTAATTAATAGAGAGAAGTGTCCTCTCTTATCTCCGTGCTTGGTCGACGCTACGTACTGTATACGTATCGAGAGGACTAGACACGCAAGCTAGTAAGAAAATGAAGGAAACAGAAGATCGTCATGAACATATGCATACAGAGAGAAGTGATATCAACCACCTCTCCTTCTCCGAGAGATTGGTCGAACAACAAGTTCTTGTATATCTATCCGACACTACTGGCTACATATATACAATAATTATCTCTTACAATATAATCTCCTAATTATATACGAAGTCAAGGTCCACATGGTATTCTCCGTCTTCAGTGATCACGTGGTCAAGGAAGAATGCCGCCAATTCCTCTTGAATTGCTCGCATACGATCTGGTGCTAGGAGTTCATCCCGCATCCGAAAGATCTAATTTGAAGAAGTGGGTCAATACATATATATATGAATAAATGAAACTCAACACAAATGATGGTAATAAAAAAAATTGTGAACATTATTGCTTACGCCCTTCATATTGTTCGTCAGATTAGCCCGCTCACAGGTCGTGTGGCGGATGGACTCGCAAACGTAGTATCCAGAGAAATCATTCCCTTGTTCCTGCCACAACCACTTTACAAGAAATAGAGGTCAATCAAACTGACAAGCAAGCATGCTAAATGGTATTGATCAAACTAGTGCTTGAATCACTAGGAGATGTGCGGAACATGCTACTATAGTACTTACTTTCGGGTGTCTAAATTGCAGCTTCTTCGGCTGTCCCGGAGCTTTTTTTGGTGAATTTGCTCCAAACCCTGCCAGACAAAGAAAACAATTACTTGATATCAGGAAATGAACAAAGTTGCTGATATGGTGGATAATGATCGATTTAACTTACTTCTCGAGCATTTGGGTCATGTCCGCATAGTCCTGGGGATCTTTTCGTCTCGAGTCTAAGACGGTTACTACTCCCTGCTCAAGCTTAATCTCTTGGAGAATATAGTGGAAGCTGCGCACGCATGCATAGGTCATCAATTACATTACTATAACCTGGACTAATAAGGGAAACCGAATATGCACAAGACAGTAACACTCACTTGAAGTTGTAAAGAAAGAGTATTGTATCTTTGCTTTCATTTATTACCAACGATCGTAGCAAGTTGGCCTCAGTATTTTCGGCATGATATTTAACCTCAGTTGCATCTATGAATTTGTGTTAATGAATCCAATATCACCGATTTGTCTTTTCTTCAATTCGGCGATCTTCAATCTGCATAATATAGTGAGGATAATTATAAATACATGCAATGAAAGAGCTGACCTATATAGAGAGACTTAATGACAGAAGTAGTACTACTTACAGACAGTAGCAAGTGACCGTTGATTTATCGAGGTCCTTTTGATTGAAAAACCGGAAGAACTCCTCAAATGGAACATTCAACAGTTCAATTCCAACGAGGTCATGCTCCTCTTTAACTCTCAGCATCAAAGTATCCCTCCCCCCCAGACTCTCTGCAGGTTTTCATGTACCAATCATGTAATCTTCGCATCATCGTTGTTAGAGATCTTTCATCTTTGACGAGAGGCTTTCCGTAATGGTATTTGTGTTCGTTCACCTCCAAGAAATCATAATGTATGTCGCCGGGCAGGTAATCTCCAAGATTGCTATAACCGGCCACCATCCTAGGATCATTAGCGACGATGTCGCTAGACACCTTGAGCGGGGGGCACTATTGGTTCGCTTGTTCGCCGAGCTGGGCAATTTTTTTCCCAGCTCATCGTTCTTTTAATTGTTGATCACTGACAGTACTTCCCGACCGCTCCGCTTCGACAAATGTCTTTGCAATAATGCGCTCATAGTTGCCTTTCGGCGGAGACTTTGGTGGTTTTGTCAGGGCAGCCAGAGTGCGCTTCGCTTGCACCGGATCTACCTTCTCCTCCGAAGGTGGATGTTTCTTTGCTTTCACCCCTTCAAAGAAGTTCGTCACTTTGGCTCACATGATCTTCGTGGTTTCCTCCTCGGTCCTCTCGTATGGTAACTTCTCTGGAGTCTTCAGAGAAGGACTGAATGTGTATTGCCTCCCGCCTCTGGCTATACTGCTAGACGCCGGCAGAGCAGATGGAGCGGCTGTCTTCTTTCTTTGATTACAAGGCGGAGGAGAAGGACTACGACGCGCCGGAGCGGCCGGAGCGGCGGCGGGTCTCTTCCACCCTTGCTGACGAGGCGGAGAAGGAGGAGCCTGGCTGCTCGGGCGCGCCGGCGCAGGTGGAGAAGGAGGCAGAGTGCCGGCACGCGCCGGAGAAGGAGGCTGAGTGCCCTGATCACTCGCCGGAGGAGGAGGCGGAGGAGGAGGCGGAGTGCCACCACGCGCCGGAGAAGGAGGCTGAGTGCCCTGATCACTCGCCGGAGGAGGAGGCGGAGGAGGAGGCGGAGTGCCCTTACTCGCCGGAGCCGTCCAATTTGGAAGGTTGATGAGCTCCTTCTGTCATAGGCATGGGGTCTTCAGAGCAGAACCCAGCCGAGTCTTCCCTTCACCGGTAGGGTGGTCAAGCTGGAGGTCCTCAAATCCCTCCGTCATTTCATCCACCGTCACCCTAGCATATCCTTCTGTAATCGGACGACAGTGAAAAGTTGCGCCGGGTTCAAGAGGTCCAACAGCGCCGACGGCCGCCTTGACTTTGAAGTTCTCCCATCGCGTCATAAGGTGGCAAGGTTGAGACTCCGTGATAGCATCCACGGGGTAGCTAGCAAAGGCTGTCAAGACATGCTCCGGCTGAAGCAGCTCGGTGGAAGCCACGCTGCTTCTCCGCTGAGATGGCGGGGTAGCTTCGGGGGAAGTTTCGGCAGGTCGATTGCTGTGAGCTACGTCTTGTTCCTCTAGCGCTTGAACCCTTTCGTGCAGCTTCAGAATTTGGGTCTGCTCCACTTTTTTCCTTCTCTCCTGGCATTTGTAACCGCATGCGTCCGGAAAACCAGCCTTCCACAGAACGGAGCCTGGCGTGCCTCGTGTCCGTCCAGGTGCTCAGGATTCCCGAGGGCCATTGTGAGCTCGTCGTTCTCTCTGTCTGGAACGAACGTCCCTTGGTGCGCTGCATCGATATAGTGCTGAAGCCTCATGACTGGTATTCTCATTTGCTCGTCCGTCCAAACGCACTTCCCTGATACAGGGTCCAAGGTTTCGCTAGCCCCGAAGAACCAAGTCCGGCAACGGTCTGGCCAGTTCATTGTCTCTGGTTCGATCCCTTTATCAAGTAGATCATTCTCAGCCTTGGCCACTTAGGTCGGGCTTTGAGGTAGCCACCTGACCCCGTGCGATGGTGAAGCTTCTTCTTCGCAGCATTTTTCTTGTTTGTCGCTGACAACTTCTTACTCTTTTCTGATGTCTTGTGGGCCACAAATGCGGGCCAGTGATCTCTTATCTTCTCATATTTGCCGATGAATTCTGGTGTCTCTTCTTTGTCGACAAACATTTTCAGCTCATTCTTCCACCTCCTGAATAGGTCTGCCATCTTCTTAAGAGCATGAGACTTGATTAATTGCTCTTTAACTGGCTTCTCCGGATCCTCCTCTGGCGGTAGGGTGAAATTTGCCTTCAGCTGAGTCCAAAGATCATCTTTCTGCATATCATTGACATAAGACACCTCAGGGTCTTCCTTCTTAGGCTTATACCATTGGTGGATGCTGGTCGGGATCTTGTCCCTAACAAGAACCCCGCACTGACCAGTAAATGCTTCCTTTGTCTGAATGGGTTCAATCGGTTGGCCGTCGCGTGCGATTGCTGTGATCTCAAACCTTTCATCTGAGCGCAACTTGCTCTTCGGGCCTCGTCTCTTTACCGAAGTTGTGCTCGATCCGGAGGGCTAGAAAAAAGAAGAAAGACGAGAGTTAATTAATATGTGTACATACCAAAACAATGAATGCATCAATTAGCTAGTCAGCAGAGGCTTAACTAATATATTTACCTGGCCGGACTCTGTTCGGTCACCGGAGCCATCACCACGGGCTCCTTCTTGCACCAACATTGGGTCACCGGAGCCATCATAATCATGTCTTTCCTCCTCCACTCTTCGCTCACTATAGCCTGCTTCTTCACCCTGTTCTTCCAGACCATCATTGTCGCTAAGATATGACAAGACATCACCTCCGGCTAAGATTATGTCCCCCAACACCTCTTCTGCTTCCTCGTCTCGTCCGTGCTCCATTGTTTCTGCAAATATTACAACATGGCAATTATTACACAAACATGACAGCAGGTGGATATATTAGTGCAAACATAGACCTAGCTTATTCCGGTTTGGGGTGGCCTCGGCAACGCTTCAAGGGTAGGGGCGCGGCAGGAGGAGGTAGGAGACCGACATCGTTTTTTCTAGGGTTTGGGTGTCGTCGAGAGTTTTGGTTGAGCGAGAGGGCCAGGGGGTGCTCCCGTGGTATAAGTTATCACGGTTGAAGTTATCCTGGAGGGGGTTATATCGACAACGACGACATACATACATGGGAAAATAATTTTATCGGGGAGGGAGTAGGTCGACCCCCCCCCCCTCGTGTTGAAGTTATCGGGACACGGGGTATATCGGCAATGACATATCCAATAAAAAATAAGAAGACGAAGAAGAAATAAAAAGAGGAGAAGAAGATATTAATAGAGGAGATGATTGAAGAAAAAAAAGAAGAAAAAAAAGAGGAGAAGAAGAAAGGAATAGAGGAGAAGAAGAGAAAATAGAACATTCTCTTCTTTTCCTCTATTTCTTTCTTCTTCTCCTCTTCTTTTTCTTCTTTTTTCTTCTTCTTATTTTCCTTTTTCCTCTCCTTCTTTCTCTTCTTCTTCATTATCTTCCTAGCCAGATATATAATACTTTTCTAAAAATGTAACTTTTGCATATATAAAACTTTTTCTTCTTCTTCCTTCTTCCTTCTCTTCCTTCTTTTCCTAAATATATAAAACTTTTCTAAAAATGAAACTAACCTAAAATGTACCCAAATGTACTAAAAATCTAACTTTTATATGCACAGAGAACATACATAGATATATACATTTTTTTAAAAATGCAAAAAACAAATCATCATATATATGAACAAAAAATCTTAAAAAATATCATATATATGAAAAAACAGAGAGGAAGGCCGGCGGCCGGACCGAACGTGGCGGCGGCGTGTGGTCGGGGCAGGCCGGAGGCATGAGGCGGCGTCGGGGCAGGGGCGCGCGGGCCGGGGCGACGCATCGGGGCAGGGACACGGGCCGGGGCGGCGCGTCGGGGCAGGGCAACGGCGAGGAGGAGTGGGTGGTGACGAGGAGCGGGTGGCGGGGCGGCGATGGCGAGCACAGGCAGCCTGGCGGTGTCGGCGAGCATGGGCAGCAAGGGCGCGGGGCGGCGACGGCGAGCACGGGCAGCCTGGCGGCGTCGATGAGTTCGGCGTCGTCGGGGGGCAAATGTTCGATGAAACTAAAAAATTTACAAGTCCTGCTTATATACGGAGAGCATTCATACCGGTTCATGGCAGCAACCGAGACCAATGCCCCTTTTCGTCCCGGTTGGTGCCACCAACCGGGACCAAAGGTCTCTTTTTAGCAGCCCAAAGGGCAGGAGCGGCGGCCTTTGGTCACGGTTGCTGGCACCAACCGGGACTAAAGGGGGGGCATTGGTACCGGTTCGTGCCACCAACCGGTACCAATGCACCCCTTTAGTCCCGGTTGGTGCCACCAACCGGGTCCAAAGGCCTTGTGCTGCTGCGCCCGCATCGAAAGTTTAGTCCCACCTCGCTAGTTGAGAGGGGCGCGCAGTGGTTTATAAGCCCCACTGCTGCTCCCCTCTCGAGCTCCTCTCCATTGCATGCTTACGGGCCTAATTGTCACTGCTATGCCTGATGGGCCTACTGGGCCTTCTTCAGGCCGTGGTGGCCCAGTAGGTGGCATATTTTTTATTTTTTGCCTGTTTTTTTTATTTTTTGCTTTATTTCTTTTGTTTTGTTTCTACCTACAACAAAAAAGTTATTTATTTTATTTTATTTTGTTTCTAATTACTTATTTATTTTACTTTATGATAATTCTTTTTGCTATTAAAGTTTCTAACAAAGAAAGTTCTTTATGAAAATTCTTTTTGCTTTCAATTATTTTGAACAGAAAATACTTCGATAATTTTAGTTGCATCAATTTTATATAATTTTAGTTTCAATAATACTAGAGGTTGCTTATAATGTTTTGAACAGAAAATACTTTGATAATTTTAGTTTCATAAATTTTATTTATGTTATTAAAGTTTATTTTATTTTGTTTGTACTTATATATTTTATTCAATTTTATATTATTTTGTTTCTAATTACTTATTTATTTTATTTTTTATTTTTCATGCACCATTATTTCATTCATTTACTGATTATTTTGAGCTACAAGACCCTAAAATTGAAAAGCATTTCAAATGAACTCAGAAAAGGTTGAAAGTTGGCATGGTTGATACCATGCCAACTTTCAACCTTTCAGAGTTCATTTGATTTCATCCACATAGCATGTGCAAGAAAGTAGAGAGGGTTACGGCAAAAATTGGATGCAGTTCGTGTACAAAACGGACAATCTCTTTCGAAGTATCAGGATTTCATACGGAAACTCATCTGTTACAAAGGGATTTTATTTTTTAAAACTTATTTGAACTCCTGACTTTTTGTTTGTTCAAAATGCACCATTCAAAGCCACATCATCAATTTTCAACCCTTTCTGACTTCATTTCTTATTTTTCATGCATTTATTGATTATTTTGAGCTATAAGACCCTGAAATTGAAAAGCATTTCAAATGAACTCTCAAAAAGTTCAAAGTTGGCATGGTATCATCCTTTCATCCACATAGCATGTGCAAGAAAGTTGAGAGGGTTACGGCAAAAACTGGATGCACTTCGTGTACAAAACGGACAATGGTATCATACTCGTCTGTTACAAAGTTGGCATGGTATCATCATAATAGTTGCGGGAGAAAGTCTTCACTTTTTCTTCGCTTGTGTCATTTGCTTATTGCGCCGTAACCATGGATAATCTTCATCGTTTATCAGGATGCTTGGGTCAGCCTTGACTTTGAAGGGAGGAATTTCATGAAACTTTTCATAATCTTCAGACATGTCTGTCTTGCCCTCCACTCCCACGATGTCCCTTTTTCCTGAAAGAACTATGTGGCGCTTTGGCTCATCGTATGATGTATTCGCTTCCTTATCTTTTCTTTTTCTCGGTTTGGTAGACATGTCCTTCACATAGATAACCTGTGCCACATCATTGGCTAGGACGAACGGTTCGTCAGTGTACCCAAGATTTTTCAGATCCACTGTTGTCATTCCGTACTGTGGGTCTACCTGTACCCCGCCTCCTGACAGATTGACCCATTTGCACTTAAACAAAGGGACCTTAAAATCATGTCCGTAGTCAAGTTCCCATATGTCCACTATGTAACCATAATATGTGTCCTTTGCCCTCTCGGTTGCTGCATCAAAGCGGACACCGCTGTTTTGGTTGGTGCTCTTTTGATCTTGGGCGATCGTGTAAAATGTATTCCCATTTATCTCGTATCCTTTGTAAGTCAATACAGTCAAAGATGGTCCCCTGGACAACGAGTACAACTCATCATAAATAGTGTTGTCACCTCTGAGACGTGTTTCCAACCAACTGCTGAAAGTCCTGATGTGTTCACATGTAATCCAGTCGTCGCACTGCTCCGGGTGTTTGGAGCGCAGACTGTTCTTATGTTCATCGACATACGGGGTCACCAAGGTAGAGTTCTGTAGAACTGTGTAGTGTGCTTGAGACCAAGAATGCCCGTCCCTGCATATTATTGAGTCCGCTCCTAGCGTGCCTTTTCCAGTCAGTCTCCCCTCATACCGCGATTTAGGGAGACCTATCTTCTTAAGGCCAGGAATGAAGTCAACACAAAACCCAATGACATCCTCTGTTTGATGGCCCATGGAGATGCTTCCTTCTGGCCTAGCGCGGTTACGGACATATTTCTTTAGGACTCCCATGAACCTCTCAAAGGGGAACATATTGTGTAGAAATACGGGCCCCAGAATGACAATCTCGTCGACTAGATGAACTAGGACGTGCGTCATGATATTGAAGAAGGATGGTGGGAACACCAGCTCGAAACTGACAAGACATTGCGCCACATCACTCCTTAGCCTTGGTATGATTTCTGGATCGATCACCTTCTGAGAGATTGCATTGAGGAATGCACATAGCTTCACAATGGCTAATCGGACGTTTTCCGGTAGAAGCCCCCTCAATGCAACCGGAAGCAGTTGCGTCATAATCACGTGGCAGTCATGAGACTTTAGGTTCTGGAACTTTTTCTCTGGCATATTTATTATTCCCTTTATATTCGACGAGAAGCCAGTCGGGACCTTCATACTGAGCAGGCATTCAAAGAAGATTTCTTTCTCTTCTTTCGTAAGAGCGTAGCTGGCAGGACCTTCATACTGCTTCGGAGGCATGCCGTCTTTTTCGTGCAAACGTTGCAGGTCCTCCCGTGCCTCAGGTGTATCTTTTGTCTTCCCATACACGCCCAAGAAGCCTAGCAGGTTCACGCAAAGGTTCTTCGTCACGTGCATCACGTCGATTGAAGAGCGGACCTCTAGGTCTTTCCAGTAGGGTAGGTCCCAAAATATAGATTTCTTCTTCCACATGGGTGCGTGTCCCTCAGCGTCATTCGGAACAGCTAGTCCGCCGGGACCCTTTCCAAAGATTACGTGTAAATCATTGACCATAGCAAGTACGTGATCACCGGTACGCATGGCGGGCTTCTTCCGGTGATCTGCCTCGCCTTTGAAATGCTTGCCTTTCTTTCGACATTGATGGTTGGTCGGAAGAAATCGACGATGGCCCAGGTACACATTCTTCCTGCATTTGTCCAGGTATATACTTTCAGTGTCATCTAAACAGTGCGTGCATGCGTGGTATCCCTTGTTTGTCTGTCCTGAAAGGTTACTGAGAGCGGGCCAATCGTTGATGGTTACAAACAGCAACGCGTGCAGGTTAAATTCCTCCTGTTTGTGCTCATCCCACGTACGTACACCGTTTCCATTCCACAGCTGTAAAAGTTCTTCAACTAATGGCCTTAGGTACACATCAATGTCGTTGCCGGGTTGCTTAGGGCCTTGGATGAGAACTGGCATCATAATGAACTTCCGCTTCATGCACATCCAAGGAGGAAGGTTATACATACATAGAGTCACGGGCCAGGTGCTGTGATTGCTGCTCTGCTCCCCGAAAGGATTAATGCCATCCGCGCTTAAACCAAACCATACGTTCCTTGGGTCAGCTGCAAACTCAGCCCAGTACTTTCTCTCGATTTTTCTCCACTGCGACCCGTCAGCGGGTGCTCTCAACTTCCCGTCTTTCTTACGGTCCTCACTGTGCCATCGCATCAACTTGGCATGCTCTTCGTTTCTGAACAGACGTTTCAACCGTGGTATTATAGGAGCATACCACATCACCTTCGCAGGAACCCTCTTCCTGGGGGGCTCGCCGTCAACATCACCAGGGTCATCTCGTCTGATCTTATACCGCAATGCACCGCATACCGGGCATGCGTTCAGATCCTTGTACGCACCGCGGTAGAGGATGCAGTCATTAGGGCATGCATGTATCTTCTGCACCTCCAATCCTAGAGGGCATACGACCTTCTTTGCTGCGTATGTACTGTCGGGCAATTCGTTATCCTTTGGAAGCTTCTTCTTCAATATTTTCAATAGCTTCTCAAATCCTTTGTCAGGCACAGCATTCTCTGCCTTCCACTGCAGCAATTCCAGTACGGTACCGAGCTTTGTGTTGCCATCTTCGCAATTGGGGTACAACCCTTTTTTGTGATCCTCTAACATGCGATCGAACTTCAGCTTCTCCTTTTGACTTTCGCATTGCGTCCTTGCATCGACAATGACCCGGCGGAGATCATCATCATCGGGCACTGGTTCCTCTTGATCTTCAGCAGCTTCCCCCGTTGCAGCATCATTGGGCACATCGTCTGGTTCCTCTTGATCTTCAGCAGCTTCCCCCGTTGCAGCATCACCGTATTCAGGGGGCACATAGTTGTCATCGTCCTCTTCTTCTTCGCCGTCTTCCATCATAACCCCTATTTCTCCGTGCCTCGTCCAAACATTATAGTGTGGCATGAAACCCTTGTAAAGCAGGTGGGTGTGAAGGATTTTCCGGTCAGAGTAAGACTTCGTATTCCCACATTTAGGGCATGGACAACACATAAAACCATTCTGCTTGTTTGCCTCAGCCACTTCGAGAAAATCATGCACGCCCTTAATGTACTCGGAGGTGTGTCTGTCACCGTACATCCATTGCCGGTTCATCTGCGTGCATTATATATAATTAAGTGTGTCAAAAACCATTACAGAACATCATGAATAGATAATTAAGTGACCAAATTAATAGAAGTTCATCATCACATTGAAACCAAAGTACATACATAGTACTCATCTAACAACATATAGCTCTCCAGAGCATCTAATTAATTAAACCATACATTGAAACTATGTAAAACATTTCAATGCGAAAACAAATGCGATCATAATCGCAACCAAGGTAACAATTGATCCAACGGCATAATGATACCAAGCCTCGGTATGAATGGCATATTTTCTAATCTTTCTAATCTTCGAGCGCATTGCATCCATCTTGATCTTGTGATCATCGACGACATCCGCAGCATGCAACTCCAATATCATCTTCTCCTCCTCAATTTTTTTTAATTTTCCTTCAAGAAATTGTTTTCTTCTTCAACTAAATTTAACCTCTCGACAATAGGGTCGGTTGGAATTTCCGGTTCACATACCTCCTAGATAAATAAAATCTATGTCACGTTGGTCGGCATAATTTTCATAAACAATAAATGAACCAATAGTTATAAAGATAATATATACCACATCCGAATCATAGACAGGACGAGGGCCGACGGGGGCGGATACCAAAACCATCGCACTATATAATAACAAGCAATAAAATAGTAAGAAAATTAGACAAGTATCTATCTAAAGTAAGAATTTTTTCTTTCAGAAAGAAGATAAGAACAAGAGGCTCACCACGGTGGTGCCGGCGACGAGATCGGCGCGGGCGATCGACGGCGGTGAAGACGGGAATGGGACGTGACGGGCCGCTAAACCTAGACAAATCTCGAGGAAAATGGAGCTTTGAGGTCGAGCTTCGAGAGGAGAAAGCTTAACTAGTGTGGCTCGGGCATTTCATCGAACACCTCATATGCATAGGAGGTGAGCTAGAGCACCACAAAGCCCTCTCCTCGCCGGCCAGACAAAAACAGAGCACTGGAGTGCTCTGCTCGCGGGCGAGGGGTATATATAGGCACCTCATTGGTCCCGGTTCGTGGCATGAACCGGGACTAAACGGCAGCCTGTGGTCCCGGTTCAAGCCACCAACCGGGACCAATGGTGGTGGGCCAGGAGCGAGGCCCATTGGTCCCGGTTCCTCCCACCAACCGGGACCAAAGGGCCAGACGAACTGGGACCAATGCCCCCACGAGGCCCGGCAGGCCCCTGGCCTCACGAACCGGGACCAGTGCCCCCATTGGTCCCGGTTCTGGACTGAACCGGGACTAATAGGCTGACCCGGCATGAACCAAAGCCCTCTTTTCTACTAGTGTGTGAAGCAACCTATATTTCTGTCATCCACAAAATTCCCAAATAATTCTCATAATTTCTTTGGTTCATGTATTGCTCAAATATGCCCAAGCTTTCCTTTCCAAGCCCAAAAATAATTCCCCAGTATTATTTCTTCATTTCTGTCGAAAGGGGCTTTCTGTGACGGAAGTGCCACGTATCCTTTCCTGATTTCTCCCAAACTTTTTGGGCATCCTATCTCATCCAAATATTGCCTCATGCCAAAATTCAACTTCATTTTCCTAGCCAACCTTCCTTAGTGATTTTTCAAATTTCTGTCAGACATAACCCATTGTGAAGGAAGTACTAGCTAGAAGTACCCAAATGAGTTGAAATTTCGCATGCCTATTCATGTGCTCATATTATCACACTCCTCCAATTTTTAGCTCCACCCAATCATCTATGTGATCACAGCTTCAATTCTTTGATTCAGTGAATATTTTCAGGTTGTGAAGCAAGTATAATTTATATTACTTCATTAATTCTAAACAATTACCAGATCATGCTCCTACCCAAATCACTTATCTCCACAAAATTTGGGATCATTTAAACAAGCCATTTTCTCTCCAAACTTATTCCAACACTATTGCAGGATGCTGCTAACGCGACACTACAATGAGAGACACCCTTCGATGAAACTGTGTGCGATGCAATAATCGCAAACGGTGGTGTAAAAAAACCATCAAAAAAGGTGCAAAACATTTGTGATGGAGGATGCATCAAACACGGTTCAAATATTAGTTGTGTGTGCGATGCAGGGCATACGGTTCAGTTCAATTAACTATTTGCGATGAGGAGGAACAAAAGAAACGGGCAGCCAGATGAAGTTGTGTGCGATATGCGGCATGCGATTCACTAGGATGAACTATTTGCGTTGAGACAAGAGAACAAAAATGGTTCAACTTAACAAGATGTGTGTGGTACGCGGCAAATAGGTCTGTAATCGGAAATGTGTGCGAAGACTGATAACAACACAGACGATTACTGCTAACAAGCCGTTTGTGTTGTGACCAAACGGTTGCTGGTATACAATTGTGAGTGATTGATGAAAACATCACCGACGAGTTCCATTGTTTAGTTCGTGTGTGTAACATCCCAAATTTTCAATTTGGAATGTTATACATAGGTCATACATGCATATCATATTTTATTGCTTCCATTTCTCGATCCTCAAAATTCTAAGCAACTCAAGGACCCTCGGAGAGAGTTGGGGATTTCACCGTTTTCATATTTGAATTTTATCAAATGTTGAAACAAGGGTCTTTTGTTTTAATTATTTTTCTCTCCAAAAATATTTCATATCAAAATATATGAGAGGGGATAATATGACTTCCCCAAAATAATGAAATATTGGAGGAAAATATTTAAAAACAAATAAACATTTTTATTTGGATTTTATTGCTATTTTATTTGAATTAGGAAAAATATGCGATTTTCAAAATTGCATTAGAGTCCTAAATAAATGTTCACCATGTCCGGTAGATTTTTAGAGCACGGGGAATATTTATTTCAGGATTTATTGGAGTCCGTTTAGTATTTCTTTTCTTTGTTTTTTTGCAGGTTCGAATAATTTTTTTTAAAGTAACCGACCTAACCGGGCCGTGTCCGCCTAGGACTCCTGGCCCGGTCGGCCTTTATAAGCCGGGAGGCCCGACCCCAGCAGCCCAGCGGCCCGCCCAAAACTCTAAGCCGCCACCGCCCTAGCGCCGCAGCCGCCGCGCACTGCTGCTGCCGCTGCCGCCGTGCCGGGCCGCCGCCCGCGCCACCCGCGCCGCTCGTCGGAGTTCGCCGCCGCCGCCGCCGTTTTTCTTCGCCGGTTCGGTTTATCCGGTTAAAAACCCTAGATCCTTTTTTAATAGATCGGTTCGGTTTTTTCCGTCGGTTTATTTATTTAGCGGACGTTCGTCCGTACGTTCGCGTTAACGAACGCCGTTCACCCGTTAGCCGCAGACAGCGAACGTTCGTTCGTTAGCCTGTTCATCAGTTTTTCTTTTTCCATGGTTTTTCGCGATTATTTTCGATCGCGATTTCTGACCCGATTTTCGACCGCGATTCAAGCGCCTAGGTCTTCGTCTCGAAGCCCTCTTTCTGTTTAATCAACTTGAACAAGAATTTGGTACTGTAAAATTTGACTTTATTCCAGATTAGTAATCGGATCTTGTTTCTTTCGTAGTTGAGTTTCGTTGCTCCGTTTGATTTGATTCTTTTTGCAAATCAAATCTCTTCAGTTGAGTTTTCAGATTCGATCTTCTTATTTGAGCTTTACTCGTGCATCTTTGCTTGATTGCTTATGTATGCTATTGTTTGTTTGCGATAGAATTCCCGGAGTGCGAAGCGTGCTACTACGGGTCACTAGGTTTTGCGGATCGTCAGCAAGGCAAGTAACACATTGATCATACTCTTTTCATACCTAGTTTTATACATTAGTTCCAAACCTCAAACACTACATGATTAGGATGTGATTAACTTGTGGGTATTGGGAAGTAGTTGATGAGGTAGAACCTATTGCCCTGTTTATTATCAAACCCTTGGGATTTACTTCTACGTTATGCTTATACTACTATGCTATGCTCGTAGACGTGGTTTGGGTGAGTGAATCCATGACAGATGTGAGATGATTATTTAATGGTTCAACTTAAGGTGGCAACTTTAATACACATCTGGGTGGATTGCTTGTTTGGGCACCTGGACAATCCAGTGTTGTCCTAGGATATCCTGGAGTACCCGTGAGATAATCCTACGGTCCGCCACCCAGGATCAAAGGGATCTGAGATATCTCATGCTAGAAACTTCCGTGTGCAGCCACAAGCTATTATGGGCTCTAGCATAGTTGAGTAAGTTGCATGACCTCTTCCAGTGGTAGGCTAGCAGATGTAGAGGGATGTAGGTTGGTACTGTCTACCCGGGGTTAGCAGTAATGCTTCTGAAAGACTGTGTCTCGGTCATCCATTTCTCAAACACCATGAAGTGCGAGAAATCCAACGGAGGAGATTGAGTCTTGTGGGGAAAAGTGCGCAAACCTCTGCAGAGTGTACAATCTAATCAGGGTTAGCCGTGTCCCCGGTTATGGACATCTTGAGTATCTAGTACTTGGATTATGATAAGTATCTCATCATTCTAATTTAATTTGTTCGGTTGATAATTACTTTTAATTTGGATTGAGTTGGATGTACCTTCTCAATGTTGTTCAACCACCATGATAGTTAAATAAAATATATTCCTTTGTTGTAGGGGAAAATTGGCTTTTCGCAAAAACCATATAACCATAGAGCCTCCACCAGCCATATATGCATATAGTGATAGCATTATTTCTGTTCTTGCTCTACTGTGTTATATTGCCAGCATATTCCATGTGCTGACCCGTTTTCGGGCTGCAACGTATTATGTTGCAAACTTTTCAGACGACGAGTAAAGGTGCGATAGGTCGTTGTTGTGCATCTCAGCTATACCGTTGGAGTTGATGGACTCACTTATCTTCCAAGTCTTCCGATGTTACCTTCTTAGATGGCCTTAAGCCATATTTATTGTAATAAGTTCTCTTTTGAGACATTCGATGTAATAAGTGTGTGATTGCTACTCTGTTATAAATCCTTCGAGTACTGTGTGTGTCAGCATTACCGATCCAGGGATGACACTGAAGCACAGAGACTTGACCATTTGAGGTCGGGTCGCTACAGCGTGCGATGTGATTTTCTTTGTCCGCGAAACATCTACGCTCTTTCTACAGAGCATCAACATATATACTTAAAGAGACATCATTGCATAACCAAATAAAGCATACAATTACACAAGTGACTACACACATAACATTTCCACACACCAAAAGTAAGCAATTACATGCATACTAAAGTAGGAGAAACGAGGATCTAATCATCTACTTATTGTTGTGACGACGCTTGCCATTGCTCTGCGCCCGGCTGGAACCCTGGCCGTTTTGAGGAAGGAGGCACTTCCACATGTCAACGATCCGCCTGTACATGTCGTAGCTTGTGTACGCCTCCTTGGGCACGTACACGACGTGAGCTTTGTCGAGTTTCTCCATCCAGGCCGCGTGCCAGGCACGCTTTTCCTTGTTGCATGAATCCTTCATGTCTCTGTAGTAGGGGTCGATGATGACCTCAGCGAGGTGAACAAGCGAGTCCTTCTCATGATCCTTCCTGGCCCAGATCTTGTATTGGCCCTAGATGTCGACAAGATTCTGGCAGGCGATGCCCGAATTCTCAAGCGCCTTTACATCGTTGGTGATGTCCACCATAGCGAACATGTAGTGGGAGCTGTTGACAAACATAGCGAAACGCTCGCAAGGCCTTGTGGCCAGGAAGTAGTGGTAGACAAGGATGTGGTGGCGCACGCACATCTGGGCGACGACGACCTTGGGACGGGACCCGACACGAGCACGGATATACTCAAGGTCGAACCTGACCACCTTGTACTTCTCCTCGGCAAGCAAATGTGGATGGAGTGCTCCACTCAGACCGGGTCGTTGGTGTACACCACCAAGAGGTCCATGAACCTTGAGTGGGTGTCCACCACGGCACACATGGTGAACTGTTGCTCGTCATCGGCAGCCGCTCGGAGCGCCATTGGAGCCACACTGGATACCATCTTAGAATTTCTCGTGGTGGGTGTGCTTCATGCAATGGTGGGGCGCGATCGAAAGGTTGAAGAGACACAAGGGTTAAATGGCCGCTGTAATAAATGGAGGCCGGCGGGCCTGTAATCGTCACGTCTTGTCATGGTGTTCATAGCAAAGGATTCCAGTGCACGCTTGGCAACACCGCACCGCATGCGTGGGCTTGAAGAGGCGCCAAATGTATCATCGGTGAGCCTGTTCCCGTGCTACCGCCCTGTTTACCGCGCAAGCTTCCCGCCCGACTAGTTTTGCCATACGTCGGTTATAAGAGGGACAAATCATGGGCCTTTATTAATTGGCAAAAAGCTTTGTAAAAACGAAGTGTGTGGAATGACTTCGGTCATAAGTTTACCCGTGGGTGATGAGGTCAAAGTTACGCAGAAGGGTGATGACGGATACTCGAGTGTGATAATTAATTATGCGCTCCACAAGGCACAGGGTGGAAGAAAACAAATGTGTGCAATAATGTCGAAGATCGCACTTGTGTTAGCTATACAGATCATGTGCTATGAGATCGACAAGGTAAACATATTTGAGAATGGTTAATAAAATCTAATACCATTGCATATTAAGGTCAAAATAGTGCTACCAATATACGAGTCTCATACGATGCCATTTCAATGATTGTACCACAAAAGCTCGAAATATTAAAAGGTCCAAATTCCATAGTTATATGGATCAAATTCGAAGATTACAAGGTTCAAACTGATATTAGAAATGAAATTCAGCTCAACAGCTGCAAACGCTCGCACTGATCCGCTTAACAAGGATATCAGAGAGGTTCAAACTAGTATTACCACATCTAAGTCTGGTTTCGAAACCTCACAATTTTTGCAAAGGGGTCAGCCACTGAGAAGTCATGTATGGGGTTGACACGATGACTTTCGATTACTCTGTCATCTGAAGTTCCAAAATGAAATTAAGCATTTTTGGAGCCTATTCCATTTTGCCGCAGGTGCTGGCGCTAACCAATGAACCATTCATTTTTGAGAAATAAATGTAGGGCGAACCTCATTTCCTTTAGCACCCTTGCTCTAAGAAGAAAGAACCTGGCATGTGTGATTGACGCAACAGGCAAAATGAAAGTCATCGCACATGGTTCCAATTTTGGGAACCATGTGTGATTGACGTACTACCTCCGTCCTGGTTTATTGGTCCCCTTTGTATTTTTTACCAAATTTGACAAAATATTTAACTAAGAAATGTTTATGCATGTCACCAAAAATTATATCATTGAACACTATGCTCAAATACCCATCCAATGATACAATTTTTTCTGACCTGCATTATCATTTTGTCAGTTAAACCTTTGGTCAAAATTTAACAGATATTACAAAGGGAACCAATAAACCAAGACGGAGGTAGATTCCATCAACCGAACTGATTGAATCCATATCCCACGGTTAGACATAAGTAAACATAGATTAAACATACTCTGACATAGATAATAAGCGTACACGTACACAAGCATAGTTCAACCATAAGTACGTAGTTCAGCCGTCATTAAGCATACTCAAGCGTACATAGTTCGATCCCACATCTCATCTCGCATGCCCGCAAGATCCTGAAGTTTCTCCAGGTACTCACCGTACGCGCCGTGCGCCACCCTGCGGGAATACTTCTGCTTGAAGGAGCCAACGGCCCGTCCTCTTGCATGCGCCAGAACACTTAGATACGCGTCATGAAGCTTGCGGTTGCAAAATAGGCATCGATAGCCGCCGGTCCAGGTCCTAATACGCCTATTATGCATTCCCGCCTAAAGCTCCCTCAGCATTTGCCTCTTGTACCTCCTCTGGCCATCTTCATCCTCGCTGTCCACATCGTCAAACAACACCTATACAAATAGTAAAACAAATTTGGCATCAAATCAATTATTACATGTCATGAAATAGGATTAGGAATTTATGGCTATTTATTTATACATATCCAGAGATTATGGTTCGATTTTTAAGAAAAGTCCTCTATGTACAGACCAATCTTGAAGAAAATAATGGCACAAACATATGTAGGTCATTCAAAATCAATTGTCAAGTCCTTGCTAGGAATTATTAGCACGAACACTAAACCTAGTCGGATTACTAGCAGAAATCATTTTCATAGATGAAGCAACTAATCACTTATCACTTCTATTCAAACATTCAATACACTACATGGATCTAGCGAAACTTACTTAGATTTCATGGATTGGGAGAGCATAACCATAGGATTTCTATTTCAAAAAGGGGGAGGCAGGAGTAACCAGAGAAATCCTATGATCTATTTGGCACATAAATGGTTATAGATGACTAACCAGCGATGCGTCGTCGCCGGAGTCGTCGCCGAAGTGGTCGCCGGGGTCGTCACCAGAGTCGGTGTGGAACTCCGCCTCCGGCTGTGGAAGCTCGACGCCGTCGATGACGTCAGGGTGCAGCGATAACTCGCTGGCAGTGACGAAAACCTTTGTCTCCATCTCCATGCCGTGCTCCGGTGCTTTAGTAGCCCCGACGTCGCCACTCCATCCGATGGGGTGCTTCGGTGGCATCCTCATACACTGACGGCTTTGAGGACTAAGAGCGGTGTCGAGGATGCAAGCGGAGAGAGAGGATTGTGTGTGTGGCAAGGATGTGAGGTGCGGCCGCTCGGGCAATGCGAGCGCACCATTAAAATGGAATAGTGGGAGTTGTGGGAGACAGGCGGGCGGCGGTCAAACCGATGGCTTGCCTCCCGGTGAGCCTGCACACCGGACTGCTGGCATGCCTACCAAAGTTTCACACAGCTAGTCGCACGCCTCTCGTTGACATTGCGCAGTGAGCACGCCTCCGACAATTCACACACCTGCACGCATGCCTCCCGGTCTGCCTGCCAGCGGACTGCTCGCATGCGTCCCGTCAACTCAGGCCTGCTCACATGGCACACGGGTCGCGCGGCGGGACGTATATTTTTTTCTATTTGGATGATTAATGCTACCGCTTTATTGCTTAACCGAAGCATGGCACGTATCCATTGTTGGTCTAACACTCACGGTTCGAATAAATAATCTTTTTGGGATATTGGTTCCCAATTGTTAATAATCTCCCGTTTGTAATTAGATAAAGATTACATCAAAACTGGTCTCAAATTTGACAAAGAAGTATAATGCCACTTTGTATTGGTGTCCATATGACAACACGATAAGTTTCATGAACTTACAATAAGTTTTGGATGTACTAGAATTTAAAAATCAAGATTCTCAATGTTTGAAATTTGTTGCACGTGGAGTAAACATGTGTTTTTGCAATCCATTTAGGTGCACTGTCACGTGTGCATGTAGCTCAAATTTGATTTTTGCACATTATAGCTGTAGAAAATCAATCAATGAATGTACTAAAATGTCTTAATGATCCGTGTGATTTTTTCAAAATTAAAACGTCCCTCCTTTGGTAACATATGTTCACCGTGGGATAATTAATTTAACATGGATCATGGTTGTGGTGGAATTCGCGGTGTGTGTGTGGGTGTGTGCATCTAGGGGTGGCGGGTAGCTTGCAGTACAGTACTAGTTGTGAGCCACCCTGTGGGTTGGCCGTTTTTTTAGGCAGACCGGCGCCACATCAGAGTCGTGAATTCGTTATTTAAAAAATTACACAACCCTTTCATACATACATGTTTTGGCCACATGCAGTCGATGGTTGTCCTACACGACACTCGATACTTCCGTGTGACGCTTTCTGTGGGCCCGCGAGGTCGTCGTCCATCAGTTTGACGAACAACCGGCAGTGAGGTTAATTTGACCAGCAAGGTAGAATCTTTTTCGTTTGTCTTATGGTGGTATATAGTACGCGTCGAAGAGGTGGGAGGGGACTAGTAATATATACTATACGTATGCGTCCGTGAACAAGTACACCTCACTCAGTGTTGGGGCTTTTTGGTTTCCGAGGCACGTGCCACATCAAAATTGTGAAATTGGCTATTCAAACATATCCTAGCTAGGACACTCATGTGTGATGCTTCCATCTGTGGGCCCACGAGGCCATCATTGATGCATGCATGCATCACTCTGACCTACATCGGGAGAGGCTAATTAATTTCACCATCAATGAGGATTCTTTTGGGTTGTACGTATTACGGTAGGAGCATATAGTATGCGGTGAAGAGGGGGGAAGGGGACCATCATATGTAGTACGCTTCATGAACCTCACTCTGTGTGGGTGCATGGTTTCCGGTTTTTGAGGCATGTGGCACATCAAAGTTGTGCATTTTGGGCATTCAACATATATATGTTTGGCCCACATGCAAAGCGGTGGTGGTTGTCCTCTCGCACCCACTTAAGCGGTTATCAGTGATATCGATGCTTTCCATCTGTGGACCCGCTTGGTCCATCACTACTTTTTGCCTGACAACAAGAGATGTTAATTTGACTTAGGAGGGGTTATTTTTTTGCTTATAATATGGTATATATATAGGTCATGCTCTGGGATGACATGCATGATATAGTTTGAGCACACACACTTGCATCCCTCCCATCGAGTCAAAGTGGCTAGTACAACGACACGTCATGAACCGATCTCGCTGTGTGTGGGGAGCTAGTGTATGATTTTTGACGCACGCTCCATGTCAATGTTGTGGTATTCAAACATGCATGCATGCATAATCTCCATACATATGCATGTAGTGGTTGCCTTCGAACGGTACACTCCCTCGCGTGGTTATCGGCGACAAGCCTATATATTCGTGGGCCCGAGTGGACATCCATGATCACCTTGACCGACAACAAGATAGGTTACCATGGTGGATTCTTCATTTGGTTCGTGTTATCGTAGTATAGGCCATGGTGAGATTCAGACCCAATTAAGTTTGAGCGCATATAATATGCACGCATGCATGCATGGATCCCCATCGTTGGCTTGAAGTGTGGTGTAACATACATATGCATCGCCAACCTAACCCTCACTCAGTGTGGGGATTTCTAGTTCAAAATCACGGTGCCACATCAAAGTTGTTCCATTGTTACTCAGAAACACACCCCTCCATACATATGTTTGGGCCACACGCATGAAATGGTTCTCTTCGGGGACTAGCTACTTGCGTGATTATTGGCGAGCTAGTCCACCTCGGGGGTTGCATGGACGGCCATCACTTTGACCAACAACGAGAGAGAGGTTGTACGACCAAGGCGGATTATTCTTGGTCCATTTTACGATCCATCTGGGTGAGATATGCCTCTCCGGCCCGCCGACTGAAAGTGTGTGTGGGGGGGGGGGGTGCTACTTCACACTTTGCTAGGTGAACCTCGGTTGGGGGGCATGCATTCATAGCTTAGGATTCCCTTCATGGTGACACGAGGGGTGGGGCTGCTAGCTACTTCGCACTTTGCTAGGTGAACCTCAGTTGGGGGGCATGCCTTCATAGCTTAGGATTCCCTTCGTGCCGACACGAGGGGGGCTGCTAGCTACTTCATACTTTGCTAGGTGAACCTCCGTAGGGGGGCAGGCATGCATTCATAGCTTAGGATTCCCTTCATGCCGACACGAGGGAGAGGGGGCTGCTAGCTACTTCGCAGTTTCCTAGGTGAACCTCGGTTGGGGGGCATGCATTCGTAGCTTAGGATTCCCTTCGTGCCGACACGCGGGATGGGGGGCTGCTAGCTACTTCGCTTTTATCTAGGTGAACCTCAATTGGGGGCGAGGGGGCAAGCATTCATAGCTTAGGATTCCCTTCGTGCTGACACGAGGGGGGTGGGGGCAAGCAATACCATGCACTTTGCGAGATAGTTGCCACATCAAAGTTGCATTTGGTATTTGAAAATCAAACCACCCTTTTAATACATAAATTTTGTCCACATGCAAGTGTGTTCGTGTTCTGACCCTCTCCCGCATCATTTTTCGCCAAATTTATGAACATTAGACAAGTCGGATGACGCAACAGACACGGTTCACTCAAACTAACCATGTGCATTGGGCTCCATGAGGCATCCCCTCAAAAATACCTACCCGCCTACAACTTTTTCTGTTTGATGACACACGGTTATTGTGTTTCAATCGTGTGTGTTGTTTCTTGTTCCCAATCCCGCCTGCATCGCTCGAAAATATATGCCCGGCTCGAGGCTTTTTCTGTTTCATAACGCACAGTTGTTATATCCGGACCGTGTGCCATGCACCATCATCAAAATTTTCAATAGCCCCGGCATTTCACTCCCCCATTTGACTCCCATGTAGTAAAAGTTTCAGTACCTGCGTCATTTCCTCAAACACCCCCACCCATCTCCACACACACGCACACACACAGACACCAAAACCTCCTCGGGCGTGTGCGCGCACACACACCCCTCCTTCGCTCGAAACCTTAGCAAGGTCCCCGCTGCCACCGCCGCCGCAAGGCCTCCATTGTCAACAGCTGCCGGTTTGCCCGTGCAGCTTCCCCACCGATCTCCATACCCAATCCGCCCTGAGTTTCTTAGATGACGCCTGCCAAACACCCCCTTTCCCACAGATCCCCATCCCCATCCCCAACTCTAGAGCGTTGCAGCCTAGGCCCGGCTACGCTTCCCGTGGAGATCGAGGAGCAACTGGCCCAAAAGATGTGTATCGCGGTCTCTTCGCCCGACGTCGCCGAGGAAGCTGATGACCATTACTGGCGGAAGGCACTCAAGCAGCGGGCTAGAGTATGCGGGCATGACTCGGCCGCCGGCTACGACAGCGACGGCCTGAGGCGGGCTATGTCACAGGTTAAGTGGCCCACCCCCAAACCCTCGGGTTCAACCGCCGTCGATCTCATCCATGGCCCTGCCGCTGATCTCCTCTGGCTCGCTGTCAACAATTTTCCATCCTACATCGCCATCAAGCCCCTTTTGTCATTTCTGAAGGACACATTCTGCGACGCTGGCTTAGGATCCATAGCTTCCAAGTCAGACCTCATTGATGGCGACCACGAGGAGGGCACCCTCTCGGGCTCTTCTAAGGGGAAAGAGCCCATCTGCTCTTCCAAGGGGAAAGCGCCCGTCTGCGACATCAAGGAGGGCACCCTACATCCATGCTCTTCCAAGGGGAAGGAGCCCATCTGCGACAACATGGAGTGCATCCAGGGTCCATGCTCTTCCCACGGGAACGAGCTCATCTGTGACAAGTGAGGAAACACATGATTTGTTTTATCGTGCCTCTTCACAGGGGGAAACCCATGATTTGTTTTGTCGAGTCCCTTTTGTAGTGTAGTGAGAATATGTCCAGTTTTAATTGCTATATCTGGTTGCTTGCAGTATGCCTTCTTTATTTCAGTTGTTCACAATGTGATGCTCTATATGTGCAATTATTTACTATGCAGTATATTTCATCATTCCGGTTTTAAACATACCAATAGGAATGCATATATTTGCTTACTGTTAAGCCTGTTATAGCTAGCATGTGCCTCTTTTAAAGTTATTTGATTGTTCGGTTGTTTGTAGTTAGCATATGTTTAGTTTGAAATGATATCTTTGGTATTTCATAGTATGCCTTGTTTATTCCAGTTATTCACAGCGTGATGTTCTATATGTGCAAATATGAACTATGCAGTTCAATTTCATCAGTACCAGTTTCAACAATACCACTATGAATGATTACATTTGGTTGCTGCATCTTGTAGTTAACATGCCTTTCCATTTTTTTTAACAATAACGAGTGTACTTAGACCGGCACAATACCAGTTTGAATGACTATGTTTGCTTGTTGTTAAATGTTTTGTCTATTGCAGTTAACACACCTTTCCACTTGTTTTGCTTTACTAGCGTGCTTAAACCTGCACACTGAAGCTATCTTTTGGAGATTATTTTGTCTACCATGGGTAATTTTGGTTGATGTTTAGCCTTTTGTGCTTAACATGCTTCTCGATGTACCTACACAAGACAATTTTGGGAACGACTGCTGTTTTCCATCGATGTTAGTTTCATCCCATGGCTTATATATGCTCATTGTTTAGGATATCGGTAGCTGGTACCATATAGGTCAGGGGCTGATAAGGGACTAATCGGTGAATCGGACTTTTAACTGAATATATCTGCAACCCATTTATCGTTAGGTTAACTAGGGCCATATGTAATATATCTGAGGCTACATAGCCGCATGCACTGTATTTAGTGTCCAAATATGCAATCTTGGGCTACATAGCAAGAAGGAAGAGTGTTACATTAATGTTCTGATGATGTCTAGATATACGTAGAAGAGCAGCAGCAACAACAACAACAACACAGCCTTGTTTGGATACTCAACTTAGCTAGAGGTTAGAGTTAGCTTCTAGCTCATGACTAAACCTGAACTAACTCATTTCAAAGAGTTGTTTGGATGGCAGGGTTAGATTGACAATAAATGCACTAGGAGAACTAGCTCCAATTAGCACCTCTTGGGTTGGATAGTTTTTTTGGGTGGGTTATAGATGCAACTAGCTCAAACTAGCCCTCATGTTTAGACATAATTTAGGGCTATTTGAGCCCGAACTAGCCCAAACTAATTGTAACCCATGGATAGAGCAGTAGTTAATCTGCCGATAATTAGTAAGAATGCACTAAACTCCTTCCGGCCCATAATATAAGATGTTAATTCATGTAATATGTCTGTATATTGGATGCTAAAAGATATTATAATTCTTTATATGCTTCTTATGTAATTCCTGAACATATGTACCTATGAATCTAATAATGCATTGGTTGTTTGAACCTGATGGATATGAATAAAGCTATAGCATACATTCCAATCCGGTACAATTTGAAATAGCAGCAATTAAATTACAGTGAAATTATGCTCTCTAGGTCGTTACGGCACACACGGTTGGTAAAACACAAATGTTTGCGATATACACCATAATCCGAGATGGTGCACAGTGAGGAAACGTGTGCAAGCATGCACACAGTTGCCATTTGCAAAGCATGGGCGATGTCAGACAATATCACAAACGGTGCGGAAAACTAAACGTTTGTGTCAGTTGCCTTATCGTACACGATTCGCAACCATGAACCGTTTCTGATGAAGGATGCATTGTAAACGTTGCACCAGAGAATAGTGTGTGCGATAGTTGTCGTGTACGACGATGTTACGATGGTCCGACGTTTCGTAATCCTGTCCGTCACTCGTACGTAGGGTAGCTAAACTTCTTAATTAGTTATCACATACGGTTTGGGAAAAGCGAATGTGTGTGATTGTATGCTTATCATACACGTTCTATAATAGTGAACCGTTTGTGATGGGCCGCGCATTGTAAACGTAGCACCACGGAATACCGGATGCGATGGCAATGCGAGTAGAAACGAGTAGGAGTACTATATATACATCAAGGCTCCCTATCCCCGACAGTTTCTGGTTCGTGTGGGAAGAGCCCCCTATCGCCGTCACTCACTAGGCGACGGTTCCAAATGTCATCGCGGAAAGGGGTTAAAAACTGTTTGTATAGCACCGACGCGTACCAATGCGAGTTCTGGACAGAGAGGATGTCTGTGATGGAAGTACCATTTTGGTGAATCCAATTGGTCTGAATTTTTTACAGTGTCTTCTTATGACCATATCATCAGGCCTTGCCAAATTTCAGCTCAAGTTGATACTCCATGTGACTGTGTCATCTAGATCAAGTTTCTAGACCAAATATGAAGTTACAAAGAAACCCTTTTGTTTTGTGGTCCAATTCCTCTCACAACCCCCCCAGGATTATAGTCCTTTCTAAGCTAAACACACCAGACAACAACTTTTCCCCAATCTGTTCTCTGTTGAGCACAGTGGCCTGATAAAGTTTGATCTAGCAAACTTTCATAGATGCCTCGCTTCGCTACAGAGCCTCTTCTCTCACGTTTTCACTTCCCACAGTCTCCATGTTGGAAGGACATCATGCTAGACATAGTTTCCCCACCTCTCATGACCTCTCTTTGCCATGTCGCGTGGTGACCGCGCAGCTGGCACGCCTGTGCACGTGCTCTGCTCGTTGTGGCCGCGTCCAGGACGTCGCCTACCTCCGGCCCCTCTCCCTCTTGTCATCTTCGCGCGCGTGACCATTTATAGTGCCTTCCCCTCGCCGCCGCCTTCACCATGTACCCCTCTCCCCCTCTGTCAGCTCGCTCGTCGGCGCTCGCTGCTGCGTGCCCATGGCCGAACAATGGCCGACATGGCTCTGTTCGTCGCCTGTCTACTTCCTCCCCGTGCCCCTTGGCCCCCTCTGCCCTGTGAGCTCTCTCTTGTTCCTCCCCCGTCGCCTACCTCCGAGCTCGCACGCGTGGCCACACGTCCGCGGCTCCGGCCATGCGTCCGCGGCGTTCTCTAGCTCAGGCACCTCCTCTCCTGGCTATATAAGCCGTCCCCAACCCCTCCCGATCGCACCAGCAGCTCCCCCCACTCACAGTAGCGACCCCAACTTCTCAGTCCATCGCCGGAGCCCCTCATTCCTCCTCCATGGCCACCGTGCACGCCTCGGCCTCGGCCTAAATTAGCTCAACGCCGAGCTCCCCTCTCCTTCTCTCCACCACCAGATCACCTCACTATCTCCGGCGGAGCTTCCCACCCCGTTTCCTTGACCATGGGTGCACCAGAGCCCCGACTCCCTCATTGTCCGACCACCCCATCCGCCGACACCGAGGCTGTCGTCGCCTCGATCCTCCCCTCTGGCCATGCATGGCACCGTTGGATGCGCCTAGCGACACGGAGCTCATCCGTAGCCAAAGCGTTGCCAGAGGTGCAACGTGGCGCCGGCAATCGCCGCCCGACGCCGGCGGCCTCCCTCTACCTCGCGGGCATGCAGCAAAGGAAGAAGAAGGAAGGGACCTGCAGGCGGGCCCCGCGTGTTAGCGTCCTAACTCGCTGACCCCACGCCCGCTGACATGGATAAGTGGACGCGGCTCTACAGAAATACGTTTTTAGTCATTGAAAGCGTACTTTGGCTCTGCTTTGACCGAGAATACGCTTTCCCTGCTGGAAAGTGTATTTCCCCGAAAGACGTTTTCTGTTTAACCAGCCAGGAACCCATTTGTAGATATTCTTTTTACATATTGGTCCCCGATCTTCTTCTGCTTGTATCTTTTCAACCGCAACTCCGATTCAGGTGATTCCAAAGCCCACATCTTCGCCTCGTCAAGCCCATTCTGTTGGTATCATTTTTGTGATGTTGTCACATTCTGAAAATGACCATAATGCCCTTTCCCTTATTCAGCCCCCTCCGAGAGAGAACGTTTTCCGGCGATTCTTTTCGCGAGCTTCTCGCACTTCCTCTCGGTGTATCCATCCATCCCAGGTAAGCCACACCCTCCATTTGCATGATTGCAATGCAATGCAATGGTTTACTTATTTAAACTTGTTTCAAATTTGCTTTAGCTACATGTGACTGATTCCTAGCATTTCTCGGAGTGATATTTTGATATTGCTATTGCCATGATGCTGTTTGGAGTTCTAGGACTAATATTTTGCAGCTTATGTGGATGACATGTTACCATTGGATTACTCGTGGCTTACGTTATGATTATTTTATGTTGATATCTGATATTATATTTTGGATATGATGATTGCATGTGGATCTTAGCTGGATTGCTTGTTCTTGCTGTTGGAGTAGTAGTATTATTATTCTTTGTCGGGGGAATCGACACCTATGGAATCACTGAGATCCGTTCGACGGTTGGCGGGAGCGGGGTTGTGCAAAGAGCGCGTCTGACTGGAAGCACATGGATCGTTTAACCAGGTTCGGGCCGCGGAGACGCGTAATACCCTAGTCCTGCTTTGGTGGATGTATTTGAGAGTTGTTCTTGAGCTCTTGAACTAGCTACGGTGGCTGTGTTGTTCAAAAGAGCCGAATCCTTCTCCTGCTCGCCTCGGGCCTCCTTTTATAGACAAAAGGGGTTGCCACAGTGGCACACAGGAGGTGGAAAGGTGTACGGTGGATGAGTCTATCCTCTGGCACCGCCCGACAAACGCATTTAATGCGCTGCCGACGTGCCCCTCTTGGTTTATCGCGGACGGCAAGGAAGCACGTCCCAGGTGTCGCCGCCTTACCTGGCTTCGACACGCGTCCGAGCTGACGAGGCATTGTGGCGCCAAGTTGGCTGGCTGCTGGGCTGGCGTGGTGGTGGAGCCTTCACAAAGATCTGCATGCCACCACGCAGGTGCTTGCTGGGTCGGTGTAGAGGCCGCTCGTCGCCACGCAGGTGCCTGCCCAGCTGGTTGAGCTAGCAGCTGCATGGGGACGGCGGTGGCATCTTGGCAGGTGTGGGCCTTGCTGCGTCCCCGGTGGTGTCATCCGCAAGGGTCTTGTCGGGGCCCCGGCAAGGGTCTTGCCATGGCGTCGTGGTCATCCCCGGCAAGGCGTGGATCGCATTGGCAAGGATCTTGCCGAGGGTCGTCGTCTTCTAGTCCTCATCTAACATTGCGTGTTTATGATCTTGACGAAGATCTGCATGCCATCACAGAGGTGCCTCCCGGGCCTAGGTCCCATTGTAGTTGTTTGGCAGCGTTTGGAACTCTTAGGCGCAAGAGTGGCTTGCTCTGCTGGTATTGGGCAAGCTGCCCCGACAAGGCTCTTGCTGGGGCCGCGGAGACTGCCCCGGCAAGGCCCTTGCCGGGGGAGTCCACCTCGCCCTTTTGCGTTGCCCTGTTTTCCTTGTGCTCCGGCTCCCCTCTTCCGCCCTGCTTGGTGTGGCCGTGGGCGCGGCTCCGACTGCCCGTGCACAAGTAAAGGGGTCAAAAGGAGAGCCCCTACTTTTGTACACCGACAGGATCCCCCGGTCCTAGGCCACCAATAAGCGCGACGCGTTGTTGGGCCAGGCCCAGAACGGTGCGCGGGCTGGTGGGGCGGATTTTACCGCAGTACTTTTCGTCCGCTGCGCTTCTCCATGACCCGCGTTGAAAGCGCGACGTGGAGGGTCGCGCGTGACGTGGGGGTCATGCGTGGGGCGGTTCCCGCCCGCATTAGTCCCAGTAGCGTCATCTGGGCCACCCAATATGATTCCAGCCCATTTTCACTTCTGGCCCATGTATGGCCCATGACGTCTTTCGGCCCATATGAGGCCCTATGTAACTCTTGGCCTATTAACGGCCCGTGGTGAAACTGGCCCATAATGAATAGTGTATCACTTTACACCCATTATCGGCCCGTGGTGAAATTGGCCCGTAATGAACAGTGTATCAGTTTATACCCATTAACGGCCCGTTATTCCGTTGGGCCGTTTCCATCCCATGTTATCTTTCAGCCTTCTCAGAGCCCATTTATTCTTGGGCTCATTTCCAGCATTCGTTTACTTACGGCCCGTTACTGTCATTTTCTGCTTGTGGGCCAAATTCAGCCCGTGGTTACAGTCGGCCCGTTTGTGGTCCGTTAATACGTTGGGCCATTTTCATAGCGTCATCAAATACGGCCTATTAACGATGGCCCGTTATGGTCGGCCCATGAACGGACGATTCCAACTCTAGCCCGTTTACGGCCATAATGCGGCCTGTTATTGGCCCATGTTTGGCCAATCGATCATACTGCCCGTATAAGGCCCATTGATGATACGGCCCGTAGAAGGCCCATTGTTTCTACGGCCCGTTGAAGGCCCATTGTTTCTACAGCCCGTAGAAGGCCCACTATTTCTACGGCCCGTAGAAGGCACACTATTTCTACGGCCCGTAGGAGGCCAATGTCACTACAGTAAATATTAGCCCATGGTTATTGTGGCCTAGTTCTAAAAAATAGGTTATTGCAGCCACTAGCAAACCGCGGAAAAAGAACTGCAATGACTACAAGCAAACAAATAAACAAGACAACAAGGAAATAAATAAGCAAGCAACTTACGCTAGGCTATCACGGCTATCACACATATTAGATCCACTGGGCATCAAAGTTCGCCACCAGTGCAAATAAACGCGCCGACAAAAGAATATACAAAACTGAGAGCACTTCAGAAGGCACTAGGCCTAGCCACGTCGGGCCCCCCAAACAGCTGAAGAAGCTGAGTAGACCTCAGTTGTGTCAATGATAGATGCATCAACACTAGATTTAAGGCATGATGGTGCGCACGCAGTCCTCTGACATCTTCATTGCATCCTTGACTTCAAGTCGGAGCTGAGTTGAAGCAAGCCTTTCCGCTTTAAGTTGAGACTGAAGAAGTCGAACTGATTGAGGCGGCGAGTTGCACAGAGGTTGTCTCACACCTGCTGGTGAGTAGCTTCAACTCACTGTCTTCATCAAGACAGCACCTTGGGGTCATCTCGCTGTCCTCAAGATGGTTTGGCTCACTATCTTCCCTAAAGTTCTGCCTGGCGTAAGAGATACGAGTCTGAAAGAGAAACAAGGAGACACGTAACAGGTTTCACAATTATATAAGCAAATAAATGGATCTGTTCTGCATAAGGAACATGTTTTTACAACTACAATTTGAAACGGGTAGTTGTTGCAAACATCCAATCAGATGTAAACAACAAAGCAAACAGCAGTGGAGGACATGATGCCTATCCAAATCTATACTAGAACAAAGTTTGAAGGCTTGAGAAGGATGAACTTACATTACATGTTAACACGGGCTGGACAAAGCCCTTCTCCATGTTGATGGAAGGATAATTCAATAAATTCCCCAAAGAAAATTCTTTATAAGCTTTGCCATTATTCTACATTTTGCAAAGAGTAAATATAGATCAAATAATATTGGAGGAAACAGAGGATAATGAAGCTCAGGTGCAGACTGATGATACATAATCAAATAGCAATTAATTAAGTACAGCGTTACAAGGCAAAAGGGAGAGAGGTACTGACAAGAGCAATGCAGAGCCCATTATTGTTTTGAGATCGTATGATCCTTTGAGCAAGGAGATTCATCTGAAATGAGTTTTCATACAAGAGAGAAGGTAAGGCACAAGCAGAAATTTAGGAGTTCAAATTTTGAATTGATATCATAGACAGTACCTGACGCTGGGCTCCCAGCAGTTCTAATATGGGTTTGGCCACTGGAGTAGGGGTAAAGTGTGGTACAGTTGGGCCTGTGTTTTCTGTGGCTGCTGATCTATCTGATTTAACAGGTATCACTACCTTTTCCAAATACCTAGTTTGTACTCCTTGAGGATCTACACTCACCCTCTTCCTTTTGGACATCTATTACGAAAGAACAACATTTGACACGAAAAACATAGTGTGACGACACATGGAATAGGTACAGAAAATGGATAGGTATGGCATATACTCATATATGATGCTTAAACTAAGCAGATGGTGTAACAAAGTAGAAGTAATGCAAGAGGTCAGATGCAAAATATGTGCGACCAATACAACTTTGCAAAGTTAGAGCAAGCACCTTGACCGGTGAATAAGATAGGCCATCCTCCAGCATGCCAAGTTTGTTAGCCAGTGGATCGTTCTGCAATATTCCTCTCGTGCGCCCATTCTCATATTCATTTTGATAATGTTCAATATCTGACATGCATGAAAACATAAAAACAAGTGAGATTTTCTTTGTAATGCAGAAGTGATTCTAATCCAATACTGCCTCCCTTTAAACCCCTTTGTGCTATCTCTGCAATTCTTTTAAAAGATGCCACGCATGCTGTAATTTGTTGTGTGCATTAATATAATGTGGCCTACTACTCAAAATATGAGAGCTCCAGAAGTGATGACACTTCGCAGATGATAGCTTCAACATATAGTAAAGAAGAGCAAGTCGACCTGACCTGACAGATTCAAAATATACTAAGGGAGAACAACTCGACCTGACCAGTCGACCGCAAGAGAAGAGTATCATCTTATAGAAGAGCAGAACAGCAAGCAGATTGAAGATATTACAAGTCTTTCAATACAATGTCGGTTGGCCACCCATGATGAACCAGAGCGCACAGAGAAATACTATTCTTTTCGGTCTCCCCATATGTGGCTCACATGCATTTCGAAACTAAAGTAGGAACATTTAGATAACCAATTAAACATCTCTCAGTTTTACTAATATTAGCAATAATATCATATATGAATTTGTACAACTAAGCTTGTTTAGCTCGATGGGTGGAGCAGTGCTATTATGACACGAACCATGTAGGCTGATTGTGGTCATCATAAAATGGGGAAAACATAAGCATGATGAGTACAGTGTTGACCGTGGCAGTGGGATGGCAGATCTGAAGCTGCAAACCGCGCAAAGGGTACTTAGCAACCGATGTTTGCTTTGAAATAACAACTAAGATTTGGTATGGACAAGAAAGTACGGTCAACAAGTGACAAAGAAATTCAATTATGCTGTCTCTCTACATGTCGCCACATGCATTTGGGAACTCAAGTGGGACCTTTAGCTAACCAATTAAATGTGTCGGTTAACTAATATTAGTATCATATCACAATCATATTTGAACAACTAAGCTTTCAAATTCTGAGTGTTGTGTTGTTTAGCTTGAAGGGTGGAGTAATGCTAGTATGACAGAAAGCACCTACGCAGATCATAGTAGAGTAGATAAAAGGGGAAAACCCTAAGCATCAAGAGAAAAATCAGGAAAGTGGAACTAGCTGGACCAGTGGGTGGCACACATGCTTTTCGAAACGAATATAGGAACATTAGGTGACCAATTAAACGTTCTCTGTTTTAGTGATATGAGCATCATATCAGATTCGTATTTCAACACGTAAGCTTTGGGTTGAGGTCTTGAGGAGCAGTGCTAGCACGACACGAAGAACCTACGATGATGGTAGTGAATATAAAGGGGGGCAACCATAAGATTTACGAGTATAGTGCCCGTGCCATGGCGGATCTGAAGGTGCAAACCGGACAAAGCTAATTCGCAACCAATGTTTGCTTTCATCTAGCCACTACGATTTGGTATGGACAAGAAAAGTACAGTAAACAAATTACGATCTATTTTCCGGGTGAGATCAATAACTTAAGCACATATGGAAGAGTACCACCTCTTTTGCGACGCCGTGTAGGCCTATGCTGATACGTTGATGGTGTTGCGGGTGCGATGGCTGTCGGCGGCGGGGAAGAAGACTTTAGACGGTAGACGGCCGGGTCGGGGGATATATCATGTTGCGTGGACGAGGCGGTCCTAGGAGCGGCAATGGCAAGGTTGACGACGGCACCGATGAAGCGAGAGGAGGCGATGAAAGGATCCAGGTCCAGCGTCGTGGATGAGAGACGTCCATCTCTTGCAGTGGACGACGGGGTAGGGGTAGCGGCTCTGGCAAGGTGGAGGATGGGGTGGCGGACGGAGGAGGCTGGCCGCAATGCGGAGGTTGTCGTGCCGCCGACGGTGTATGAATGGGGAAATGGAGGGGAGGGGGGATCTCAATCTTTGTGACGCGCTTCTCTGAAATGGGGGAAAGTTACAAACTAATCCCCCGTTTAAAATTTCGGACATCGCGTCGGTTGGGGACATGACGGTAATCTCGCTCTCCCAAATATTTGCCGGTAACTATTTCGGGCGAGGAGAGGGTGTTTTGCCGCCCACGGTTGGCGCCCACGGTGTATGAACGGGCCTGACAGGTAGGGCGGTTGTGTCACGTCTGATGGAAGTTACACATCTGCCCCTATTTAAAATATTAGCCTACATCGATTTCGGACGAGGATAGTTTGTTTTGCCGCCCACCATGTATGAATGGGGAAATGGAGGAAGAGACACATGTCTTTCGGACGAGCTTGAATCAAATGTGTTTTGCCGCCCACGGTTGGCGATGGGCTCAGAGGCCGTCGTGTCACGTCTGATTGAAGTTACTAGTCTACCCCTATCGACAGCAGTGTAAATCCGGTTGATAAGGATGTCAAGTGTCAGGGGTAGACAGTAATTTCCATCTCGCAAACACTTGCTTCGGGCAGCCCACAAATTATAGTGGGTGTTTAGCCGCTTCGTTCAAAACTTGGGAGAATTAGCATTCACGTTTGCCCCGGGACCTGGCAAACTAAATTCAAATCCAATTTGTATTCGATTACGAATATCCACAGGTAATTATATGTTTTGTTATTTATTTCTTCAAAACCACAATAAAGATTTATTCCACCTTTATATATTATTATGATTTAGAAATGCCGTGATCTTCGAATTCATTAGGTTGGATACACTCTGAGTCAAACAGTTATTTTATCCAATACAATATGCTCACACGAAAAACAGTTCACCTTATGTCAATCATACAAGTACTGAGGATTACCTCGCCTAAAAAATTCGGATCATTACAACACATGGACACCATAGGGGGTCTTGCAACATAATCCATTCAGAGACATGACACAACATGCAAGTACAATAATCTAATGACAATTTCAACTAGTATCTAAAGAAGAACCGGGACTACCTTAGGCTTCAGATAGCAGGACCTCCTCCGTCTTCAAATGCAACATTCTTACTTCCTCCAATTCTTGGGTTGCTTGCATAATGCGTGCTGCTAAGTCCATAATTTCCAGCCTCAAGATAAAGATTACCTCATTCATGGCAGCCACACCATCTCTTTCTGCCTCTAGTAGAGCCTCAAGCACTATAATATCTGTGCTCAGACTGCTCTCCGGCGGTGTTGCCTCTGAACGGCTACCATCTGGTAACATGGATGGCGCACTGCTTCCACAAATGGATTCTGGGGTTGTACATTGTGTCCTAGTGTGAACGGCATACTGAAAGGTTTCTGCTGGACATCAGTAAGAGATAGTTATCGTATGATCCAGGAAGTAAGCTTACATGGTAAACGACAGACGAATTATTGCCGAGCATGGCAAACTATATTTAAATGGTTCGAAGCAGCATCAGCCGAAATGAAATTAAAATGGTAAGATGAAACTAGGGATGTAAGTGGCAAATAAACGATATCCACCAGTCCCATCTAGTTAGTTTTTGCTACCTCCCTAGTTCATTTTCCTCAAAAAACTAAAAACTCTTTTGAACTATCATACCACTAGTGGACTTTAATCGGGATTAAACGGGACCCAGTTGACATCCCTAGTTGAAAGCGAGTGTACAACCGCTATATTTAAGTTGCCAAGGCATCTAAGCAGTTGAAATAATCTAAGAAAGCACTTAACAGTGTGGCCTCATATAAACTAGGAAGACAGTCTTGTGATGAAGTTGAGAGGAAAAGTTAAGGACTCAAATGAAATAGGCATGCATTTCTTTATGATAGTACAACAGGCACTGCTGACATATTGGCCAACTTAGGAATAGCATAACAACAAATAAGCATTCGAATCAAGCAATACAGCAAAGCAGACAACTGAACTATTTGTAATTCGGTAGGATTACACGTTGAGGGCACAAGCCAAGAAAGCAGCCCACTCGCATTACATTTCACATGTACTAAAACACACTGGCTTACCATATGTTGCTGTGAAGCCTAGCTGCTGTTGCAATGTTCTTTGAAGATATCGTCAGCATCCCGTGGTTGCAAATCTAGTTGTTGTAGTTTATTCTGCACCATCTATTTAGGTAAAATTAATTTTAATCGCATGCACTGGTCCGAATTGATCATCAATGGTTTATCTAAACTAATGAAAGAAGGGTGTGTGCATACACGACAATATATCTGCTTCCCTCTATTTTTATGCTTGTTCGAGGTGCCAGCCCCAAAAGAACAAATATTTTGCTTGATGGGGTTGGCAGCTCCATAATTAATAGAAGCATCAAATTAGTCATGCAACTTGGGAAGATCAAGAACACACAAACAAGTAATGAACAGAGGCTTGGAGAAGTGATGTACTAGCTAGCATTAGAAAATGTAGGGTAAAACAAACAAAAAGCAGTGGAACCACATGCTAGTTTGCTAATGTGTAATTAAGCATAGAGAACATTAAGCAGTCTGATGGAACCAACAGGTGGCATCAGAACAAAACTAAAGCATATTAACTATATGTGCACTGGTATGTAATTTAGCACATGTAACATGTTCACTGCCAGAAGTATGGCCCTACAGGTGCAAGCAGAATAACGCGTCTCATGAAAAACTGAATGATGCCCTGAAGAAATTCAAAGGTGCGGTGCTTATGCTAGGAAAGTGAACGTAGGCTCTGACGGTTGGATAATAGTACCTGATTCTCAGCGATGTATGGGTATCGTTTTCATACTTGATAGCTAAGGATCGTCGATGGTGCTCGTGTTGCGATTGAGTTTGGGCCGGCTGTCGCCATCGCTGAAGCGGCTCCGGTGCTACGGTTGCGGCGCCTGTCGACATACAAGAAAGCTCATCTGTGGTAAGTGAACAGTTGCACAATAAAGAGAAAAACCGAAGGAGTACAAATCGAAATAACCTGATGAGGCTGCGGTGTCGGTAAAGCAGGGCCGGTGGAGTTGAATATGGCATCCGTGGAGCGGGTCCGGTGCAGTTGACGAAGGCTTCGGCGGGCGCATTGTACAGTGCTTTCGGTGAGGCGGATCTGTTGCGGCGGACGAGGGCTTGTATGAAGGGCCAGCGAAGGGGCGGACGAGGGCTTGCAAAGAGGTTGTATTTCCAGCTTACCAAAGATAGCTGATGATGTGTTATTGATTTGCTATTTTAAACCAGACAGCTCGCCAGTCACCAGTTTATGTGCCATTTCAGCATCCTCTGCTCTCTTCAATAGAGCTGCCTTTTCAGTTTCCCAGCCGTTTTTGTCAGCGTTCAAGTTTTTCTTAAGCTGCTCAATGTTCTCCAAAGCAGTCTTTAGTTCTGATTTGGCATTGGATGTTTCAAATTGTTGAATTTTAATGTTGGCCTTCAGATCATTTAGCTGCTAGTCCTTCTCAATCAGTTCAGCATGTGATATAAACAAACATGGACAGATGTTATGAGTATGATCACTGTTGAAGTCCCAAGCATAATACAAGTATTTTCCTTGGCACTTGGGGGCTAATGTCTTTTGCTCTTAAGATCTTTTTGAAGTCCCTAGCACAATACAAATATTTTCCTTGGCACTTGGGGGCTAATGCCTATTGCTCTTTTCAAAGATGAATTTATATGATGACTCGGGTATAATGATATGACCCGTTTTACCAAAGTTATGTATTGAAGTGTGGATCTATCAATGCTGACAAGTCCCGGCTTAACCTGATGATCTCAGCCGGCCCTTGGGTGCTACGGATGAGAAGTTCATTAGTACTACTTAAAGTCCCGGCTTAATTCCATGATTCAAGCCGGCCCTCGGGGGCTACTAGTGATGATATTCAGTTTCTTTGTGGCAATTGGAGAGTCTACAACATATTCAATCTTATCATATCCAATAGACTTGGGGGCAGATAGACATATAATTATGAAGAGAATAGTGATTGGATTACCTCATAGCGTTCCTTCATCAAATTGACTAAGCCGGCTTTGAAGTCACGGCTAGTGTACAGACGGTTCAAATAACCAGAGTGGATGTCTTGGGCACTTAACTGGGCGTAGCTTTCTAAGTCTACCTTCCACTTGCCTTTATCTTTAGTAGAAATTTCTTCCTTGGAGCTGTGCTTGGATAAGACAGTGGGGTGACCCAACGTTGTGAAACCAAACCCGGTGACAACAACGTTGTTAGTTTTTTCCTCAACAGGTTTAACTGGGCTTGGCGGCTCAGAAATGACCGGCTCAACGTCCATATGGTCTATGGAGACTTCATGGTATTCTGGTGGCAGATTATCAATGGTGGCCTCAACAATTGGGTTAGAAGATTCTGGCTATTGTTTTTCCGGTTCAGACGGATTGGAGTCGTCAACCGGTTTATTCAGTTTAGCCTTTTTGCTGGGTTTGGCCTGACCACTGAGAATAAGACACACACAGATGTCAGTATATTAAACAGACATGAAGTATGAATGATTGAATATACCCTTACCGAGGCACAGTCTTGAAAGCTGGGATCTGAGTTCCGGTTGAGTCGCCAGAAGAAGAATGAGATGTTCCCTGATAATTTGAATCAGACGTGTTAAGTGGTTGACGAACAAGACCCGCCTTGGGATAATCTAAGTCAGAAATTTTCAAGACCTCCTGTTGACGCTTGCGAGGTACAGGGGTGGTCAGTAAGCCGGAGGACAAAACTCCACTGCCACTATTCTGGGTTGTACGGCGAGCTTCATGTTGCTGCTTCTTCAAAAGAAAGTTGGGATCCAAGTGAGCTAAAGCACGAGAAAAGCTTAATTTCTGGCTCGCTTGTCGGGTTTTCTGTGTTGACAGGGGTACTGCATCATCTCCACGGCTGGCGTCTGCTTCATCCTGATAATAGTCATTGTCAATAATATGTACAAAAAATGAGCCAAGGGAATCAAGTTCTACCTCTGACTCATCATCATCATCTTTTTCATCCAAATTAAATAATTTAGCAGCATTGGACTTCTTCTTAGCAGGCCTTTTGGTGGCTTTGCTCTTTGTCCAGGTTTTCTTTGTTTTTTCTGGTAATTTCTTGGACCAGAAAGGTGAGTCGGCCTGTAAACAATGGATGAGCAAGCAACAAAACTAGAAATATGAATCAAGTACAAGCTGGGTTTAACAGAGTCTTGGTCATGTTATTGATGTCTTCCTCAGTTATTTCGATGTTATTGATGTCTCATTCAACAGAGTCTTGGTCATTCAACAGAGTCTTGGTCATGTTATTGACTGCAATCTTCCAATCTCTCATTCAACAGAGTCTTGGTCATGTTATTGATGTCTTCCTCAGTTATTTCGATGTTACAGTGGCGCTGAGGGTCTGTTAGCTCGCCAGTGTACTCACACATTAAACCGGGCCGGATGGTCAACGACAAGACTCTCCAAGCGACCCAGCAGCAAACTAAATCAATTCCGGTTAAGCCGTTCGCCATTAGAGCCTGGATCTTTGCGAAAACCTCCACATATTTCTTCTGTTCCGCTGTGCTGATACGGTCCGGAAGATGATGTCTGCTACTAAGCCGGCTGGCGCGGTAACCCGGCAAGGGGTTCTCTCCCTCTGGTGAGGTGTCTTGGTAATAAAACCAAGTATGGTTCCAGTCCTTGGGTGGCTGGGCGGATTTCCAGCTGGGAAAATGGCTTCTTTCCGGCGTTGTATGGATATGGCGTCTAGTTTAAGGCTAGGTCCATCTGTGAGTAGAATAACTCTCTGAATAGTTCTACAGTAGGCTCCTGTTGAAGGTACACCTCGCAGAACACTTGGAAATTGCAGATGTTTGAGACAGAGTTTGGACCGATATCTTGCGGATGAAGCTTAAAGATGTGCAATACATCTCGAAAGAATCTTGAGCCAGGAGGACTGAAGCTCCGGACCATATGGTCCATAAACACCACAACTTCATTGTTTTTGGGCTCAGGTCGAGGTTCGCTTGCTGGAGCCCTCCAATGGATGACCTCTTTTTTGGCTAAAACGCCAGTTTGAATGTACACATTCAAGTCTTCCTATGTAACCCGGGAGATGACCCAGTTGCAAGCCGTGACAGTTTTGACCATCTTGAAAGAGCAAGGTCCCGAATGAAGGAAACATTACCGACTTGAGAACATGCTGTTAAACTGGGTCATTGATTCAAAGATAAAATGCAATGGACAAGTGACAAATTAAGCCGGGGATAAGCTTTGAAGCATTGGCGGCTTAAAAGGGGACTAATGGTACCTACCGGATTAAGGATTTTGCTGTTGAGCCAGACAGAGTATAACAGTCAAGATATACGTTGTGGATTAAATTTCGTGAACAAGTATGGTTAAACCAGAGATATATTGCCGGGTCAGGCAAAGTTTTAAAGCGTATGGTGGCGGTTTAACAAGATTTTTGTGTTTTATGATGAATCACAGTTTGCGGTATAAGCCGCCATGGCAGTTATGGTACTTCAGATTTGGCTAAGTGTTGGACAAACAGATTTTGCAAGATGAAGCAATAATTTTGGATCTACCACGGTTCTGAAAAGGCAGTAAAATCCTAATAAGGTGGTGATAGTGGAAAGCGTGGATGTTTGAATGGGAACTTCTATGGGGAGATGTTCTTCTAATGATAAAAATGAATGTTAAAACTGCTTCCGCGCAAGGTTTGTGGTTTATCCAGATTAAAAACAGCAAAAGTTGAAGGGAACGGCGAAGAACAGCAAGAGCGCCGACGAACAAGCGCGAACCCTAATGCAAATCTGAACTGGAGGAAGAGTAGCACTTACAGTTGCATATGGACTGCGGTGGTTCACCGGAGCTTTCTGGTCCGATCAGGATGATGCAATAGCTTGTGTTGTTGCAGTGGTCGGAGGTCGCGGCGGTGAAGGTCGAGCGCTGGAGCGGCCGCGTGAAGGAGGAAGACGAAGGAGGAGACGAAGGGGAAAATGATAAAGACCTCTTTCCCCTATTTATAAGGGGGTGGCTGCAAGGCATGCGCGGGAATCGAGGAGGCCAAAATCATCATATGGCTATATGGGTGTCGCGGTTTTCGGAGGTTCAATAAGATAAGTATCAATTAAGGATGTTCTGGGCCACGTCCGAAGTTAATGCAAAATGACGTCATGGTGACTTAAGAAACTTCTGTGAGCTGACGTCAGGGCGGTTTATTGCAAGGTTTATCAAACAAGGCGGTGCGAAATTTTGACAAGTCAGGTATTGAAGATTGATGTGAACAAGTTCAAATCAACCTGGGGCCTAATGTTGGGGATATAACTACTAGGTATGAACCGCCCAGGAGGGGCTGGTTTATACCACAGGCGGTACCAATGAAGACGGTGGATCATACGAGCCTGCTGACGGCCCAAGACCCAGAAGTGACTTAAGGCCAAGGTGGATAAAGCACCATGTATGTATGACTTGTATTGTAAGGCATATGTAATTAGTCTCCGAGACGAACACATGTATGAGTCGTCTGGGACTCCGTGGGCCGCCGGGTGTCAACCTGTGTATATAAAGGGAGGACCCGGCGGCGGCTTAAGGGCAAGAGAGAAGAGATCGAGAACTAGGTCAAGCCTATTCACTCCCTGGTAATCGAAACACAAGCAATACCACCACAAACTGGACTAGGCCTTTACGTTCACCGCAAGGGGCCGAACCAGTATAAACTCCCTGTGTCCTTTGTGCTGTTTAACCCCTTTAAGCTAACCTAGTTGTGATGACTCCACGACTAAGTCCTTATGCTAGGACATCTACCGTGACAATTCCACGACAGTCACGGAGGTGGACGACAACAATTTTGAGCCAAAAGAGCCTGCGGAAGTGCGCGCGTGCTATGGCAATCAAATAGGCTGCATCCTACGGGCTTGCGCCACCATCAATGATGTGAAACTATGGAAGATACCAGATATGAGGCAGTCCCTCCTAACGAAGCTGCACCAGGTGTTCTTGTTCCCGGGCCGGGATGAAAGCAAATATAAAAACCCAGATAAAGACCCGGGAATGAAGAAGATAAACAAACGCGCCATGGGCAAGTTTGCAGCGCGTTGTCCACCTGGAAAGTAAGGGTGAAACATCGGATCATCGACAAAAAGGAACCTTACTGCGAGATTTTAAAGGATAATCCGACAATTACGGAAGAGCAGTGTGAAATATTCAAGGCGGTTTGCGTTGCCGAAGCTACCAAAGAAAAGTCAGAATACATGAAGGGGCTTCAAGAGAGGAACATGGGATGAGACCACCTCAGAAGCCATGGTTACATGAGGAAGAGGTCCACCGGCCAAGGAGGACGCAGAACGCGAAAGTCTGGGCATCCTAGACCCCTTGGCGGAGTTCACCGTCCGGCAGGAGCGTGACATCCTCAAGGCCCGGTACCACTGGGACCCAGTCAAGAAGGTTTTCGAGACGGACGCGGTCACGACGGAGTTCATGAGACTCCTGGTAATCTTTCAT
This sequence comes from Triticum aestivum, assembly GCF_018294505.1. Classification (NCBI taxonomy): domain Eukaryota; kingdom Viridiplantae; phylum Streptophyta; class Magnoliopsida; order Poales; family Poaceae; genus Triticum; species Triticum aestivum. Next base: position 412,446,404 of record NC_057805.1, on the reverse strand, counting down.
TTACCCCCTAATTTTAGCTTCTGATCAATTTGACTGCACGTTTAGTCATATTTGTAAACGATCCTTGTTCCTTTTGCAGAGAGAGCAGCACAGGATCACGGCCGAAAGCGAATCGCCGTCTGAGGCGTTAGCGAGGCCCAAGTGGGACAGCCTATTCAACCAGGCCTTGAACATATTGAAAGGACTCCCGGTGGACACTCGGCCGTCGTATGGACGTGTGCACGGCGTTGGAGATGGTGCCACGTGGAAGAAGTACTACCGTGAGACCATGGAGGAGACAAAGGAAAGACGATGGTTAACTAAAGAAAACATCGACAAGAAGGTTGCGATTGCGGTTGATAAGAAATCAACAGAGATAGTCAAAGCAGCGATAGCTGCCGCAAATGAGGAAATGGCAGCTTCGTATGGTGTGTTGCTTTCGGCTATCGTCAATTGGAGCAGGCAAAATCCCAATAAAGATGTAGGGCACTTTCCCCCTGCCAACTTCTTTGGTTGTAGCTCGACTAGCATTGCACCAGCACCTGCTCCCACACCTGCACCTGCACCTACTCCCGCACCTGCTCCAGCACCGGCTCCCGCACCTGCTGCTGCACCGGCTACCGCACCAGCACATGCACCGGCTCCCGCACCTGCTCATAGCAGCCCGTCCTCCGTCTCGGACGTGCTCAGCGATGCTTCGTCTTTGGCTGAGCTCGACGCCCTCAAGGTACCTGTCACACCGGCCCTCTTCAAGAAATGTATAATATCCCGTTTCCGTTGCCTTTTAGATGTCTCACATCGCAGACATGTCTTTGCAGGCCGACGTAACCCCGTGCACCATATTGTAGACCATCAGCGGCAAGAAGGTGGATGTGGGGAAGGCGGCGGTAGTGAAGCCGAAGTAAAAATTGTTCCACAGCCGGCCGATCCACCCTGACGTCTTCAAGGTTTCCGTCACCAGAGTCAAACTGGGCCACAAGAATTTGGCTCCTCCGGTACTAGGGGGAGATGACGACGAGACCCCGCGGTGGCTTGGCGATTGCAAGAGGTGGGTCCTGTTATGGCCAAAGAGTCTGCTTCGTCTGCAGGCGGCTGGGAGCACACCCACGACCACGCAGCCTCAGCCTGGTATGCACATCAACACCCCACCTACCCAATTAGCGTTGGCTGTCGTGCTAGGTCATAGCGGACAGGGTGAGGAAGAGGCTCCATTAGCCGTTGATGACGTCGCTGCCGTCGAAGAAGCAATGCATGATATTGATGCCATCGATGAGTATGACGATGACACTCTACAGTATTTCAATACTAGAGCCTATGACAATGGAGGATTGATGGCTCAGTAGTATGAGTACTCAGGATTTGAGCGTCATGAGTCGGTGCCTGAAATGCCAGAGGCTGGACGTATTATAGTTGACCTTCTAGTAGCAAAGAATCATAGGAAGAGAACGAGGAAATGCAACAAAGCTACTTCTATGATCCAGCCGCCTCCGCAGCCTCGGTTCAAGACCCTAGATCCGGCGATGCCCATATTCTGCAATGGGCAAAGAACCTAGGAGATATCCCAGATCGACCCCGAGCTGAGTTCTATCACATCAAGTGTGAACTTGCCCAAATCATCATGAAGGAGGTCCTAAAAATAACAGGGATGTTCTACGAAGAAGGGCAAATGTCGCGGGAAGACGTCCGAACATGCTTAGCCGCTCAGCGTCTCGACCTGAAGCCTTTCGCTTTGCTCGAGGACTATCAACCTGACTTGGATGGATGGCACGACATGTTGGAGTGATTGATGATATATGACAACGTGTCCATTTAGTCCATACTTTCTTTATTACCAAACTTTGAGTTATGCACGATGAAACTTTATTTGTGATGTAATTAAGCCGTCCTCCTCAACTAGCGAAGATCACTCTAGTTAGGGCGTTTTGGGTACGATGAACTTTGTTATTTATGCTTATGATATGTTTCTTCTATTTTTGCCAAGTCTGTCTCTTTGTGTTGCTCAACTACGTATGTTGCATATCATCGACTCATGTGGCGATGCAGGCGCATAGATCATCGATGGCGAAGAAGTGCTACGCCAGGAGTATACGACGAGTGGCCGGAGTGTCAGGCCTAGGTGTACCGATTTCCGAGCGACAACCAGTAGTTAGTTTAGGTTCATGCTAGTGCGAGAGAGGTATGCGAATCGACACCTCAAGAAGTACTACATTATGTGTGGTGAGACATGTCATGTAACTTGTATAGCTATATAAAGATTATGATGTGACGACATGATTTGTGTTGGATGATATGATGAGACTATTATGTGTATGATATAATGAGCATATTGCATGTTTATGATATGATTAGAATACTGTATATAACCTTTACAAAAACATAGCAAATACGTATAACGGAATATATGAGAAAATATAGTAGTAGCGCTCTTTGGCGCTGGACAGAAAAACACTACTACAAAAGCACTTAGCAGTAGCACTGGTATGGAAAGAGCTACTGCTAAGTAGCCATAGCAGTAGTGCGTGTTAAAACGCGGTACTGCTAAACGTTAGCTATAGTGCCGTATCAGTAGCGCGGTGCCCTGTGCTACTGATAGCCCTTAGACCCGTGCTACTGCTAGGCTTTTCCCTAGTAGTGTGGATTTACCCGTGTTAATCTTCAGACTTGTAATAATTCCGTGTCACCTTTCCGTGAACCAGAAATTCTTGCCTCTTGAATCTGTCTTGTGGCCGGGTCATATAATGTTGCCGGCTTGTGGCACTTCTACACTTTAACATTTCTCACTTCTTTATACTGTGACATCACTGCCCTGAAATTATGGGATTCGGGTGAGACATCGCAACGAATCTTTTAAGCATATCGATTAGGCACAAGAATCGAGGCACCCCTTTTGCCCAAAAGTTACTGTGCCTCTTCTTTTCTAGCACTTGCCGTTCCATCTTCTCGCCAAATTATAAATACATCCGAGGGGCGTCGGGTTTTACTTTTACCGCTTCCATCTCCTCTCTGCGCCTTTTCGTTATGCCCGAGCCATCTCGTTACCGGAGCAACGCCACGCTTTCTTCAAGTTCAACAGCTGCCTCGACCGCGACCTCAACGCCCTCCAGGTCGTTGCCAGAGCACTCGAGAATGCTCCATCCACTCTCCGCCGTACCCAGGTATGCCTAAACCTTTCTCATTAGATCCATAGATTTTCTTCCGCTTGCACAGTTCGTCGTAGTTCATTGGTGCTTTCCACCTCTCTTCGGTTAGTAGATCTAGATTCCTTTGAGCGATCCATAGAAGTGCTCTAGTTGCGGCCATAACACCATTTTGCATTTGGAGTCTCCGTATTGTTCTCAAACACTACTTATGGATTAGTTTATACTTGCAATTTGTGTTTTAGGTCTGTTAAAATTTTCCTTTTCAGGCTATTTTGTAGGTCTTTAGTTGTAACTACTTCTTTGGAATCCTCTTTATAGCTAGCACTTAGGAGAAAACCAGAAAAACTCCACACAGCTAGTGCCGGCTTTTGATTTGCCGGCTCATCATTACTTTTCAATAGCTTGCATAATCTTGAATCATAGCTTGAATAGGCATAGCTGCTCTTTATTTTTCCGGCTCATAATTTTGACTAGCCTGATCATAGCAGGACATACGTGTTAGCTTATCCATAATCATAGCAGCCTCATTACTATTGACAGCTCGTAACTTGAATAACCCGGCGACTTGCCGGCCATGAAAATAATGTGTCGGCTCATAATTATTACCTTTACTTCACAGTTCTAACTTTAGGCAAACCGTTATGGCTAAGACTGATAAGGCCTGCAACTGGGTTAAATCCCACTTCTCCACTCTTATGTTGGATGACCTCGTGGAGCAAGGCCTATTGCTGGCTCAAGCAATGATTAGTTGGCGGGCGCCTGAGGAAGAGCGTTCGCCCCAGCCTAACGAAGGAAAGTGGTTGTCTTCGTGGACAATCTTCAGAGGGGTTTCTGTCCACCCGGGTCAAGATTCTTCTGGGACGTGCTTAACTTCTTTGACCTCCGGCCCCAAGATCCTGGGCCAAACTCAGTCACCAATCTTTGCTAGTTTCAAGTTTTCTGCGAAGTCTATCTCCAAACAGAGCCAACCGTCCCCCTCTTCCAGGAGTTCTTCTACAACAACCACCAGACAGAGTTCAAGGACAGTCCTAGCATAGAGCTTGGTGGAATTTCTGTTCGAAGGCGTAAGAACAGTCCCTTTCCTGAAGGCACGCTGGCGAGTTATCCCGAGGGCTGGAATAGGAGTTGGTTCTATTGCAAAAACACTCCTCTTGAAGGCGAAAACACCCTGTCGGGCTATAGGTCAGACCGGCTCGACGCCACTATTGCTTTTTTGGGTTGGCCATCCGATGAGGAGCGACAACAAGTTGCAACTATTTACTCAAAGTTGAGAGCCTTGACAGTCAACAGCCTCACGGGGATTGATTTGACTATGTGCTGGATAAGCTGGCGCATCTAGCCCCTTAGCGTAAAGGGCAATTTAATGTGCAATTATACTGGTGAGCTAGCAGATGCACAATGCTTCAGTCAAGTCAACTGAAATCAAGAAAGCCACGAAGAATCTGCTAGGAGAGCCCTAGAAAAAATGTAATAAGACTGGGTTGGCTCCCTTCTACATAAAAAATCATGTGCCTCCAGTAAGTATTCTTGCATTTTCTTACTCATTATGTTCTTTACTTGTTCATCTCAGTCTTAATTTCTGGCTTATCACATATGCAGGCAGATAATCAGTTTTGGAGAATGAAGAAACATCGAAATTCTGCCCTACACCAGTTAAAGAAGAAAATGAGCCCATCAATGCTGATGAGCAGGACGCCGAAAATGAGTCGGAGGTAGAGCTTGACTCACTTGGTCATCTTTATAACCAACTTGCTGACGCCCCTTCTTCTCAGGATAACGCCAAAATCAGTCGAGCCAGCAATGTCGAGGTAATTTCAATCTCATCCAGCTCGAAAACTTTAATCCCAAAGAGAATGAGACAAGCCGCCAGAAAGGTGCCGTTTCACATCCAAACGCCCACTTAGACCCTTTTTTTTAAGAAGTCGCAGCAAGTTGGTACATCAAAGCACAAGCTCCGAAGCGACACTGGCGAGCTGTCCGCTGGCTTATATGATGAGCCAGTCGCCCGTAGACAACGAAATGAGGTGCCTCATAGCCCAACTCCATATCTTCCATGAGCTAGACTTATTAGGCACCCACATAATAATTCTGACTCGAATTATAAGGAGACGTCACCCTCGTTTGGAGAATCAACTGCCTCCTAGCTCCCACCATTGGTCATTAAGCTTGGGGAAGCATTTGGTAATTTATATTTTGACATAACACTTATTTCTTGAACTTGAATATACACATATGATTGCAGTCCAAATGCCATCAAGAAGAGAAAGGTGGGTGAGTCGTCTTCTGATGTAGAAATCCTCTAGTCTCAAGATCCACCATTGGTGACTCCAGAGGCTCAAACTGAAACTGTAGTTGAAGACAAGCCTAATCTAAGGGTTGAGCAGCAAAATGAGTAGGCTGGTGCTGATGAGCTGTTGAGAATGGAGCTACTCCAAATGGACGAACAAAGCAACACGGATGACCCGCGCATAACATGGACCCGTCAAGTCCCGCTCGAGCCTCCAGTCCTATGAAGGAAGTCGAAAATGTCATTCCGTCGCACATAGTGGTTGATGAAGAGGTCAACATTATTGGAGAGGCTTATAAGGCTCCAGAGGCGTCAAATTCTTTGACAAATTCATGGCCAACGATGAGTCGGAAACAATGCCAAAAGGGAAAGCTAAAATGGAGCTTCCCAATTTTCAGAAGATGAGCGTCAATGACCTACATGACCAATATTTAACCCTGCTGTTTGAGAGCCAGGACACTGAATGAACATAATAAACAAACTGAAGCGGAAATATGAGGTACGAAATACTCCTGTGTCATATATACTCATAGCCCCCAAGGGTCGGGTCGTCATGGTAATGACGAGCCAGTTCTTCCGAAAGTACTTAAATCAATACTTGGTAGAAAAAGCGACCTGTAGCCCCCAAGGATCGGGTCATTATGAAAATAACAAGCTAGTTCTTCAAGATATTCACTAGTCAAATGTTGTCGAAGAACGACCTATAGCCCCCAGGTGTCAGCTCATCTCCATGAGATAGCCGGGTCTTTCATAATTATAAGTTCTTGAAAAAATTACTTGCATTATCCCCCAAGTGTCATGGGGTCTGCTTGCAGCTTCATGAGACTTGTCTTTGTTAATAAAAATCTATACTATAGGCCCCAAGTGCCAAGTCATGCAACCTCGCCAGAAAAAAGCTGACGGCTTGCAAAAAGAGTTGAAAACTGAATGCAAACAACGTAAGAGGGTAGAAGCACCGTCTGTATATGTGCAAGAGTCTGTTGCTATGGCCAAAGAAAACCTGCAAGCCGCGAAAGCTGCCCATGAAGAAGAAAAGCTACGCGTGTTAAGCGCGCTGAGGAAGCAGAAGGCCAGCTTGAGCCGGTGACAGAACAACTGAACACTCTCAAATGTCACATAACCAACATGACGGTCGCCGTCTTTGGTAAGTAATATAATCATAGTCAATTCGGTTAACTGTTTTAGCCGGCTTATTGATATAGTCCTTTGTGTTGGGAGAAGGAACAATATTGGCGTCTAGCTTCCAATGGTAAAATTAAAGGCCATTTACACTTATCTGGAGCAGCTATATACAGGTGGCGTGTATGCAATAATGGTGGCAAACAAGAACGCTGCGCCGCCCCAACGGATTAAGGAGATGCTTAATGAGTTGTCAACAGTTCCTCATCGGTTCTAAGATTTGGCAAAGTTGGCGGCTCGTTCTCGGACTTGCATGGTGCTCGCTCGAGCCAAAGCTTTCCTTCTAGATATGGATCCGTCTGAGATGGTTGGCGAGTTTCCACAGTTTAAACTAGATGGGACAAACTTCTCTCTAGAGTACTTTGCGCGCTGTGTGAAGGAAACCCGGGTGGCGGCGACCCAACTGGTAGAAGAGCTGGACTTAGCCAAATATCAAGCCGCCTATTCAGAGGATAACAAGCGCATCAACCCACCTGAGTTCAAACCTTTGACTCTCGCGTGGCTCCTCGATATAAGAAAACTTTTGCCCCTGACGCCGACACATCTTCTATAATCACTGATCATTCAAACTTCCTAGCTTTGTCCACCGTTCAGTGGCAACAAGGGACCTCCAGACCGGAGAAGATGAGCCGCCGCAAGATGACCTGACGGGACTGATGTGGAAAGCCAACTCAAAGATGTCCCGGAGAGCTCTGAGGCCATCTTGATTGAGTAGTTATCTTTGTGAAAAACTGTGATATCCAGACCTCGCTTGGCTTGTAATAGGCTAGGAAAAAACTTGTGCGTCTGTGGTGCCATCATGCCCTTGACACTCCTTGGTATATGTTTTGCAGAAAAATTGAGCCGGTGGGGTGTTTCATAACCCGCCGATTTTCATTAAGCGTTTTGGCTGTCATTGTTCAGCTTGCAGTAATAAGTAGTCGTCTTAATGATAGCTCGGGTCATATGTCCCAGAGACTCTATGATCAAAATAACCCTATCATATTTACTAGGCGACTCTTGGTTGATATGAGCTAAATCTTAATCAAAATAACACAGTGGGTTGTCGACCCGCCAACTCGTGCTTGATATAAGAACTTGATTAAGGAGCAGAATATCCTATAAAACAAAATTCAAAAACACAGATAATAGTAAGTGTTAAGCTGGCTTTTGAGGCACGACAGAAAAGACTGGCTTTCGAAGCTCGTGTCTTGCTTCAATGAAGCTGGCATGATAACCCATGGTTTATCCTAGCTTTCTGTAAGCCGGCTCTCACGCGACACAAGCCGGTGTTTTAACCTTGACAAGTTCAGGGTCATAATAGATAGACCGTCAAGACGCCAGGTCACCTTGGCGGAGTAGCATCAAGCAGACAGGCAGGTTTAACAAAGATATATAATGGCATATGCCGGATCAAGAGGGATATTAATAACTAGACTCGATGAGTTGGAAGCCCCCAAGTGACCGATCAGAAAATAAAGACTCATGCACAAGATGTGAAACGAAGCAACAAAGGCCCCAAGTTTCGGGGATGCCAGCTTTATTATAATGATCACAGTGATATATACAAAGTTATTTTACAAGATGTGGAGCTAGTGGCTCTTAAGTATAATAAGGCCAAAGATGAGCAATATTCCCTTTATCTTTGAAGGAAAAAAGAATTGGCATGGTATACGCTATGCGATGATATTGGATCTTGAATCACGAAAAAAATTATCCTATGCATCTAGTTCATCGTGATCGGAATTATATATATAATTTTTGGCCTCGTGAAGGAGAAAGTATTGCTCTAGCTTGGAGGAGGCTTAAGTCAATGTTATATTCATGACCCAATCATGAGCTCTCGAGAGAAATTATCATTTAGAATTTTTATGCTCGGCTTTCTCGTGATGATCAATCCATGCTCGATACTTCTTGTACTAGTTCTTTTATGAAGAAGCCTATTGAATTCAGGTGGGATCTTTTAGAAAGAATTAAACGCAACTCTAAAGATTGGGAACTCGCAAGTTTAGCACTAAATATGGACTTGACTCTGAGATAGTAGCCTCTTTTTGTGAATCATTTGCCACTCATGTTGATCTCCCTAAGGAGAAGTGGTTTAAATATCATGTAACACCCTGGTTTTTGGCCCTTTCTTTTTATCTTTGATTTATAGGTTTTTGCTCTATTTTTCTTTCGGAGAGGATCTATGGACTTGAAACCTGGGAGATCATCATCATTTCTTCTCCCAAGTGCCTCATCATTCTTAAATCTCTCCCATGATCATGTCAATTCCATTATAGCTCAACCTCAAAATTCTTTTCTAAGGAATATTCTAGTTTATATTAAAGGAATAGTCATGTTTACCCTAGGTTGTCACTAGTAGAAAAAGGGTCATCTGTCCCGGTTGGTAAGGGCCTTCTGTCGCGGTTTTTGAACCGGGACTAAAGGGTCGTTACTAATGCCCTAGCCCTTTAGTCTCGGTTCTTACACGAACCGGGACAGATGGGCCTCCACGTGGCAGGTGCGGCGATCCTAGGTAGCAGGGCCTTTTGTCCCGGTTGGTGGCACTAACCGGGACCAATAGGCATCCACGCGTCAGCATTTCAGGGACTGGGGTTTTTGTTTTTTTGAAAGGGGGGATGTTTTGGGGGGTTAATTTAGGTGTTTCATATATTGTGTTAGCTAGCTAATTAATAGAGAGAAGTGTCCTCTCTTATCTCCGTGCTTGGTCGACGCTACGTACTATATACGTATAGAGAGGACTAGACACGCTAGCTGGTAAGAAAACGAAGGAAACAGAAGATCGTCATGAACATATGCATATAGAGAGAAGTGATATCAACCACCTCTCCTTCTTCGAGAGATTGGTCGAACAACAAGTTCTCGTATATCTATCCGGCACTACTGGCTACATATATACAATAATTATCTCTTACAATATAATCTCCTAATTATATACGAAGTCAAGGTCCACATGGTATTCTCCGTCTTCAGTGATCATGTGGTCAAGGAGGAATGCCGCCAATTCCTCTTGAATTGCTCGCATACGATCTGGTGCTAGGAGTTCATCCCGCATCCGAAAGATCTAATTTGAAGAAGTGGGTCAATACATATATATATGAATAAATGAAACTCAACACAAATGATGGTAATAAAATAAAATTGTGAATATTATTGCTTACGCACTTCATATTTTTCGTCAGATTAGCCCCGCTCACAGGTCGTGTGGCGGATGGACTCGCAAACGTAGTATCCACAAAAATCATTCCCTTGTTCCTGCCACAACCACTTTACAAGAAATAGAGGTCAATCAAGCTGATAAGAAAGCATGCTAAATGGTATTGATCAAACTAGCGCTTGAATCACTAGGAGATGCGTGGAACATGCTACTATAGTACTTACTTTCGAGTGTCTAAATTGCAGCTTCTTCGGCAGTCCCGGAGCTTTTTTGGTGAATTCTCTCCAAACCCTGCCAGAGAAAGAAAACAATTACTTGATATCATGAAAATGAACAAAGTTGCTGATATGGTGGATAATGATCGATTTAACTTACTTCTCGAGCATTTGAGTCATGTCCGCATAGTCTTGGGGATCTTTTCGTCTCGAGTCTAAGATGGTTACTACTCCCTGCTCAAGCTTAATCTCTAGGAGAATATAGTGGAAGCTGCGCACGCATGCATAAGTCATCAATTACATTACTATAACCTGGACTAATAAGGGAAACCGAATATGCACAAGACAGTAACACTCACTTGAAGTTGTAAGGAAAGAGTATTATATCTTTGTTTTCATTTATTACCAACGATCGTAGCAAGTTGGCCTCAGTATTTTCGGCATGATATTTAACCTCAGTTGCATCTATGAATTTGTGTTAATGAATCCAATATCACCGATTTGTCTTTTCTTAAATTCGGCGATCTTCAGTCTGCATAATATAGTGAGGATAATTATAAATACATGCAATGAAAGAGCTGACCTATATAGAGAGACTTAATGACAGAAGTAGTACTACTTACAGATAGTAGCAAGTGACCGTTGATTTATCGAGGGCCTTTTGATTGAAAAACTGGAAGAACTCCTCAAATGGAACATTCAACAGTTCAATTCCAATGAGGTCATGCTCCTCTTTAACTCTCAGCATCAAAGTATCCCTCCCCCAGACTCTCTGCAGGTTTTCATGTACCAATCATGTAATCTTCACATCATCGTTGTTAGAGATCTTTCATCTTTGACGAGAGGCTTCCCGTAATGGTATTTGTGTTCGTCCACCTCCATTAAATCATAATGTACATCGCCGGGCAGGTAATCTCCAAGATTGCTATAACCGGCCACCATCCTCGGATCATTAGCGACGATGTCGCTAGACACCTTGAGCGGGGGGGGGGGGCACGATTGGTTCGCTTGTTCGCCGAGCTGGGCAATTTTTTCCCAGCTCGTCGTTCTTTTAACCTTTGATCACTGACAGTACTTCCCGACCGCTCCTCTTCGACAAATGTCTTTGCAATAATGCGCTCATAGTTGCCTTTCGGCGGAGACTTTGGTGGTTTTGTCAGGGCAGCCAGAGTGCGCTTCGCTTTCACCGGATCTACCTTCTCCTCCGAAGGTGGATGTTTCTTTGCTTTCACCCCTTCAAAGAAGTTCGTCACTTTGGCTCACACGATCTTCGTGGTTTCCTCCTCGGTCCTCTCGTATGGTAACTTCTCTGGAGTCTTCAGAGAAGGACCGAATCTGTATTGCCTCCCGCCTCTGGCTGTACTGCTAGACGCCAGCAGAGCAGATGGAGCAGCTGCGGCTGTCTTCTTTCTATGCTTACGAGGCGGAGGAGAAGGACTACGACACGCCGGAGCAGCCGGAGCGGCGGCGGGTCTCTTCCGCCCTTGCTGACGAGGCGGAGAAGGAGGAGGCTAGCTGCTCGGGCGCGCCGGCGCAGGTGGAGAAGGAGGCGGAGTGCCGCCACGCGCCGGAGAAGGAGGCTGAGTGCCCTGATCACTCGCCAGAGGAGGAGGCGGAGGAGGAGGCGGAGTGCCGCCATGCGCCGGAGAAGGAGGCTGAGTGCCCTGATCACTCGCCAGAGGAGGAGCCGGAGGAGGAGGCGGAGTGCCCTTACTCGCCGGAGTCGTCCAGTTCGGAAGGTTGATGAGCTCCTTCCGCCATAGGCCTGGGGTCTTCCGAGCAGAACCCAGCCGAGTCTCCCCTTCAACAGTAGGGTGGTCAAGTTGGAGGTCCACAAATCCTTCCGTCATTTCGTCCACCGTCACCCTAGCATATCCTTCTGGAATCGGACGACAGTGAAAAGTTGCGCCGGGTTCAGGAGGTCGAACAGAGCCGACAGCCGCCTTGACTTTGAAGTTCTCCCATCGCGTCATAAGGTGGCAATGGTGAGACTCCGTGATAGCATCCACGGGGTAGCTAGCAGGACCGTCAAGACATGCTCCGGCTGAAGCAGCTCAGTGGAAGCCACGCTGCTTCTCCGCTGAGATGGCGGGGTAGCTTCGGGGGAAGTTTCGGCAGGTCGATTGCTGCGAGCTACGTCTCGTACCTCTAGCGCTTGAACCCTTTCATGCAGCTTCTGAATTTGGGTATGCTCCAATTTTTTCCTCCTCTCCTGGCATTTGTAACCGCATGCGTCCGGAAAACCGGCCTTCCACGGAATGGAGCCTGGCATGCCTCGTGTCCGTCCAGGGTGCTCAGGATTCCCGAGGGCCATTGTGAGCCCGTCGTTCTCTCTGTCTGGAACGAACGTCCCTTGGTGCGCTGCATCGATATAGTGCTGAAGCCTCTTGACTGGTATTCTCATTTTCTCGTCCGTCCAAACGCACTTCCCTGATATAGGGTCCAAGGTTCCGCTAGCCCCGAAGAACCAAGTCCGGCAGCGGTCTGGCCAGTTCATTGTCTCTAGTTCGATCCCTTTATCAAGCATATCATTATCCGCCTTGGCCCACTTAGGCCGGGCTTTGAGGTAGCCACCTGACCCCGTGCGATGGTGTAGCTTCTTTTTCTTGTTTGTCACTGACAACTTCTTACTCTTTTCCGATGTCTTGTGGGCCACAAATGCGGGCCAGTGATCTCTGATCTTCTCATATTTGCCGATGAATTCTGGTGTCTCTTCTTTGTCGACAAATGTTTTCAGCTCATTCTTCCACCTCCTGAATAGGTCTGCCATCTTCTTAAGAGCATGAGACTTGATTAATTGCTCTTTAACTGGCTTCTCCGGATCCTCCTCTGCCGGTAGGGTGAAATTTGCCTTCAGCTCAGTCCAAAGATCATCTTTCTGCATATCATTGACATAAGACACCTCAGGGTCTTCCTTCTTAGGCTTATACCATTGGTGGATGCTGATCGGGATCTTGTCCCTAACAAGAACCCCGCACTGAGCAGCAAATGCTTCCTTTGTCCGAATGGGTTCAATCGGTTGGCCGTCGCGCGTGATTGCTATGATCTCAAACCTTTCATCCGAGCGCAACTTGCTGTTCGGGCCTCGTCTCTTTACCGAAGTTGTGCTCGATCCGGAGGGCTAGAAAAAAGAAGAAAGACGAGAGTTAATTAATATGTGTACATACCAAAACAATGAATGCATCAATTAGCTAGTCAGCACAGGCTTAACTAATATATTTACCTGGCCGGACTTTGTTCGGTCACCAGAGCCGTCACCACGGGCTCCTTCTTGCACCAACATTGGGTCACCGGAGCCATCATAATTATGTCTTTCCTCCTTGACTCTTCGATCACCGTAGCCTGCTTCTTCACCCTGTTCTTCCAGACCAACATTGTCATTAAGATACGACAAGACATCACATCCGGCTAAGATTATGTCCCCCAACACCTCTTCTACTTCCTCGTCTCGTCCGTGCTCCATTGTTTCTGCAAATATTACAACATGGCAATTATTACACAAACATGACAGCAGGTGGATATATTAGTGCAAACGTAGACCTAGCTTATTCCGGGTTTGGGGTGGCCTCGGCAACGCTTCAAGGGTAGGGGCGCGGCGGGTGGGGGTAGGAGACCGACATCATTTTTTTTCCAGGGTTTGGGTGTCGTCGAGAGTTTTGGTTGAGCGAGAGGGCCAGGGGGTGCTCCCGTGTTATAAGTTATCACGGTCGAAGTTATCCTGGAGGGGGTGATATCGACAACGACGACATACATACATGGGAAAATAATGTTATCGGGGAGGGGGTAGGTCGACCCCCCCCTCGTGTTGAAGTTATCGGGACACGGGGTATATCGACAACGACATATCCGATAAAAAAAGAAGACCAAGAAGAAATAAAAAGAGGAGAAGAAGATATTAATAGAGGAGATGATTGAAGAAAAAAAGAAGAAAAAAAAGAGGAGAGGAAGAAAGGAATAGAGGAGAAGAAGAGAAAATAGAACATTCTCTTCTTCTCCTCTATTCCTTTCTTCTTCTCCACTTATTTTTCTTCTTTTTTCTTCTTCTTATTTACCTTTTTCCTCTCCTTCTTTTTCTTCTTCTTCATTATCTTCCTAGCTAGATATATAATACTTTTCTAAAAATGTAACTTTTGCATATATAAAACTTTTTCTTCTTCTTCCTTCTTCCTTCTCTTCCTTCTTTTCCTAAATATATAAAACTTTTCTAAAAATGAAACTAACCTAAAATCTACCCAAATGTACTAAAAATCTAACTTTTATATGCACAGAGAACATACATACATATATACATTTTTATAAAAATGCAAAAAACAAAGCATCATATATATGAACAAAAAATCTGAAAAATATATCATATATATGAAAAAACAGAGAGGAAGGCCGGCGGCCGGACCGAACGTGGCGGCGGCGTGTGGTCGGGGCAGGCCGGGGGCGTGGGGCGGCCGGACCGAACGTGCCGGCGGCGTGTGGTCGGGGCAGGCCGGGGGCGTGGGGCGGCGTCGGGGCAAGGGCTCGGGCAGGGAAGGCGCGTCGGGGCAGGGGCGCGCGGGCCGGGGCGGCGCGTCGGGGCAGGGACATGGGCCGGCGCAGCGCGTCGGGGCAGGGCAACGGCGAGGAGGAGTGGGCGTTGACGAGGAGCAGGCGGCGGGGCGTCGACGGTGAGCACGGGCAGCCTGGCGGCGTCGGTGAGCATGGGCAGCAAGGGCGCGGGCGGCGACGGCGAGCACGGGCAGCCTAGCGGCGTCGATGAGTTCGGCGTCGTCGGGGGGCAAATGTTCAATGAAACTGAAAAATTTACAAGTCCTGCTTGTATACGGAGAGCATTGGTACCGGTTCATGGCAGCAACCGAGACCAATGCCCCTTTTAGTCCCGGTTGGTGCCACCAACCGGGACCAAAGGTCTCTTTTCAGCAGCCAAAGGGCGGGAAGCGGCGGCCTCTGGTCCCGGTTGGTGGCACCAACCGGGACTAAAGGGGGGCATTGGTACCGGTCAGTGCCACCAACCGGTACCAATGCACCCCTTTAGTCCCGATTGGTGCCACCAACCGGGACCAAAGGCCTTGTGCTGCTGCGCCCGCATCGAATGTTTAGTCCCACCTCGCTAGTTGAGAGGGGCACACAGTGGTTTATAAGCCCCACTGCCGCTCCCCTCTCGAGCTCCTCTCCATTGCAGGCTTACGGGCCTAATTGTCACTGCTATGCCTGATGGGCCTACTGGGCCTTCTTCGGGCCGTGGTGGCCCAGTAGGTGGCATATTTTTTTATTTTTTGCCTGTTTTTTTGTTTTCTTTTTTGCTTTATTTATTTTGTTTTGTTTCTACTTACAACAAAAAACTTATTTATTTTATTTTGTTTCTAATTACTTATTTATTTTACTTTAAGATAATTCTTTTTGCTATTAAAGTTTCTAATAAAAATGTTATTTATGAAAATTATTTTTGCTTTCAATGATTTTGAACAGAAAATACTTCGATAATTTTAGTTGCATCAATTTTATATAATTTTAGTTTCAATAATACTAGAGGTTGCTTATAATGTTTTGAACAGAAAATACTTTGATAATTTTAGTTTCATAAATTTTATTTATGTTATTAAAGTTTATTTTATTTTGTTTGTACTTATATATTTTATTAAAGTTTATATTATTTTGTTTCTAATTACTTATTTATTTTATTTGTTATTTTCATGCACCATTTTTCGTGCATTTACTGATTATTCTGAGCAATAAGACCCTAAAATTGAAAAGCATTTCAAATGAACTCTGAAAAGGTTGAAAGTTGGCATGGTTGATACCATGCCAACTTTCAACCTTTTCAGAGTTCATTTGATTTCATCCACATAGCATGTGCAAGAAAGTTGAGTGGGTTACGGCAAAAATTGGATGCACTTCGTGTACAAAACGGACAATCTCTTTCGAAGTATCAGGATTTCACACGGAAACTCATCTGTGACAAAGGGATTTTATTTTTTAAAACTTATTTGAACTCCTGACTTTTGTGTGTTCAAAATGCACCATTCAAAGCCACATCATCAATTTTCAACCCTTTCTGACTTCATTTCTTATTTTTCATGCATTTATTGATTATTTTGAGCTATAAGACCCTGAAATTGAAAAGCATTTCAAATGAACTCTGAAAAGGTTGAAAGTTGGCATGGTATCATCATTTCATCTACATAGCTTGTGCAAGAAAGCTGAGAGGGTAACGGCAAAAACTGGATGCACTTCGTGTACAAAACGGACAATGGTATCATACTCGTCTGTTACAAAGTTGGCATGGTATCATCATAATAGTTGCGGGAGAAAGTCTTAACTTTTTCTTTGCTTGTGTCATTTGCTTATTGCGCGGTAACCATGGATAATCTTCATCGTTTATCAAGATGCTTGGGTCAGCCTTGACTTTGAAGGGAGGAATTTCATAAACCTTTTCATAATCTTCAGACATGTCTGTCTTGCCCTCCACTCCCACGATGTCCTTTTTCCTGAAAGAACTATGTGGCGCTTTGGCCCATCATATGATGTATTCGCTTCCTTATCTTTTCTTTTTCTCGGTTTGGTAGACATGTCCTTCACATAGATAACCTGTGCCACATCATTGGCTAGGACGAACGGTTCGTTAGTGTACCCAAGATTTTTCAGATCCACTATTGTCATTCCATACTGTGGGTCTACGTGTACCCCGCCTCCTGACAGATTGACCCATTTGCACTTAAACAAAGGGACCTTAAAATCATGTCCGTAGTAAAGTTCCCATATGTCCACTACGTAACCATAATATGTGTCCTTTCCCCTCTCGGTTGCTGCATCAAAGCGGACACCGCTGTTTTGGTTGGTGCTCTTTTGATCTTGGGCGATCGTGTAAAATGTATTCCCATTTATCTCGTATCCTTTGTAAGTCAATACAGTCAAAGATGGTCCCCTGGACAACGAGTACAACTCATCACAAATAGTGTTGTCACCTCTGAGACGTGTTTCCAACCAACTGCTCAAAGTCCTGATGTGTTCACATGTAATCCAGTCGTCGCACTGCTCCGGGTGTTTGGAGCGCAGACTGTTCTTATGTTCATCGACATACGGGGTCACCAAGGTAGAGTTCTGTAGAACTGTGTAGTGTGCTTGAGACCAAGAATGCCCGTCCCTGCATATTATTGAGTCCGCTCCTAGCGTGCCTTTTCCAGTCAGTCTCCCCTCATACCGCGATTTAGGGAGACTTATCTTCTTAAAGCCAGGAATGAAGTCAACACAAAACCCAATGACATCCTCTGTTTGATGGCCCATGGAGATGCTTCCTTCTAGCCTAGCGCGGTTATGGACATATTTCTTTAGGACTGCCATGAACCTCTCAAACGGGAACATATTGTGTAGAAATACGGGCCCCAGAATGACAATCTCGTCGACTAGATGAACTAGGACGCGTGTCATGATATTGAAGAAGCATGGTGCGAACACCAGCTCGAAACTGACAAGACATTGCGCCACATCACTCCTTAGCCTTGGTATGATTTCTGGATCGATCACCTTCTGAGAGATTGCATTGAGTAATGCACATAGCTTCACAATGGCTAATCGAATGTTTTCCCGTAGAAGCCCCTCAATGCAAGCAGAAGCAGTTGCGTCATAATCACGTCGTAGTCATGAGACTTTAGGTTCTGGAACTTTTTCTCTGGCATATTTATTATTCCCTTTATATTCGACGAGAAGCCAGTCGGGACCTTCATACTGAGCAGGCATTCAAAGAAGATTTCTTTCTCTTCTTTCGTAAGAGTGTAGCTGGCAGGACCTTCATACTGCTTCGGAGGCATGCCGTCTTTTTTGTGCAAACGTTGCAGGTCCTCCCGTGCCTCAGGTGTATCTTTTGTCTTCCCATACACGCCCAAGAAGCCTAGCAGGTTCACGCAAAGGTTCTTCGTCACGTGCATCACGTCGATTGAAGAGCGGACCTCTAGGTCTTTCCAGTAGGGTAGGTCCCAAAATATAGATTTCTTCTTCCACATGGGTGCGTGTCCCTCAGTGTCATTCGGAACAGCTAGTCCGTCGGGACCCTTTCCAAAGATTACGTGTAAATCATTGACCATAACAAGTACGTGATCACCGGTACGCTTGGCGGGCTTCTTCCGGTGATCTACCTCGCCTTTGAAATGCTTGCCTTTCTTTCGACATTGATGGTTGGTCGGAAGAAATCGACGATGGCCCAGGTACACATTCTTCCTGCATTTGTCCAGGTATATACTTTCAGTGTCATCTAAACAGTGCGTGCATGCGTGGTATCCCTTGTTTGTCTGTCCTGAAAGGTTACTGAGAGCGGGCCAATCGTTGATGGTTACAAACAGCAACGCGTGCAGGTTAAATTCCTCCTGTTTGTGCTCATCCCACGTACGTACACCGTTTCCATTCCATAGCTGTAAAAGTTCCTCAACTAATGGCCTTAGGTACACATCAATGTCGTTGCCGGGTTGCTTAGGGCCTTGGATGAGAACTGGCATCATAATGAACTTCCGCTTCATGCACATCCAAGGAGGAAGGTTATACAGACATAGATTCACGGGCCAGGTGCTGTGATTGGTGCTCTGCTCCCCGAAAGGATTAATACCATCCGCGCTTAAACCAAACCATACGTTCCTTGGGTCAGCTGCAAACTCAGCCCAGTACTTTCTCTCGATTTTTCTCCACTACGACCCGTCAGCGGGTGCTCTCAACTTCCCGTCTTTCTTACGGTCCTCACTGTGCCATCGCATCAACTTGGCATGCTCTTCATTTCTAAACAGACGTTTCAACTGTGGTCTTATAGGAGCATACCACATCACCTTCGCAGGAACCCTCTTCCTGGGGGGCTCGCCGTCAACATCACCAGGGTCATCTCGTCTGATCGTATACCGCAATGCACCGCATGCCGGGCATGCGTTCGATCCTTGTACGCACCGCGGTAGAGGATGCAGTCATTAGGGCATGCATGTATCTTCTGCACCTCCAATCCTAGAGGGCATACGACCTTCTTTGCTGCGTATGTACTGTCGGGCAATTCATTATCCTTTGGAAGCTTCTTCTTCAATATTTTCAATAGCTTCTCAAATCCTTTGTCAGGCACAGCATTCTCTGCCTTCCACTGCAGCAATTCTAGTACGGTACCAAGCTTTGTGTTGCCATCTTCGCAATTGGGGTACAACCATTTTTTGTGATCCTCTAACATGCGATCGAACTTCAGCTTCTCCTTTTGACTTCCGCATTGCGTCCTTGCATCGACAATGACCCGGTGGAGATCATCATCATCGGGCACTGGTTCCTCTTGATCTTCAGCAGCTTCCCCCGTTGCAGCATCATTGGGCACATCGTTTGGTTCCTCTTGATCTTCAGCAGCTTCCCCCGTTGCAGCATCACTGTATTCAGGGGGCACATAGTTGTCATCGTCCTCTTCTTCTTCGCCGTCTTCCATCATAACCCCTATTTCTCCGTGCCTCGTCCAAACACTACAGTGTGGCATGAAACCCTTGTAAAGCAGGTGGGTGTCAAGGATTTTCCGGTCAGAGTAAGACTTCGTATTCCCACATTTAGGGCATGGACAACACATAAAACCATTCTGCTTGTTTGCCTCAGCCACTTCGAAAAAATCATGCACGCCCTTAATGTACTCGGAGGTGTGTCTGTCATTGTACATCCATTGCCGGTTCGTCTGCGTGCATTATATGTAATTAAGTGTGTCAAAAACCATCACAGAACATCATGAATAGATAATTAAGTGACCAAATTAATAGAAGTTCATCATCACATTAAAACCAAAGTACATACATAGTACTCATCTAACAACATATAGCTCTCCAGAGCATGTAATTAATTAAACCATACATTGAAACTATGTAAAACATTTCAATGCGAAAACAAATGCGATCATAATCGCAACCAAGGTAACAGTTGACCCAATGACATAATGATACCAAGCCTTGGTATGAATGGCATATTTTCTAATCTTTCTAATCTTCAAGCGCATTGCATCCATCTTGATCATGTGATCATCAACGACATCCGCAACATGCAACTCGAATATCATCTTCTCCTCCTCATTTTTTTTAATTTTCCTTCAAAAAATTGTTTTCTTCTTCAACTAAATTTAACCTCTCGACAATAGGGTCGGTTGGAATTTCCGGTTCACATACCTCCTAGATAAATAATATCTATGTCACGTTGGTCGGCATAATTTTCATAAACAATAAATGAACCAATAGTTATAAAGATAATATATACCACATCCGAATCATAGACAGGACGAGGGCCGACGGGGGCGGATACCAAAACCATCGCACTATATAATAACAAGCAATAAAATAGTAAGAAACTTAGACAAGTATCTATCTAAAGTAAGAATTTTTTCTTTTAGAAAGAAGATAAGAACAAGAGTCTCACCACGGTGGTGCCGGCGACGAGATCGACGCGGGCGATCGACGGCGGTGAAGACGGGAATGGGACATGATGGGCCGCTTCGAGAGGAGAAAATGGAGCTTTGAGGTCGAGCTTCGAGAGGAGAAAGCTTAACTAGTGTGGCTCGGGCATTTCATCGAACACCTCACGTGCATAGGAGGTGAGCTAGAGTACCACAAAGCCCTCACCTCGCTGGCCAGAGAAAAAAAGAGCACTCGAGTGCTCTACTCGCGGGCGAGGGGCATATATAGGCACCTCATTGGTCCCGGTTCGTGGCATGAACCGGGACTAAAGGGCAGCATGTGGTCCCGGTTCAAGCCACCAACCGGGACCAATGGTGGTGGGCCAGGAGCGAGGCCCATTGGTCCCGGTTCGTCCCACCAACCGGGACCAAAGGGGCCAGACGAACCGGGACCAATACCCCCACGAGGCCCGGCAGGCTCCTGGCCTCACGAACCGGGACCAGTGCCCCCATTGGTCCCGGTTCTGGACTGAACCGGGACTAATAGGCTGACCCGGCCTGAACCAAAGCCCTCTTTTCTACTAGTGTGTGAAACAACCTATATTTCTGTCATCCACAAAATTCCCAAATAATTCTCATAATTTCTTTGGGTCATATATTGCTCAAATATGCCCAAGCTTTCCTTTCCAAGGCCAAAATAATTCCCTAGTATCCTTTCTTGATTGCTCCCAAACTTTTTGGGCATGCTATCTCATCCAAATATTGCCTCATGCCAAAATTCAACTTCATTTGCCTAGCCAACCTTCCTTAGTGATTTTTCAAATTTCTGTCAGACATAACCCATTGTGAAGGAAGTACTAGCTAGAAGTACCCAAATGAGTTGAAATTTTGCATGCCTATTCATGTGCTCACGTTATCACACTCCTCCAATTTTCAGCTCCACCCAATCATCTATGTGATCACAGCTTCAATTCTTTGAGTGAGTGAATATTTTCAGGTTGTGAAGCAAGTATAATTTATATTACTTCATTAATTCTAAACAATTACCAGATCATGCTCCTACCCAAATCACTTATCTCCACAAAATTTGGGATCATTTAAACAAGCCATTTTCTCTCCAAAATTATTCCAACACTACTTCAGGATGCTGCTAATGCGACACTACAATGAGAGACCCTTCGACGAAACTGTGTGCGATGCAATAATCGCAAACGGTGGTGTAAAAAAACCATCAAAAAAGGTGCAAAACATTTGCGATGGAGGATGCATCAAACATGGTTCAAATTTTAGTTGTGTGTGCGATGCAGGGCATACGGTTTAGTTCAATTAACTATTTGCGATGAGCAGGAACAAAAGAAACGGGCAGCCAGATGAAGGTGTGTTCGATACACGGCATGCGATTCACTAGGATGAACTATTTGCGTTGAGACAAGAGAACAGAAACGGTTCAACTTAACAAGATGTGTGTGATACGCGTCAAATAGGTCTGTAATCGGAAATGTGTGCGAAGACCGATAACAACACAGACGATTACTGCTAACAAGCCGTTTGTATTGTGATCAAACGGTTGCTGGTATACAATTGTGAGTGATCGATGAAAACATCACCGACGGGTTCCATAGTTTAGTTCGTGTCTGTAACATCCCAAATTTTCAATTTGGAATGTTATACATAGGTCATACATGCATATCATATTTTATTGCTTTCATTTCTCGATCCTCGAGATTCTAAGCAACTCAAGGACCCTCGTAGAGAGTTGGGGATTTCACCGTTTTCATATTTGAATTTTATCAAATGTTGAAACAAGGGTCTTTTGTTTTAATTATTTTTCTCTCCGAAAATATTTCATATCAAAATATATGAGAGGGGATAATATGACTTCCCCAAAATAAAGAGGAGGAAAATATTTAAAAACAAATAAACATTTTTATTTGGACTTTATTGCTATTTTATTTGAATTAGGAAAAATATGCGTTTTTCAAAATTGCATTAGAGTCCTAAATAAATGTTCACCATGTCTGGTAGATTTTTAGAGGACGGGGAATATTTCTTTCATGATTTTTTGGAGTCCGTTTAGTATTTCTTTTCTTTGTTTTTTGCGCATCAGAATTTTTTTTTTAAAGTAACCGACCTAAACGGGCCGTGTCCGCCTAGGACTCCTGGCCCGGTCGGCCTTTATAAGCCGGGAGGCCCGACACCAGCAGCCCAGTGGCCCGCCCAAAACCCTAAGACGCCGCCGCCGCGCACTACTGTTGCCGCCTCGCCGCCACGCCACCCGCGCCACTCGCCGGAGTTCGCCGCCGCCGCCGTTTTCTTCGCCGGTTCGGTTTTTCTGGTAAAAACCCTAGATCTATTTTTTAATAGATCGGTTCGGTTTTTTTCCCGTCGGTTTATTTATTTAACGGACATTCGTCCGTACGTTCGCTTTAACAAACGCCGTTCACCCGTTAGCCGCAGACAGCGAACATTCGTTTGTTAGCGTGTTCATCTATTTTTCCTTTTCCAGGGTTTTTCGCGATTATTTTCGATCGCTATTTCTGACCCGATTTTCGATCGCGATTCAAGCACCTAGGTCTTCGTCTTGAAGCCCTCTTTCTGTTTAAGCAACTTGAACATGATTTTGGTACTGTAAAATTTGACTTTAGTGCAGATTAGTAATCGGATCTTGTTTCTTTCGTAGTTGAGTTTCGTTGCTCCATTTGATTTGATTCTGTTTGCAAATCGAATCTCTTCAGTTGAGTTTTCATATTCGATATTCTTATTTGAGCTTTACTCGTGCATCTTTGCTTGATTGCTTATGTATGCTATTGTTTGTTTGCGATAGAATTCCCGGAGTGCGAAGCGTGCTACTACTTGTCACTAGGTTTTGCGGATCGTCAGCAAGGCAAGTAACACATTGATCATACTCTTTTCATACCCAGTTTTTATACATTAGTTCCAAACCTCAAACACTGCATGATTAGGACGTGATTAACTTGTGGGTATTGGGAAGTAGTTGATGAGGTAGAACCTATTGCCCTGTTTATTATCAAACCCTTGGGAGTTACTTCTACGTTATGCTTATACTCCTATGCTATGCTCGTAGACGTGGTTTGGGTGAGTGAATCCATGACATATGTGAGATGATTATTTAATGGTTCAACTTAAGGTGGCAACTTTAATACACATCTTGGTGGATTGCTTGTTTGGGCACCTGGAAAATCCAGTGTTGTCCTAGGATATCCCGGAGTACCCGTGAGATAATCCTACGGTCCGCCACCCAGGATCAAAGGGATCTGAGATATCTCATGCTAGAAACTTCTGTGTGCAGCCACAAGCTATTATGGGCTCTACATAGTTGAGTAAGTTGCATGACCTCTTCCAGTGGTAGGCTAGCAGATGTAGAGGGATGTAGGTTGGTACTGTCTACCCGGGGTTAGAGTTAATGCTTCTGAAAGACTGTGTCTCGGTCATCCATTTCTCAAACACCATGAAGTGCGAGAAATCCAATGGAGGAGATCGAGTCTTGTGGGGAAAAGTGTGCAAACCTCTGCAGAGTGTACAATCTAATCATGGTTAGCCGTGTCCCCGGTTATGGACATCTTGAGTATCTAGTACTTGGATTATCATAAGTATCTCATCATTGTAATTTAATTTGTTGGGTTGATAATTGCTTTTAATTGGGATTGAGTTGGATGTACCTTCTCAATGTTGTTCAACCACCATGATAGTTAAATAAAATATTTTCCTTTGTTGTAGATGAAAATTGGTTTTTCGCAAAAACCATATAACCATAGAGCCTCCACCAGCCATATATGCATATAGTGATAGCATTATTTCTGTTCTTGCTCTACTACGTTATATTGCCAGCATATTCCATGTGCTGACCCGTTTTCGGGCTACAACGTATTATGTTGCAGACTTTTCAGGCGACGAGTAAAGGTGCGATAGGTCGTTGTTGTGCATCTCAGCTATACCGTTGGGGTTGATGGACTCACTTATCTTCCAAGTCTTCCACTGTTACCTTCTTAGATGGCCTTAAGCCATATTTATTGTAATAAGTTCTCTTTTGAGACATTCGATGTAATAAGTGTGTGATTGCTACTCTGTTATACATCCTTCGAGTATTGTGTGTGTCAGCATTACCGATCCAGGGATGACACTGAAGCACAGAGACTTGACCGTTTGAGGTCGGGTCGCTACAGCGTGCGATGTGATTTTCTTTGTCCGCGCAACATCTACGCTCTTTCTACAGAGCATCAACATATATACTTAAAGAGACATCATTGCATAACCAAATAAAGCATACAATTACACAAGTGACTACACACATAACATTTCCACACACCAAAATTAAGCGATTACATGCATACTAAAGTAGGAGAAACAAGGATCTAATCATCTACTTATTGTTGTGACGACGCTTGCCACTGCTCTGTGCCCGGCTAGAACCCTGGCCATTTTGGGGAAGGAGGCACTTCCTCATGTCAACGATCCGCCTGTACATGTCGTAGCTTGTGTACGCCTCCTTGGGCACGTACACGACGTGAGCTTTGTCGAGTTTCTCCATCCAGGCCGTGTGCCAGGCACGCTTTTCCTTGTTGCATGAATCCTTCAATTCTCTGTAGTAGGGGTCGATGATGACCTCACCGAGGTGAACAAGTGAGTCCTTCTCGTGATGCTTCCTGGCCCAGATCTTGTATTGGCCCTGGATGTCGACAAGATTCTGGCACGCGATGCCCGAATTCTCAAGCGCCTTTACATCGTTGGTGATGTCCACCATAGTGAACATGTAGTGGGGGCTGTTGACAAACATAGCAAAACGCTCACAAGGCCTTGTGGCCAGGCAGTAGTGGTAGACGAGGATGTGGTGGCGCATGCACATCTGGGCGACGGCGACCTTGGGACGAGACCCGACACGAGCGTGGGTATACTCGAGGTCGAGCCCGACCACCTTGTACTTCTCCTCAGCAAGCAAATGTGGATGGAGTGCTCCACTCAGACCGGGTCGTTGGTGTACACCACCAAGAGGTCCATGAACCTTCAGTGGGTGTCCACCACGGCACACATGGTGAACTTTTGCTCGTCATCGGCAGCCGCTCGGAGCGCCATTGGAGCCATGCAGGATACCCTCTAAGAATTTCTCGTGGTGGGTGTGCTTCATGCAATGGTGGGGCGCGATCAAAAGGTTGAAGAGACACAAGGGTTAAATGGCCGCTGTAATAAATGGAGGCCGGCGGGCCTGTAATCATCACGTCTTGTCACAGCGTTCATAGCAGAGGATTCCAGTGCACGCTTGGCAACACTGCACCGCATGCGTGGGCTTGAAGAGGCGCCAAATGTATCATCGGTGAGCCTGTTCCCGCGCTACCGCCCTGTTTACCGCGCAAGCTTCCCGCCCGGCTAGTTTGGCCATACGTCGGTTATAAGAGGGACAAATCGTGGGCCTTTATTAATTGGCAAAAAGCTTTGTAAAAACAAAGTGTGTGGAATGACTTCGGTCATAAGTTTACCCGTGGGTGATGAGGTCAAAGTTACGCAGAAGGGTGATGACGGACACTCGAGTGCGATAATTAATTCTGCGCTCCACAGGGCACAGGGTGGAAGAAAACAAATGTGTGCAATAATGTTGAAGATCGCAGTTGTGTTAGCTATACAGATCGTGTGCTATGAGATGGACAAGGTAAACATATTTGAGAATGGTTAATAAAATCTAATACCATTGCATATTAAGGTCAAAATAGTGCTACCAATATGCGATTTCAACGATTGTACCACAAAAGCTCGAAATATTACAAGGTCCAAATTCTAGAGTTATATGGATCTAATTCGAAGATTACACGGTTCAAACTGGTATTAGAAATGAAATTCAGCTCATTAGCTGCAAACGCTCGCACTGATCCGCTTAACATGGATATCAGAGAGGTTCAAACTAGTATTACCACATCTAAGTCTGGTTTCGAAACCTCACAATTTTTGCAAAGGGGTCAGCCACTGAGAAGTCATGTGTGGGGTTGACACGATGACTTTCGATTACTCTGTCATCTGAAGTTCCAAAATGAAATTAAGCATTTTTGGAGCCTATTCCATTTTGCCGCAGGCGCTGGCGCTAATCAACAAACCATTCATTTTTGAGAAATAAATGTAGGGCGAACCTCATTTCCTTTAGCACCCTTGCTCTGAGAAGAAAGAACCTGGCATGTGTGATTGACGCAACAGGCAAAATGAAAGTCATCGCACATGGTTCCAATTTTGGGAACCATGTGTGATTGTCGTACTACCTCCGTCCTGGTTTATTGGGCCCCTTTGTATTTTGTACCAAATTTTGACAAAATATTTAACTAAGAAATGTTTATGCATGTCACCCAAAATTATATCATTGAACACTATGCTCAAATACCCATCCAATGATACAATTTTTTCTGACCTGAACTAACATTTTGTCAGTTAAACCCTTGGTCAAAATTTAACAGATATTACAAAGGGAACTAATAAACCAAGACGGAGGTAGATTCCATCAACCGAACTGATTGAATCCATATCCCACGGTTAGACATAAGTAAACATAGATTAAACATACTCAGACATAGATAATAAGCGTACACGTACACAAGCATAGTTCAACCATAAGTACATAGTTCAGCCGTCATTAAGCATACTCAAGCGTACATAGTTCGATCCCACATCTCATCTCACATGCCGGCAAGATCCTGAAGTTTCTCCAGGTACTCACCGTACGCGCCGTGTGCCCACCCTGCGGTAATACTTCTGCTTGAAGGAGCCAACGGCCCATCCTCTTGCATGCGCCAGAACACTTAGATACGCGTCATGAAGCTTGTGGTTGCAAAATAGGCACCGATAGCCGCCGTTCCAAGTCCTAATACGCCAGTTATGCATTCCCGCCTAAAGCTACCTCAGGATTTGCCTCTTGTACCTCCTCTGGACATCTTCATCCTCGCTGTCCACATCGTCAGACAACACCTATACAAATAGTAAAACAAATTTGGCATCAAATCAATTATTACATGTCGTGAAGTAGGATTAGGAATTTATGGCTATTTATTTATACATATCCAGAGATTATGGTTCGATTTTTAAGCAAAGTCCTCTATGTACAGACCAATCTTGAAGAAAATAATGGCACAAACATATGTAGGTCATTCAAAATCAATTGTCAAGTCCTTGCTAGGAATTATTAGCACGAACACTAAACCTAGTCGGATTACTAGCAGAAATCATTTTCATAGATGAAGCAACTAATCACTTATCACTTGTATTCAAACATTCAATACACTACATGGATCTAGCGAAACTTACTTAGATTTCATGGATTGGGAGAGCATAACCATAGGATTTCTATTTCAAAAAGGGGGAGGCAGGAGTAACCAGAGAAATCCTATGATCTATTTGGCACATAAATGGGTATAGATGACTAACCAGCTGTGCGTCGTCGCCGGAGTGGTCGCCGGGGTCGTCACCAGAGTCGGTGTGGAACTCAGCCTCCGGCTGTGGAAGCTCGACGCCGTCGACGACGTCAGGGTGCAGCGATAACTCGCCGGCAGTGACGGAAACCTCTGTCTCCATCTCCGCGCCGTGCTCCGGTGCTTTAGCAGCCCCGGCCTTGCCACTCCCTCCGATGGGGCGCTTCGGTGGCATCCTCATACACTGATGGCTTTTAGGACTAAGAGCGGTGTCGAGGATGCAAGCGGAGAGAGAGGATTGTGTGTGTGGCTAGGATGTGAGGTGCGGCCGCTCGGGCAACGCGAGCGCACCATTAAAATGGAGTAGTGGGAGTTGTGGGAGAGAGGCGGGCGGCGGTCAAACCGATGGCTTGCCTCTCGGTGAGCCTGCACACCGGACTGCTGGCATGCCTACCAAAGTTTCACACAGCTAGTCGCACGCCTCTCATTGACATTGCGTAGTGAGGACGCCTCCGACAATTCACACACCTGCACGCATGCCTCCCGGTCTACCTGCACGGCGGACTGCTCGCATGCGTCCCGTCAACTCAGGCCTGCTCACACGGCACACGGGTCGCGCGGCAGCACATATATTGTTTTTCTATTTGGATGATTAATGCTACCGCTTTATTTCTTAACCGAAGCATGGCACGTATCCATTGTTGGTCTAACACTCACGGTTCGAATAAATAATCTGTTGGATATTGGTTCCCAATTATTAATAATCTCCCGTTTGTAATTAGATAAAGATTACATCAAAACTGGTCTCAAATTTGACAAAGAAGTACAATGCCACTTTGTATTGGTGTTCATATGACAACACGATAAGTTTCATGAACATACAATAAGTTTTGGATGTACTAGAATTTAAAAATCAAGATTCTCAATGTTTGAAATTTGTTGCACGGGGAGTAAACATGCACAAAGTGAGACACATGTGTTTTTGCAACCCATTTAGGTGCACTGTCACGTGTGCATGTAGCTCAAATTTCATTTTTTGCACATTATACCTGTAGAAAATCAATCAATGAATGTACTAAAACGTCTTAATGATCCCTGTGGATTTTTCAAAATTAAAACGTCCCTCCTTTGGTAACATATGTTCACCGCTGGATAATTAATTTAACATGCATTGTGGTTGCGGTGGAATTCGCGGTGTGTGTGTGGGTGTGTGCGTCTAGGGGTGGCGGGTAGCTCGCAGTACACTACTAGTTGTGAGCCACCCTGTGGGTTGGCCGTTTTTTTAGGCAGACCGGCGCCACATCAGAGTCGTGAATTCGTTATTTAAAACATTACACAACCCTTTCATACATACATGTTTTGGCCACATGCAGTCGATGGTTGTCCTACACGACACTCGATACTCGCGTGTGACGCTTTCTGTGGGCCCGCGAGGTCGTCGTCCATCAGTTTGACGAACAGCCGGCAGTGAGGTTAATTTGACCAGCAAGGTAGAATCTTTTTTGTTTGTCTTATGGTGGTATATAGTACGCGTC
The DNA here is from genome assembly GCF_018294505.1 of Triticum aestivum. NCBI lineage: Eukaryota > Viridiplantae > Streptophyta > Magnoliopsida > Poales > Poaceae > Triticum > Triticum aestivum. Next base: position 412,417,161 of record NC_057805.1, on the reverse strand, counting down.
GAAGAGGTGGGAGGGGACTAGTAATATATACTATACGTACGCGTCCGTGAACAAGTACACCTCACTCAGTGTTGGGGCTTTTTGGTTTCCGAGGCACGTGCCACATCAAAATTGTGAAATTGGCTATTCAAACATATCCTAGCTAGGACACTCATGTGTGATGCTTCCATCTGTGGGCCCACGAGGCCATCGTCGATGCATGCATGCATCACTCTGACCTACATCGGGAGAGGCTAATTAATTTCACCATCAATGAGGATTCTTTCGGGTTGTATGTATTACGGTAGGAGCATATAGTATGCGGTGAAGAGGGGGGAAGGGGACCATCATATGTAGTACGCTTCATGAACCTCACTCTGTGTGGGTGCATGGTTTCCGGTTTTTGAGGCATGTGGCACATCAAAGTTGTGCATTTTGGGCATTCAACATATATATGTTTGGCCCACATGCAAAGCGGTGGTGGTTGTCCTCTCGCACCCACTTAAGCAGTTATCAGTGATATTGATGCTTTCCATCCGTGGACCCGCTTGGTCCATCACTACTTTTTGCTTGACAACAAGAGATGTTAATTTGACATAGGAGGGGGTTATTTTTTTGCTTATAATACGGTATATACATAGGTCATGCTCTTGGATGACATGCATGATACAGTTTGAGCACACACACATGCATCCCTCCCATCGTGTCGAAGTGGCTAGTACAACGACACGTCATGAACCGATCTCACTCTGTGTGTTGAGCTAGTGTATGATTTTTGACGCACGCGCCATGTCAATGTTGTGGTATTCAAACATGCATGCATCATCTCCATACATATGCATGTAGTGGTTGCCTTCGAACGGTACGCTCCCTCGCGTGGTTATCAGCGACAAGCCTTTATATTCGTGGGCCCGCGTGGAGATCCATGATCACCTTGACCGACAACAAGATAGGTTACCATGGCGGATTCTTCATTTGGTTCGTGTTATCGTAGTATAGGTCATGGTGAGATTCAGACCCAATTAAGTTTGAGCGCATATAATATGCACGCATGCATGCATGGATCCCCATCGTTGGCTTGAAGTGTGGTGTAACATACATATGCATCGTCAACCTAACCCTCACTCAGTGTGGGGATTTCTAGTTCGAAATCACAGTGCCACATCAAAGTTGTTCCATTATTACTCAAAAACACACCTCTCCATACATATGTTTGGGCCACACGGATGAAGTGGTTGTCTTCGGGGACTAGCTACTTGCGTGATTATTGGCGAGCTAGTCCATCTCCGGGGTTGCATGGACGGCCATCACTTTGACCAACAACAAGAGAGAGGTTGTATGACCAAGGCGGATTATTCTTGGTCCGTTTTACGATCCATCTTGGTGAGATATACCTCTCCGGCCCGCCGACTGAAAGTGTGTGTGGGGGGGGGGGTGCTACTTCACACTTTGCTAGGTGAACCTCGGTTGGGGGGCATGCATTCATAGCTTAGGATTCCCTTCGTGGTGACACGAGGGGTGGGGCTGCTAGCTACTTCGCACTTTGCTAGGTCAACCTCGGTTGGGGGGCATGCCTTCATAGCTTAGGATTCCCTTCGTGCCGACACGAGGGGGCTGCTAGCTACTTCGTACTTTGCTAGGTGAACCTCCGTAGCGGGGCAGGCATGCATTCATAGCTTAGGATTCTGTTCATGCCGACACGAGGGAGAGGGGGCTGCTAGCTACTTCGCAGTTTCCTAGGTGAACCTCGGTTGGGGGGCATGCATTCGTAGCTTAGGATTCCCTTCGTGCCGACACGAGGGATGGGGGGCTGCTAGCTACTTCGCATTTTGCTCGATGAACCTGAGTTGGGGGCGAGGGGGCATGCATTCATAGCTTAGGATTCCCTTCGTGCCGACACGAGGGGGGTGGGGGCAAGCAATACCGTGCACTTTGCGAGATAGGTGCCACATCGAAGTTGCATTTGGTATTTGAAAATCAAACCACCCTTTTCATACATAAATTTCGTCCACATGCAAGTGTGTTCGTGTTCTGACCCTCTCCCGCGTCATTTTTCGCCAAATTTATGAACATTAGACAAGTCAGATGACGCAACAGACACGGTTCACTCAAACTAACCATGTGCATTGGGCTCCACGAGGCTTCCCCTCTCAAAAATATCTACACGCCTACAGCTTTTTAGGTTTGATGACACACGGTTATTGTGTTTCGATCGTGTGTGTTGTTTCTTGTTCCCAATCCCGCCTGCATCGCTCGAAAATATCTGCCCGGCTCGAGGCTTTTTCTGTTTCATAACGCACAGTCGTTATATCCGGACCGTGTGCCATGCACCATCATCAAAATTTTCAATAGCCCCGGCATTTCACTCCCCCATTTGACTCCCACGTAGTAAAATTTTCAGTACCTGCATCATTTCCTCAAACACCCCCACCCCTCTCCACACACACGCACGCGAACACACACGCACACACACAGACACCATAACCTCCTCGGGCATGTGCGCGCACACACACACCCCTCCGTCGCTCGAAACCCTAGCAAGGTCCCCGCTGCCACCGTTGCCGCAAGGCCTCCATTGTCAACATCTGCCGGTTTGCCCGTGCAGCTTACCCACCGATCTCCATACCCAGTCCGCCCTGAGTTTCTTAGATGACGCGTACCAAACGCCCCCTTTCCCACAGATCCCCATCCCCCACTCCAGAGCGTCGCAGCCTATGCCCGGCTACGCTTCCCGTGGAGCTCGAGGAGCAACTGGCCCAAAAGATGTGTATCGCGGTCTCTTCGCCCGACGTCGCCGAGGAAGTTGATGACCATTACTGGCGGAAGGCACTCAAGCAGCGGGCTAGAGTATGCGGGCATGACTCGGCCGCCGGCTACGACAGCGACGGCCTGAGGCGGGCTATGTCACAGGTTAAGTGGCCCACCCCCAACCCCTCAGGTTCAACCGCCGACGATCTCATCCATGGCCCTGCCGCTGATCTCCTCTGGCTCGCTGTCAACAATTTGCCATCCTACATCGCCATCGAGCCCCTTTTGTCATTTCTGAAGGACACGTTCTGCGTCGCTCGCTTAGGATCCATAGCTTCCAAGTCAGACCTCATTGACGGCGACCTCGAGGAGGGCACCCTCTCGGGCTCTCCCAAGGGGAAAGAGCCCATGTGCTCTTCCAAGGGGAAAGCGCCCGTCTGCGACATCAGGGAGGGCACCCTACAGCCGTGCTCTTCCAAGGGGAAGGAGCCCATCTGCGACAACATGGAGCGCATCCAGGGTCCGTGCTCTTCCCAAGGGAACGAGCTCATCTGTGACAAGTGAGGAAACACATGATTTTTTTGTCGTGCCTCTTCACAGGGGGAAACCCATGATTTTTTCTGTCGAGTCCCTTTTGTAGTGTAGTGAGAATATGTCCAGTTTTAATTGCTATATCTGGTTGCTTGCAGTATGCCTTCTTTATTTCGGTTGTTCACAATGTGATGCTCTATATGTGAAATTATTTACTGTGCAGTACATTTCATCAATCCAGTTTTAAACATACCAATAGGAATGCATATATTTGCTTACTGTTAAGCCTGTTATAGCTAGCATATGCCTCTTTTAAAGTTTTTTGATTGTTCGGTTGTTTGTAGTTAGCATATGTCCAGTTTGAAATGCTATCTTTGGTTGTTCATAGTATGCCTTGTTTATTCCAGTTATTCACAACGTGATGTTCTATATGTGCAAATATGAACTGTGCAGTTCAATTTCATCAGTACCAGTTTCAACAATACCACTATGAATGATTACATTTGGTTGCTGCATCTTGTAGTTAACATGCCTTTACATTTTTTTTAACAATAACCAGTGTACTTAGACCGGCACAATAACAATTTGAATGATTATGTTTGCTTGTTGTTAAATGTTTGGTCTGTTGCAGTTAACACACCTTTCCACTTGTTTTGCTTTACTAGCTTGCTTAAACCTGCACACTAAAGCTATCTTTTGGAGATTATTTTGTCTACCATGGGTAATTTTGGTTGATGTTTAGCCTTTTGTGCTTAACATGCTTCTCGATGTACCTACACAAGACAATTTTGGGAAGACTGCTGTTTTCCATCGAGGTTAGTTTCATCCCATGGCTTATATATGCTCATTGTTTAGGATATCGGTAGCTGGTACCATATAGGTCGGGGGCTGATAAGGGACTAATCGGTGAATCGGACTTTTAACTGAATATATCTGCAACCCATTTATCGTTAGGGTAACTAGGGCCATATGTAATATATCTGAGGCTACATAGCCGCACACACTGTATTTAGTGTGCAAATATGCAATCCTAGGCTACATAGCAACAAGGAAGAGTGTTACATTAATGTTCTGATGATGTCTAGATATACGTAGAAGAGCAGCATCAGCAACAACAACAACACAGCCTTGTTTGGATACTCAACTTAGCTAGAGGTTAGAGTTAGTTTCTAGCTCATGACTAAACCTGAACTAACTCATTCCAAAGAGTTGTTTGGATGGCAGGGTTAGATTGACAATAAATGCACTAGGAGAACTAGCTCCAATTAGCACCTCTTGGGTTGGATAGTTTTTTTTGGGTGGGTTATAGATGCAACTAGATCAAACTAGCCCTCATGTTTAGACATAATTTAGGGCTATTTGAGCCCGAACTAGCTCAAACTAATTGTAACCCATGGATACAGCAGTAGTTAATCAACCGATAATTAGTAAGAATGCACTAAACTCCTTCCGGCCCATAATATATGATGTTAATTCATGTAATATGTGTGTATATTGGATGCTATAAGATATTATAATTCTTTATTTGGTTCTTATGTAATTCCTGAACATATGTACCTATGAATCTAATAATGCATTCGTTGTTTGAACCTGATGGATATGAATAAAGCTATAGCATACATTCAAATCCGGTACAATTTGAAATAGCAGCAATTAAATTACGGTGAAATTATGCTCTCTAGGTCGTTACGGCACACACGGTTGGTAAAACACAAATGTTTGCGATATACACCATAATTCGAGATGGTTCACCGAGAGGAAACGTGTGCAAGAATGCACACAGTTGCCATTTGCAAAGCATGGGCGATGTCAGACAATATCACAAACGGTGCGGAAAACTGAACATTTGTGTCAGTATCCTTATCGTACACGATTCGCAACCATGAACTGTTTCTGATGAAGGATGCATCGTAAACGTTGCACTACAGAATAGCGTGTGCGATAGTTGTCGTGTACGATGATGTTACGATGGTCCGACGTTTTGTAATCCTGTCCGACACTCGTACGTAGGGTAGCTAAACTTCTTAATTAGTTATCGCATACGGTTTGGGAAAAGCGAATGTGTGTAATTGTATGCTTATCATACAAGTTCTATAATAGTGAACCGTTTATGATGGGCCGCGCATTGTAAACGTAGCACCACGGAATACCGAATGCGATGGCAATGCGAGCAGAAACGAGTAGGAGTACTCTATATACATCAAGGCTCCCTATCCCCGACAGTTTTTGGGTCGTGTGGGAAGAACCCCCCTATCGCCGTCACTCACTAGGCGACGGTTCCAAATGTCGTTGCGGAAAGGGGTTAAAAACTGTTTGTATAGCACCGACGCGTACCAGTGCAAGTTCTGGACAGAGAGGATGTCTGTGATGGAAGTACCATTTTGGTGAATCCAATTGGTCTGAAATTTTTACAGTGTCTTCTTATGACCATATCATCAGGCCTTGCCAAATTTCAGCTCAAGTTGATACTCCATGTAAGTGCATCATCTAGATCAAGTTTCTAGACCAAATATGAAGTTACAAAGCAACCCTTTTGTTTTGTGGTCCAATTCCTCTCACACCCCCCCAGGATTATAGTCCTTTCTAAGATAAACACACTAGACAACAACTTTTGCCCCAATCTGTTCTCTTTTGAGCAAAGTGGCCTGATAAAGTTTGATGTAGCAAACTTTCATAGATACCTCGCTTCGCTACAGAGCCTCTTCTCTCATGTTTTCACTTCCCACAGTCTCCAGGTTGGAAGGACATCATGCTAGACATAGTTTCCCCGCCTCTTGTGACCTCCCTTTGCCATGTCGCGTGGTGACCGCGCAGCTAGCACGCCTGTGCACGTGCTCTGCTCGTTGTGGCCTCGTCCAGGACGTCGCCTAGCTTCGGCCCCTCTCCCTCTTGTCATCTTCGCGCGCATGACCATTTATAGTGCCTTCCCCTCGCCGTCGCCTTCACCTTGGAGCCCTCTCCCACTCTGTCAGCTCACTCGCCGGCGCTCGCTGCTGCGTGCCCATTGCCGAACAATGGCCGACATGGCTCTGTTTGTGGCCTGTCTACTTCCTCCCCGTGCCCCTTGGCCCCCTCTGCCCTGTGAGCTATCTCTTGTTCCTCCCCCGTCGCCTACCTCCGAGCTCGCACGCGTGGCCACACGTCCGCGGCTCCGGCCAAGCGTCCGCGGCGTTCTCTAGCTCAGGCACCTCCTCTCCTGGCTATATAAGCCATCCCCAACCCCTCCTGATTGCACCAGCAGCTCCCCCCCACTCACAGTAGCGACCCCAACTTCTCAGTCCATCGCCGGAGCCCCTCATTCCTCCTCCATGGCCACCATGCACGCCTCGGCCTCGGCCTAAATTAGCTCAACGCCGAGCTCCCGCCTCCTTCTCTCCACCACCAGATCACCTCACTATCTCCGGCGGAGCTTCCCACCCCGTTTCCTCGACCATGGGTGCACCGGAGCCCCGACTCCCTCATTGTCCGACCACCCCATCCGCCGACACCGAGGCCGTCGTCGCCTCGATCCTCCCCTCTGGCCATGCATGGCATCGTTGGATGCGCCTAGCGACACGGAGCTCATCCATAGCCAGAGCGTCGCCAGAGGTGCATCGTGGCGCCGGCAATCGCCGCCCGACGCCGGCGGCCTCCCTCTACCTCGCGGGCATGCAGCGAAGGAAGAAGAAGGAAGCGACTTGCAGGCGGGCCCCGCTTGTTAGCGTCCCAACTCACTGACCCCACGCCCGCTGACATGGATAAGTGGACGCGGCTCTGCAGAAATACGCTTTTAGTCATCGAAAGCGTACTTTGGCTCTGCTTCGACCGAGAATACACTTTCCCTGCTGGAAAGTGTATTTCCCCGAAAGACGTTTTCTGTTTAACCAGCCAGGGACCCATTTGTAGATATTCTTTTTACATATTGGTCCCCGATCTTCTTCTGCTTGTATCTTTTCAACCGCAACTCCGATTCAGGTGATTCCAAAACCCACATCTTCGTCTCCTCAAGCCTGTTCCGTTGGTATCATTTTTGTGATGTTGTCACATTCTGAAAATGACCATAATGCCCTTGCCCTTATTCAGCCCCCTCCGAGAGAGAACGTTTTCCGGTGATTCTTTTCGCGAGCTTCTCGCACTTCCTCTCGGTGTATCCATCCATCCCAGGCAAGCCACACCCTCCATTTGCATGATTGCAATGCAATGAAATGGTTTACTTATTTAAACTTGTTTCAAATTTGCTTTAGCTACATGTGACTGATTCCTAGCATTTCTCGGAGTGATATTTTGATATTGCTATTGCCATGATGCTGTTTGGAGTTCTAGGACTAATATTTTGCAGCTTATGTGGATGACATGTTACCATTGGATTGACATGTTACCATTGGATTACTCGTGGCTTACATTATGATTATTTTATGTTGATATCTGATATTATATTTTGGAGTATGATTTTGGATATGATGATTGCATGTGGATCTTAGCTGGATAGCTTGTTCTTGCTATTAGAGTAGTAGTATTATTATTCTTTGTCGGGGGAATCGACACCTATGGAATCACTGAGATCCCTTCTACGGTTGGCGGGAGCGGGGTTGTGCAAAGAGCGGGTCTGACCGGAAGCACATGGATCGTTTAACCAGGTTCGGGCCGCGGAGACGCATAATACCCTAGTCCTGCTTTGGTGGATGTATTTCAGAGTTGTTCTTGAGCTCTTGAACTAGCTACGGGGGTTGTCTCGTTCAAAAGAGCCGAATCCTTCTCCTGCTCGCCTCGGGCCTCCTTTTATAGACAAAAAGGGGTTGCCACAGTGGCACACAGCAGGTGGAAAGGTGTACAGTGGATGAGTCTATCCTCTGGCACTGCTCGACAAACGCATTTAATGCGCTACCGACGTGCCCCTCTCGCTTTATCGTGGACAGCACGGAAGCACGTCCCAGGTGTCGCCGCCTCGCCTGGCTTCGACACGTGTTCGAGCTGACGAGGCATTGTGGCGCCACGTTGGCTGGCTGCTGGGCTGGCGTGGTGGTGGAGCCTTCACGAAGATCTGCATGCCACCACGCAGGTGCTTGCTGGGTCGGTGTAGAGGCCGCTCGTCGCCACGTAGGTGCCTGCCCAGCTGCTTGAGCTAGCAGCTGCATGGGGACGGCGGTGGCGTCTTGGCAGGTGTGGGCCTTGCTGCGGCCCCACTGGTGTCATCGGTAAGGGTCTTGTCGGGGCCCCGGCAAGGGTCTTGCCATGGCGTCGTGGTCGTCCCCGGCAAGGGCCTTGCCGGGGGGTCTCGTGGATCGCCTTGGCAAGGATCTTGCCGAGGTCGTCGTCTTCTAGTCCTCATCTGACATTGCGTGTTTATGATCTTGACGAAGATCTGCATGCCATCACAAAGGTGCCTCCCGGGCCTAGGTCCCAATGTAGTTGTTTGGCAGCGTTTGGAAATCTTAGGCACAAGGGTGGCTCGCTCTGCTGGAATTGGGCAAGCTGCCCCGGCACGGCTCTTGCTGGGGCCGCCGAGACTTCCCACCTCGCCCTTTTGCGTTGCCTTGTTTGCCTTGTGCTCCGGCTCCCCTCTTCTGCCCTGCTTGGTGCGGCCGTGGGCGCGGCTCCGACTGCCCGTGCACAAGTAAAGGGGTCAAAAGGAGAGCCCCTACTTTTGTACACCGACAGGATCCCCCGGTCCTTGGCCACCAATAAGCGCGACGCGTTGTTGGGCCAGGCCCAGAACGGTGCGCGGGCAGGTGGGGCGGATTTTACCGCAGTACTTTTCGTCCGCTGCGCTTCTCCATGACCCGCGTTGAAAGCGCGACGTGGAGGGTCGTGCGTGACGTGGGGGTCATGCGTGGGGCGGTTCCCGCCCGCATGCGTCACATCGTGGTAAAGAGGCGGCTCGCACCTTCCCCATAAAAAGAGGGAGGCGCAGAGGCGCGGATCATTTACTGAGTGGACTCGGGTCGTAGTCTTCAAGGCGTCCACGTCCCACGATCATTGGGCGGGAAACGGTCGCCTCACCCGTTCCCTCGATTCCGCGTGCTCGCACTACAAAAAAATACACTTCCGTGATGATACGTGTTTGTCACAGTAGGTCGCATTTTAGGTCATGCATGTACATCCATGACGATTTTATGACAGAATCAAGATAGTCATACCTGTGCTGTCGTAGAAGTGTTCCATGACATTACAAAATTATTATCACGGAAGTGTCCACTTCCATGACGATAAATCCCGTGTCACAGAAGTGCTTTCGTCAAGGGTGACCGACACGTGGCATCCACCGTAACGGAACGCCGTTAAGCTATCGGGTCGGTTTTTGGATCCGATAACCCATTAACAGCCCTGACCAATGGGGATTTTCCACGTGTAAAATCATCATTGGCTGGAGGAAACACGTGTCGGCTCATCGTTGGGACAGATATCATCCACTCATTGGACAGAAGGTGCCTATGATACGTCGACACATGGCACGGCCCAACAGAGGCCCAGTCCTGTGAAAAGGCCGGCCCGTTTGACTTAGTCAAAAGGTGGCGGGCCGGCCCATGTAAAGCCTGTTAACGGCCTGTTCGCATATAGCCCATTTACAGCTGCTAAGCCAAGGCCCGTTACGCCCTATCCGAATTAGGCCCAGTAGCGTCATCTGGGCGACCCGATATGATTCCAGCCCGTTTTCACTTCTGGCCCATGTATGGCCCATGACGTCTTTCAGCCCATATGAGGCCCTATGTAACTCTTGGCCTATTAACCGCCCGTGGTGAAACTGGCCCGTAATGAATAGTGTATCACTTTACACCCATTAACGGCCCGTGTGAAACTGGCCCGTAATGAATAGTGTATCACTTTATACCCATTAACGGCCCGTTATTCCGTTGGGCCGTTTCCAGCCCATGTAATCTTTCGGCCTTCTCATAGCCCATTTATTCTTGGGCTCATTTCCAGCATTCGTTTACTTACGGCCCGTTACTGTCATTTTCTGCTTGTGGGCCAAATTCAGCCCGTGGTTACAGTCGGCCCGTTTGTGGTCCGTTAATACGTTGGGCCGTTTTCATAGCGTCATCACATACGGCCTATTAACGATGGCCCATTATGGTCGGCCCATGAACGGACGATTCCAACTCTAGCCTGTTTACGGCCATAATGCAGCCTGTTATTGGCCCATGTTTGGCCAATCGATCATACTGCCCGTATAAGGCCCATTGATGATACAGCCCATAGAAGGCCCATTGTTTCTACGGCCCGTAGAAGGCCCATTGTTTCTACAGCCTGTAGAAGGCCCACTGTTTCTATGGCCCGTAGAAGTCCCACTGTTTCTACGGCCCGTAGGAGGCCAGTGTCACTACAGTAAATATTAGCCCATTGTTATTGTGGCCTAGTTTTCAAAAATAGGTTATTGCAGCCACTAGCAAACCGCGGAAAAAGAACTGCAATGACTACAAGCAAACAAATAAACAAGACAACAAGGAAATAAATAAGCAAGCAACTTACGCTAGGCTATCACGGCTATCACACATATTACATCCACTGGGCATCAAAGTTCGCCACCAGTGCAAATAAACGCGCCGACAAAAGAATATACAAAACTGAGAGCACTTCAGAAGGCACTAGGCCTAACCACGTCGGGCCCCCCAAACAGCTGAAGAAGCTGAGTAGACCTCAGTTGTGTCAACGATAGATGCATCAACACTAGATTTAAGGCATGATGGTGCGCACGGCAGTCCTCTGACATCTTCATTGCATCTCTGACTTCAAGTCGGAGCTGAGCTGAAGCAAGCCTTTCCGCTTTAAGTTGAGACTGAAGAAGTCGAACTGATTGAGGCAGCGACTGCACAGAGGTTGTCTCACACCTACTGGTGAGTAGCTTCAACTCACTGTCTTCATCAAGACAGGACCTTGGGGTCATCTCGCTGTGCCCAAGATGGTTTGGCTCACTATCTTCCCTAAAGTTCTGCCTGGCGTAAGAGATACGAGTCTGAAAGAGAAACAAGGAGACACGTAACAGGTTTCACAATTATATAAGCAAATAAATGGATCTGTTCTGCATAAGGAACATGTTTTTACAACTACAATTTGAAACTGGTAGTTGTTGCAAACATCCAATCAGATGTAAACAGCAAAGCAAACAGCAGTGGAGGACATGATGCCTATCCAAATCTATACTAGAACAAAGTTTGAAGGCTTGAGAAGGATGAACTTACATTACATATTAACACGGGCTGGACAAAGCCCTTCTCCATGTTGATGGAAGGATAATTCATTAAATTCCCCAAAGAAAATTCTTTATAAGCGTTGCCATTATTCTACATTTTGCAAAGAGTAAATATAGATCAAATAATATTGGAATAAACAGAGGATAATGAAGCTCAGGTGCAGACTGATGATACATAATCAAATAGCAATTAATTAAGTACAACGTTACAAGGCAAGAGGGAGAGAGGTACTGACAAGAGCAATGCAGAGCCCATTATTGTTTTGAGATCGTATGATCCTTTGAGCAAGGAGATTCATCTGAAATTAGTTTTCATACAAGAGAGAAGGTAAGGCACAAGCAGAAATTTAGGAGTTCAAATTTTGAATTGATATCATAGACAGTACCTGACGCTGGGCTCCCAGCAGTTCTAATATGGGTTTGGCCACTGGAGTAGGTGTAAAGTGTGGTACAGTTGGGCCTGTGTTTTCTGTGGCTGCTGATCTACACTCACCCTCTTCCTTTTGGACATCTATTACGAAAGAACAACATTTGACTGGAAAAACATAGTGTGACGACACATGGAATAGGTACAGAAAATGGATAGGTATGGCATATACTAATATATGATGCTTAAACTAAGCAGATGGTGTAACAAAGTAGAAGTAATGCAAGAGGTCAGATGCAAAATATGTGCGACCAATACAACTTTGCAAAGTTAGAGCAAGAACCTCGATGGGTGAATAAGATAGGCCATCCTCCACCATGCCTAGTTTGTTAGCCAGTGGATCGTTCTGCAATATTCCTCTCGTGCGCCCATTCTCATATTCATTTTGATAATGTTCAATATCTGACATGCATGAAAACATAAAAACAAGTGAGATTTTCTTGGTAATGCAGAAGTGATTATAATCCAATACTGCCTCCCTGTAAACCCCTTTGTGCTATCTCTGCAATTCTTTTAAAAGATGCCATGCATGCTGTAATTTGTTGTGTGCATTAATATAATGTGGCCTACTACTCAAAATATGAGAGCTCCAGAAGTGATGACACTTCTCAGATGATAGCTTCAACATATAGTAAAGAAGAACAAGTCGACCTGACCTAACAGATTCAAAATATACTAAGGGAGAACAACTCGACCTGACCAGTCGACCGCAAGAGAAGAGTATCATCTTAAAGAAGAGCAGAAGAGCAAGCAGATTGAAGATATTACAAGTCTTTCAATACAATGTCGGTTGGCCACCCATGATGAACCAGAGCGCACAGAGAAATACTATTCTTTCCGGTCTCTCCATATGTGGCTCACATGCATTTCGAAACTAAAGTAGGAACATTTAGATAACCAATTAAACATCTCTCAGTTTTACTAATATCAGCAATAATAGCAGATATGAATTTGTACAACTAAGCTCGATGGGTGGAGCAGTGCTATTACGACACGAACCACGTAGGCTGATTGTGGTCATCATAAAATGGGGAAAACATAAGCATGATGAGTACAGTGTTGACCGTGGCAGTGGGATGGCAGATCTGAAGCTGCAAACCGCGCAAAGGGTAGTTAGCAAACGATGTTTGCTTTGAAATAACAACTAAGATTTGGTATGGACAAGAAAGTACGGTCAACAAGTGACAAAGAAATGCAATTATGCTGTCTCTCTATATGTTGCGACATGCATTTGGAAACTCAAGTGGGACCTTTAGCTAACCAAATAAATGTGTCGGTTAACTAATATCAGTATCATATCACAATCATATTTGAACAACTAAGCTTTCGAATTCTGAGTGTTGTGTTGTTTAGCTTGAAGGGTGGAGTAATGCTAGTACGACAGAAAGCACCTACGTAGATCATAGTAGAGTAGATAAAAGGGGAAAACCCTAAGCATCAAGAGAAAAATCAGGAAAGTGGAACTAGCTGGACCAGTGGGTGGCGCATATGCTTTTCGAAACGAATATAGGAACATTAGGTGACCAATTAAACGTTCTCTATTTTAGTGAGATGAGCATCATATCAGATTCGTATTTCAACACGTAAGCTTTGGGTTGAGGTCTTGAGGAGCAGTGCTAGCACGACACGAAGCACCTACGATGATGGTAGTGAATATAAAGGGGGGAAACCATAAGCTTTATGAGTATAGTGCCCATGCCATGGCGGATCTGAAGGTGCAAACCGGACAAAGCTACTTCGCAACCAATGTTTGCTTTCATCTAGCCACTACGATTTGGTACGGACAAGAAAAGTACAGTAAACAAATTACGATCTATTTTCCGGGTGAGATCAATAACTTAAGCACATATGGAAGAGTACCACCTCTCTTGCGACGCCGTCTAGGCCTATGCTGATACGTTGAGGGTGCTGCGGGTGCGATGGCTGTTGGCGGCGGGGAAGAAGACTTTAGACGGCAGACGGTCGGGTCGGGGGATATATCCTGTTGCCGTGGACGGGGCGGTCGTAGGAGCGGCAACGGCAAGGTGGACGACGGCGCCGATGAAGCGAGAGGAGGCGATGCAAGGATCCAGGTCCAGCGCCGTGGATGAGAGACGCCCATCTCTTGCAGTGGACGACGGGGTAGGGGTAGCGGCTCCGGCAAGGTGGAGGAGGGGGTGGCGGACGGAGGAGGCTGGCCGCAGTGCGGAGGTTTTCGTGCCGCCGACGGTGTATGAATGGGGAAATGGAGGGGAGGGGGGATCTCAAACTTTGGGACGCGCTTCTCTGAAATGGGGGAAAGTTACAAACTTATCCCCCGTTTAAAATTTCGAACATCGCGTCGGTTGGGGATAGGACGGTAATCTCGCATCTCCCAAATATTTGCCGGTAACTATTTCGGGCGACGAGAGGGTGTTTTGCCGCCCACGGTTGGCGCCCACGGTGTATGAACGGGCCTGACAGGTAGGGCGGTTGTGTCACGTCTGATGGAAGTTACACATCTGCCCCTATTTAGAATATTAGCCTACATCGATTTCGGACAAGGAGTGTTTGTTTTGCCGCCCACCATGTATGAATGGGGAAATGGAGGAAGAGACACATGTCTTTCGGACGAGCTTGAATCAAATGTGTTTTGCCGCCCACGTTTGGCGATGGGCTCAGAGGCCGTCGTGTCACTTCTGATTGAAGTTACTAGTCTACCCCTATCGACAGCAGTGTAAATCCGGTCGATAAGGATGTCAAGTGTGAGGGGTAGACAGTAATTTCCATCTCACAAACACTTGCTTCGGGCAGCCCACAAATTATAGTGGGTGTTTAGCCGCTTCGTTCAAAACTTGGGAGAATTAGCATTCACGTTTGCCCTGGGACCTGGCAAACTAAATTCAAATCCAATTTGTATTCGATTACGAATATCCACACATAATTATACGTTTTGTTATTTATTTCTTCAAAACCACAACAAAGATTTATTCCACCTTTATATATGATTATGATTTAGAAATGCCGTGATATTCGAATTCAGTAGGTTGGATACACTCTGAGTCAAACAGTTATTTCATCCAATACAATATGCTCACAAAAAAACAGTTCACCTTATGTCAATCATACAAGTACTGAGGATTACCTCGCCTAAAAAATTCGGATCATTACAACACATGGACACCATAGGGGTCTTGCAACATAATCTATTCAGAGACATGACACAACATGCAAGTACAATAATCTAATGACAATTTCAACTGGTATCTAAAGAAGAACCGGGATTACCTTCGGCTTCAGATAGCAGAAACAGCAGGACCTCCTCTGTCTTCAAATGCAACATTCTTACTTCCTCCAATTCTTGGGTTGCTTGCATAATGCGTGCCGCTAATTCCGTAATTTCCAGCCTCAAGATAAAGATTACCTCATTCATGGCAGCCACACCATCTCTTTCTGCCTCAAGTAGAGCCTCAAGCACAATAATATCTGTGCTTAGACTGCTCTCCGGCGGTGTTGCCTCTGAACGACTACCATCTGTTAACATGGATGGCGCACTGCTTCCACAAATAGATTCTGGGGTTGTACATTGTGTCCTAGTGTGAACGGCATACTGAAAGGTTTCCGCTGGACATCAGTAAGAGATAGTTATCGTATGATCCAGGCAGTAAGCTTAAATGGTAAACGACGGACGAATTATTGTCGAGCATGGCAAACTATATTTAAATGGTTCGAAGCAGCATCAGCCGAAAAGAAATTAAAATGGTAAGACGAAACTAGGGATGTAAGTGGCAAATAAACGACATCCGCTAGTCCCATCTAGTTAGTTTTTGCTACCTCCCTAGTTCATTTTCCTCAAAAAACAAAAACTCTTTTGAACTATCATACCACTAGTGGACTTTAATCGGGATTAAACGGGACCCAGTTGACATCCCTAGTTGAAAGGGAGTGTACAACCGCTATATTTAAGTTGCCAAGGCATCTAAGCAGTTGAAATAATTTGAGAAAGCACTTAACAGTGTGGCCTCATATAAACTACGAAGACAGTCTTGTGATGAAGTTGAGAGGAAAAGTTAAGGACTCAAATGAAATAGGCATGCATTTGTTTACGATAGTACAGCAAGCACTGCTGACATATTGGCCAACTCAGGTATAGCGTAACAACAAATAAGCATTCGAATCAAGCAATACAGCAAAGCAGACAATTGAACTATTTGTAATTCGGTAGGATTACACGTTGAGGGCACAAGCCAAGAAAGCAGCCCACTCGCATTACATTTCACAAGTACTAAAACACACTGGCTTACCATATGTTGCTGTGAAGCCTAGCTGCTGTTGCAATGTTCTTTGAAGATATCGTCAGCATCCCGTGGTTGCAAATCTAGTTGTTGTAGTTTATTCTGCACCATCTATTTAGGCAAAATTAATTTTAATCGCATGCACTGGTCCGAATTGATCACCAATGGTTCATCTAAACTAATGAAAGAAGGGTGTGTGCATACACGACAATATATCTGCTTCCCTCTATTTTTATGCTTGTTCGAGGTGCCAGCCCCAAAAGAACAAGTATTTTGCTTGATGGGGTTGGCGGCTCAATAATTAATAGAAGCATCAAATTAGTCATGCAACTTGGGAAGATCAAGAACACACAAACAAGTAATGAACAGAGGCTCGGAGCAGTGATGTAATAGCTAGCATCAGAAAATGTAGGGTAAAACGAACAAAAAGCAGTGGAACCACATGCTAGTTTGCTGATGTGTAATTAAGCATAGAGAACATTAAGCAGTCTGATGGAACCAACAGGTGGCATCAGAATAAAACTAAAGCATATTAACTATATGTGCACTGGTATGTAATTTAGCACATGTAACATGTTCACTGCCAGAAGTATGGCCCTACAGGTGCAAGCAGAATAACGCGTCTCATGAAAAAATGAATGATGCCCTGAAGAAATTCAAAGGTGCGGTGCTTATGCTAGGAAAGTGAAGGTAGGCGCCGGCCGTTGAATAATAGTACCTGATTCTCGGCGGCGTACGGGTAGCGTTGTCATACTTGATAGCTAAGGATCGTCGATGGTGCTCGTGTTGCGATTGAGTTTGGGCTGGCTGTCACCGTCGCTGAAGCGGCTCCGGTGCTACGGTTGCGGCGCCTATCGACATACAAGAAAGCTCATCTGTGGTAAGTGAACAGTTGCATGATAAAGATAAAAACCGAAGGAGTACAAATTGAAATAACCTGATGAGGCTGCGGTGTCGGTAAAGCAGGGCCGGTGGAGTTGAATATGGCATCCGTGGAGTGGGTCCGGTGCAGTGGACAAAGGCTTCGGCGGGCGCGTTGTACAGTGCTTTCGGTGAGGCGGATCTGTTGCAGCGGACGAGGGCTTGTATGAAGGGCCAACGAAGGGGCGGACGAGGGCTTGCAAAGAGGTTGTATTTCCAGCTTACCAAAGATAGCTAATGATGTGTTATTGATTTGTGATTTTAAACCAGACAGCTTGTCAGTCACCAGTTTAAGTGCCATTTCAGCATCCTCTGCTGTCTTCAATAGAGCTGCCTTTTCAGTTTCCCAGCCGTTTTTGTCAGCGTTCAAGTTTTTCTTAAGCTGCTCAATGTTCTCCAAAGCAGTCTTTAGTTCTGATTTGGCATTGGATGTTTCAAATTGTTGAATTTTAATGTTGGCCTTCAGATCATTCAGCTGCTAGTCCTTCTCAATCAGTTCAGCCTGTGATATAAACAAACGTGGACAAATGTTATGAGTATGATCATTGTTGAAGTCCCAAGCATAATACAAGTATTTTCCTTGGCACTTGGGGGCTAATGTCTTTTGCTCTTAAGATATTTTTGAAGTCCCTAGCACAATACAAATATTTTCCTTGGCACTTGGGGGCTAATGCCTATTGCTCTTTTCAAAGATGAATTTATATGATGACTCGGGTATAATGATATGACCCGTTTTACCAAAGTTATGTATTGAAGTGTGGATCTATCAATGCTGACAAGTCCCGGCTTAACCCGATGATTACAGTTGGCCCTTGGGTGCTACGGATGTGAAGTTCATTAGTACTACTTAAAGTCCCGGCTTAATTCCATGATTCAAGCCGGCCCTCGGGGGCTACTAGTGATGATATTCAGTTTCTTTGTGGCAATTGGAAACTCTACAGCATATTCATACTTATCATATCCAATAGACTTGGGGGCTGATAGACATATAATTATGAAGAGAATAGTGATTGGATTACCTCATAGCGTTCCTTCATCAAATTGACTAAGCCGGCTTTGAAGTCACGGCTAGTGTACAGACGGTTCAAATAACCAGAGTGGATGTCTTGGGTACTTAACTGGGCGTAGCTTTCTAAGTCTACCTTCCACTTGCCTTTATCTTCAGTAGAAATTTCTTCCTTGGAGCTGTGCTTGGATAAGACAGTGGGGTGACCCGATGTTGTGAAACCAAACCCGGTGACAACGACGTTGTCAGTTTTTTTCCTCAACAGGTTTAACTGGGCTTGGCGGCTTAGAAATGGCCGGCTCAACGTCCATATGGTCTATGGAGACTTCATGGTATTCTGGTGGCGGATTATCAATGGTGGCCTCAACAATTGGGTTAGAAGATTCTGGCTATTCTTTTTCCGGTTCAGACGGGTTGGAGTCGTCAACCGGTTTATTCAGTTTAGCCTTTTTGCTGGGTTTGGCCTGACCACTGAGAATAAGACACACACAGATGTCAGTATATTAAACAGACATGAAGTATGAATGATTGAATATACCCTTACCGAGGCTCAGTCTTGAAAGCTGGGATCTGAGTTCCGGTTGAGTCGCCAGAAGAAGAATGAGATGTTCCCTGATAATTTGAATCAGACGGGTTAAGTGGTTGACGAACAAGACCCGCCTTGGGATAATCTAAGTCAGAAATTTTCAAGACCTCCTGTTCACGCTTGCGAGGTGCAGGGGTGGTCAGTAAGCCGGAGGACAAAACTCCACTGCCACTATTCTGGGTTGTACGGGGAGCTTCATGTTGCTGCTTCTTCAAAAGAAAGTTGGGATCCAAGTGAGCTAAAGGATGAGAAAAGCTTACTTTCTGGCTCGCTTGTCGGGTTTTCTGTGTTGACAGAGGTACTGCATAATCTCCACGGCTGGCGTCTGCTTCATCCTGATAATAGTCATTGTCAATAATATGTACAAAAAATGAGCCAAGGGAATCAAGTTCTACCTCCGACTCATCATCATCATCTTTTTCATCCAAATTAAATAATTTAGCAGCGTTGGACTTCTTCTTAGCAGGCCTTTTTGTGGCTTTGCTCTTTGTCCAGGTTTTCTTTGTTTTTTCTGGCAATTTCTTGGACCAGAAAGGTGAGTCGGACTGTAAACAATGGATGAGCAAGCAACAAAAATAGAAATATGAATCAAGTACAAGCTGGGTTTAAAACTTACAGCTGGCGGCTCATTCAGCATACAGAAAGGGCTCAGTCCGAATTGACTGCAATCTTCCAAGCTCTCATTCAACAGAGTCTTGGTCATGTTATTGATGTCTTCCTCAGTTATTTCGATGTTACAGTGGCGTTGAGGGTCTGTTAGCTCGCTAGTGTACTCACACATTAAACCGGGCCGGATGGTCAACGACAAGACTCTCCAAGCGACCCAGCAGCGAACTAAATCAATTCCGGTTAAGCCATTTGCCATTAGAGCCTGGATCTTTGCGAAAACCTCCACATATTTCTTCTGTTCTGCTGTGCTGATACGGTCCGGAAGATGATGTTTGCTACTAAGCCGTCTGGCGCGGTAACCCGGCAAGGGGTTTTCTCCCTCTAGTGAGGTGTTTTGGTAATAAAACCAAGTATGGTTCCAGTCCTTGGGTGGCTAGGCGGATTTGCAGCTGGGAAGATGGCTTCTTTCCGTCGTTGTATGGATATGTCGTCTAGTTTAAGGCTAGGTCCATCTGTGAGTAGAATAACTCTCTGAATAGTTCTAGAGTAGGCTCCTGTTGAAGGTACACCTCGCAGAACACTTGGAAATTGCAGATGTTTGAGATAGAGTTTGGACCGATATCTTGCGGATGAAGCTTAAAGAAGTGCAGTACATCTCGAAAGAGTCTTGAGCCGGGAGGACTGAAGCTCCGGCCCATATGGTCCATAAACACCACAACTTCACTGTTTTTGGCCTCAGGTCGAGGTTCGCTTGCCTGAGCCCTCCAATGGATGACCTCTTTTTTGGCTAAAACGCCAGTTTGAATGTACACATTCAAGTCTTCCTCTGTAACCCGGGAGATGACCCAGTTGCAAGCCGTGACAGTTTTGACCATCTTGAAAGAGCAAGGTCCCGAATGAAGGAAACATTACCGGCTTGAGATCATGCTATTAAACTGGGTCATTAATTCAAAGATAAAATGCAATGGACAAGTGACAAATTAAGCCGGGGATAAACTTTGAAGCATTGGCGGCTTAAAAGGGGACTAATGGTACCTACCGGATTAAGGATTTTGCTCTTGAGCCGGACAGAGTATAACAGTCAAGATATACGTTGTGGAATTAAAGATCGTGAACAAGTATGGTTAAACCAGAGATATATTGCCAGGTCAGGCAAAGTTCTAAAGCGTATGGTGGCGGTTTAAGAAGATTTTTGTGTTTTGTGATGAATCACAGTTTGCGGTATAAGCCGCCATGGCAGTTATGGTACTTCAGATTTGGCTAAGTGTTGGACAAACAGATTTTGCAAGATGAAGCAATAATTTTGGATCTACCACGGTTCTGAAAAGGCAGTAAAATCCTAATAAGGTGGCGATAGTGGAAAGCGTGGATGTTTGAATGGGAACTTCTATGGGGAGATGTTCTTCTAATGATAAAAATGAATGTTAAAACTGCTTCCACGCAAGGTTTGTGGTTTATCCAGATTAAAACCCGCAAAAGTTGAAGGGAATGCCGAAGAACAGCAAGAGTGCCGACGAACAAGCGCGAACCCTAATGCAAATCTGAAGTGGAGGAAGAGGAGCACTTACATTTGCATATGGACTGCGGTGGTTCACCGGAGCTTTCTGGTCCGATCAGGATGATGCAGTAGCCTGTGTTGTTGCAGTGGTCGGAGGTCGCGGCGGCGGAGGTCGAGTGCTGGAGCAGCCGCGTGAAGGAGGAAGACGAAGGGGAAAATGATAAAGACCTCCTTCCCCTATTTATAAGGGGGTGGCTGCAAGGCATGCGCGGGAATCGAGGAGGCCAAAATCATCATATGGCTATATGGGTGCCTTGGTTTTCGGGAGGTTCATTAAGATAAGTATCAATTAAGGATGTTCTGGGCCACGCCCGAAATTAGTGCGAAATGACGTCATGGTGACTTAGGAAACTTCTGTGAGCTGACGTCAGGGCGGTTTATTGCAAGGTTTATCAAACAAGGCGGTGCGAAATTTTGACAAGTCAGGTATTGAAGATTGATGTGAACAAGTTCAAATCAACGTGGGGCCTAATGTTGGGGATATAACTACTAGGTATGAACCGCCTAGGAGGGGCTGGGTTATACCACGGGCGGTACCAATGAAGACGGCGGATCATACGAGCCTGTTGACGGCCCAAGACTGAGAAGTGACTTAAGGCCCAGGTGGATAAACCACCATGTATGTATGACTTGTATTGTAAGGCATATGTAATTAGTCTCCGAGCCGAACACATGTATGAGTCGTCCGGGACTCTGTGGGCCACCGGGTGTCAACCTGTGTATATAAAGGGACGACCCGGCGGCGGCTTAAGGGCAAGAGAGAAGTGATCGAGAACTAGGTCAAGCCTATTCGCTCCATGGTAATCGAAACACAAGCAATACCACCACAAACTGGATTAGGCCTTTACGTTCACTGCAAGGGGCCGAACAAGTATAAACTCCCTGTGTCCTTGGTCCTGTTTAAGCCCTTTAAGCTAACCTAGTTGCGATGACTCCACGACTAAGTCCTTATGCTCGGACATCTACTGTGACAATTCCACGACAGTCACGGAGGTGGACGACAGCAATTTTGAGCCAAAAGAGCCTGCCGAAGCGCGCGCGTGCTATGGCAATCAAATAGGCTGCATCCTACGGGCTTGCGCCACCATCAACGATGTGAAACTATGGAAGATACCAGATATGAGGCAGTCCCTCCTAACGAAGCTGCACCAGGTGTTCTTGTTCCCGGGCTGGGATGAAAGCAAATATAAAAATCTAGATAAAGACCCGGCAATGAAGAAGATAAACAAACGCGCCATGGGCAAGTTTGTAGCGCGTTGTCCACCTGGAAAGTAAGGGTGAAACATCGGGATTGTAAAGGATAATCCGACAATTACGGAAGAGCAGTGTGAAATATTCAAGGCGGTTTGCGTTGCCGAAGCTGCCAAAGAAAAGTCAGAATACATGAAGGGGCTTCAAGAGAGGAACATGGGGTGCCACCACCTCAGAAGCCATGGTTACATGAGGAAGAGGTCCACGGGCCAAGGAGGACACAGAACGCGAAAGTCTGGGCATCCCAGACCCCTTGGCGGAGTTCAGCGTCCCGCAGGAGCGTGACATCCTCAGGGCCTGGTACCACTGGGACCCAGTCAAGAAGGTTTTCGAGACGGACGCGGTCGCGACGGAGTTCATGAGACTGCTGGTAATCTTTCATTTACCCCCTAATTTTAGCTTCTGATCAATTTGACTGCACGTTTAGTCATATTTGTAAACGATCCTTGTTCCTTTTGCAGAGAGAGCAGCACAGGATCATGGCCGAAAGTGACTCGCCGTCTGAGGCATTGGTGAGGCCCAAGTGGGACAACCTATTCAACTGGGCCTTGAACATATTGAAAGGACTCCCGGTGGACACTCGACCGTCGTATGGACGTGAGCACGGCGTCGGAGATGGTGCCACATGGAAGAAGTACTACCGTGAGACCACGGAGGAGACAAAGGAAAGACGAAGGTTAACTAAAGAAAACATCGACAATAAGGTTGCGATTGCGGTTGATAAGAAATCAACAGAGAGAGTCAAAGCAGAGATAGCTGCCACAAATGAGGAAATGGCAGCTTCGTATGGTGTGTTGCTTTTGGCTATCGTCAATTGGAGCAGGCATAATCCCAATAAAGATGTAGGGCACTTTCCCCCCTGCCAACTTCTTCGGTTGTAGCTCGACTAGCATTGCACCAGCACCTGCTCCCACACCTGCACCAGCACCTACTCCCGCACCTGCTCCAGCACCGGCTCCCGCACCTGCTCCTGCATCGGCTACCGCACCAGCACATGCACCGGCTCCAGCACCTGCTCATAGCAGCCCATCCTCCGTCTCGGACGTGCTCAGCGATGCTTCGTCTTTGGCTGAGCTCGACGCCCTCACGGTACCTGTCACACCGGCCCTCTTCAATAAATGTATAATATCATGTTTCTGTTGCCTTTTAGATGTCTCACATCGCAGACATGTCTTTGCAGGCCGACGTAACCCCGTGCACCATATTGTAGACCATCAGTAGCAAGAAGGTGGATGTGGGGAAGGTGGCGGTAGTGAAGCCGAAGGAACAATTGTTCCACAGCCGGCCGATCCACCCTGACGTCTTCAAGGTTTCCGTCACCAGAGTCAAACCGGGCACAAGAATTTGGCTCCTCCGCTACTAGGGGGAGATGACGACGAGACCCCGTGGTGGCTTGGCGATTGCAAGAGGTGGGTCCTATTATGGCCAAAGAGTATGCTTCATCTGGAGGAGGCCGGGAGCACACCCACGACCACACAGCTTCAGCCTGGTATGCACATCAACACCCCAGCTACCCAATTAGCGTTGCCTGTCGTGCTAGGTGATAGCGGACAGGGTGAGGAAGAGGCTCCATTAGCCGCTGATGACGTCGCCACCGTCGAAGAAGCAATGCATGATATCGATGCCATCGATGATTATGACGATGACACTCTACAGTATTTCAATACTGGAGCTTATGACAATGGAGGATTGATGGCTCAGCAGTATGAGTACTCAGGATTTGAGCGGCATGAGTCGGTGCCTGAAATGCTGGAGGCTGGACGTATTATAGATGACCTTCTAGTAGCAAAGAATCATAGGAAGAGAGCGAGGAAATGCAACAAAGCTACTTCTATGATCCAGCCGCCTCCACAGCCTCGGGTTCAAGACCCTATACCTATCATGGGTGCGGCGAAATACCATATCCCCGGTGATCCGATCCTACCTAAGGGTGCGGTAGAGGCCATATACGGCGATCTAAGGAGACGTCATGATGATGTGCTGTGGAGAGCGAAAAGCCTGATCGCCTTGCAAAATCCAGGATACCCCCTCTACGTGGTAAATGTGTCGCAGCAAAGGTCATACGTCGACACATTCCCCGCGGAGAAGTTCTTCCTTTGATTTGATTACATCTTTGACATGTTTCACTTGAAAAAGCTAGATTTTACGTTTGTCCGTCTTTTTGCCTTGTACATGAACTAGATCATCAGGACTGAGCAGATAGCTTATATCTATGTCGCTGACCCGTACTTCACGCACGAGAGCTTCTTGTTAGTCTTTGAAATGCACCATGAATACGCGAGTAACTACATCGCCTATTTCATGGTCGGCAATAAGGACAAGGAGGCGATTCTCGTGCCTTATCATCCCATGTAAGTCATCCGCGCGGATATACTTCCTTCGATTTCAATCCTTTCGTTTGCACACGTGGAGGCTATTTTGAGGTGTACTTATTTTGCACAATGAGGGGCGCGCCATCCTCATCATCCCTTACCCCCGATTCTCCCACGCTCTTTACTTGGATTCGTTGAAGAACATGGCGAAAAAGGATTACACCCACCACAATTATGTCCTCGACAGTGCTATCTTTATGTACGGTGTACGGGGTGGAGAGATCAGGACCAGGAAGACAAGGAACTGCAAGCCCTACTTCGGCTATAAGACCGACTTATGCTGCATCTAGCAATCGAGTGGTACTCTTAGTATTGGAATCTATGTCCTCCACCACATGCCGGAGTACAGACGAGATCAGCATAACCTTCACATGTCACCACGATCCAGCGATGCCCATATTCTGCAATGGGCAAAGAACCTAGGAGATATCCCGGATCATCGACCCCGAGCTAAGTTCTATCACATCCAATGTGAACTTGCCCAAATCGCCATGAAGGAGGTCCTAAAAAAACAGGGATTTTCTACGAAGAAGAGCAAATGTCGCGGGAAGACGTCCGAACATGCTTAGCCGCTCAGCGTCTCAACCTGAAGCCTTTCACTTTGCTCGGGGACTATCAACCTGACTTGGATGGATGGCACGACATGTTGGAGTCGTTGATGATATGTGACAACGTGTCCATTTAGTCCTACTTTCTTTATTACCAAACTTTGAGTTATGCACGATGAAACTTTATTTGTGATGTAATTAAGCCGTCCTCCTCAAGTAGCGAAGATCACTCTAGTTAGGGCGTTTTGGGTACGATGAACTTTGTTATTTATGCTTATGATATGTTTCTTCTATTTTTGCCATGTCTGTCTCTTTATGTTGCTCAACTATGTATGTTGCATATCATCGACTCATGTGGCGATGCAGGCGCATAGATCATCGATGGCAAAGAATTGCTACGCCAGGAGTATACGACGAGTGGCCGGAGTGTCAGGCCTAGGTGTACCGATTTCCGAGCGACAACCATTAGTTAGTTTAGGTTCATGCTAGTGCGAGAGAGGTATGCAAGTCGACACCTCAAGAAGTACTACATTATGTATATGAGACATGTCATGTAACTTGTATAGCTATATCAAGATTATGATGTGACGACATGATTTGTGTTGGATGATATGATGAGACTATTATGTGTATGATATAATGAGCATATTGCACGTTTATGATATGATTAGAATACTGTACATAACATTTACAAAAACATCACAAATACGTATAAAAGAATATATGACAAAATATAGTAGTAGCGCTCTTTGGCACTAGACAGAAAAATGCTAATGCTAAAGCACTTAGCAGTAGCGCTGGTACGGAAAGAGCTACTGCTAAGTAGGCATAGCAGTAGCGCGTGTTAAAACGTGCTACTGCTAAACGTTAGCTATAGCACCGTATCAGTAGCGCGGTGCCCCGCGCTACTGATAGCCCTTAGACCCGTGCTACTGCTAGGCTTTTCCCTAGTAGTGTGGATTTACCCGTGTTAATCTTCACACTTGTAATAATTACGTGTCACCTTTCCGTGAACCAGAAATTCTTGCCACTTGAACTTGTCTTGTGGCCGGGTCATATAATGTTGCCGGCTTGTGGCACTTCTACACTTTGACATTTCTCACTTCTTTATACTGTGACATCACTGCCCTGAAATTATGGGATTCGGGTGTGACATCACAACGAATCTTTTAAGCATATCAATTAGGCACAAGAATCGAAGCACCCCTTTTGCCCAAAAATTACTGTGCCTCTTCTTTTCTAGCACTTGCCGTTCCATCTTCTCGCCAAATTATAAATACATCCGAGAGGCATCGGGTTTTACTTTTACCGCTTCCATCTCCTCTCTGCGCCTTTTTTGTTATGCCCGAGCTATCTCGTCACCGGAGCAACGCCACGCCTTCTTCAAGTTCAACAACCGCCTCGACCGCGACCTCAACGCCCTCCAGGTCGTTGCCAGAGCACTCGAGAATGCTCCATTCACTCTCTGTCGTACCCAGGTATGCCTAAACCTTTCTCATTAGATCCATAGATTTTCATCCGCTTGCACAGTTCGTCGTAGTTCATCGGTGCTTTCCACCTCTCTTCGGTTAGTAGATCTAGATTCCTTTTCGCGATCCATAGAAGTGCTCTAGTTGCGGCCATAACACCATTTTGCATTTGGAGTCTCCGTATTGTTCTCAAACCCTACTGATGGATTAGTTTGTACTTGCAATTTGCATTTTAGGTCTGTTAAAATTTTCCTTTTCAGGCTATTTTGTAGGTCTTTAGTTGTAACTACTTCTTTGGAATCCTCTTTATAGCTAGCACTTAGTAGAAAACCAGAAAAACTCCAAACAGCTAGTGCCGGCTTATGATTTGCTGGCTCATCATTACTTTTCCATAGCTTGCATAATCTTGAATCATAGCTTGAATAGGCATAGCTGCTCTTTATTTTGCCGGCTCATAATTTTGACTAGCCTGGTGATTTACCACCACAGGACATACGTGTTAGCTTATCCATAATCATAGCAGCCTCATTACTGTTGACAGCTCGTAACTTGAATAACCCGGCGACTTGCCGGCCATGAAAATAATGTGCCGGCTCATAATTATTACCTTTACTTCACAGTTCTAACTTTAGGCAAACTGTTATGGCTAAGACTGATAAGGCCTGCAACTGGGGTAAATCCCACGTCTCCACTCTTATGCTGGATGACCTCGTGGAGCAAGGCCAATTGCTGGCTCAAGCAATGATTAGTTGGCGGGCGCCTGAGGAAGAGCGTTCGCCCCAGCCTAACGAAGGAGAAGTGGTTGTCTTCGTGGAAAATCTTCAGAGGGGTTTCTGTCCACCCGGGTCAAGATTCTTCTGGGACGTGCTTAACTTCTTTGACCTCCGGCCCCAAGATCTTGGGCCAAACTCAGTCACCAATCTTTGCTAGTTTCAAGTTTTCTGTGAAGTCTATCTCCAAACAGAGCCAACCATTCCCCTCTTCCAGGAGTTCTTCTACAACAACCACCAGACCGAGTTCAAGGACGGTCCTAGCATAGAGCTTGGTGGAATTTCTGTTCAAAGGCGTAAGAACAGTCCCTTTCCTGAAGCCACGCTGGCGAGTTATCCCAAGGGCTGGAATAGGAGTTGGTTCTATTGCAAAAACACTCCTCCTGAAGGTGAAAAGCCCCTGCCGGGTTATAGGTCAGACCGGCTCGACGCCACTATTGCTTTTTTGGGTTGGCCATCCAATGAGGAGCGACAACAAGTTGCAACTATTTACTCAAAGCTGAGAGCCTTGACAGTCAACATCCTCATGGGGATTGATTTGACTCTGTGCTGGATAAGCTGGCACATCTAGCCCCTTAGCGTAAAGGGCAATTTAATGTGCAATTATACTGGTGAGCCAGCAGATGCACAATGCTTCGGTCAAGTCGACTGAAATCAAGAAAGCCACGAAGAATCTGCTAGGAGAGCCCTAGAAAAAATGTAATAAGACTGGGTTGGCTCCCTTCTGTATAAAAAATCATGTGCCTCCAGTAAGTTTTCTTGCATTTTCTTACTCATTATGTTCTTTACTTGTTCATCTCAGTCTTAATTTCTGGCTTATCACATATGCAGGCAGATAATAAGTTTTGGAAAATGAAGAAACATCGAAATTCTGCCCCTACTCCAGTTAAAGAAGATAATGAGCCCGTCAATGCTGATGAGCAGGACGCCGAAAATGAGTCGGAGGTAGAGCTTGACTCACTTGGTCATCTTTTTAACCAACTTGCTGACGCCCCTTCTTCTCAGGATAATGCCAAAATCAGTCGAGCCAGCAATGTCGAGGTAATTTCAATCTCATCCAGCTCGAAAACTTTAATCCCAAACAGAATGAGACAAGCCGCCAGAAAGGTGCCGTTTCACATCCAGACGCCCACTTAGACCCATTTTTTTAAGAAGTCGCAGCAAGTTGGTACATCAAAGCACAAGCTCTGAAGCGACACTGGCGAGCTGTCCGCTGGCTTATATGATGAGCCATCTGCCCGTAGATGACGAAATGAGGTGCCTCATAGGCCAACTCCATATCTTCCATGAGCTAGACTTATTAGGCAACCACATAATAATTCTGACTCGAATTATAAGGAGACGTCACCCTTGTTTGGAGAATCAACTGCCTCCTAGATCCCACCATTGGTCATTAAGCTTGGGGAAGCATTTGGTAATTTATATTTTGAACTTGAATATAGACATATGATTGAAGTCCCAATGCCATCAAGAGAAAGGTGGGTGAGTCGTCTTCTGATGTAGAAATCCTCTAGTCTCAAGATCTGCCATTGGTGACTCTAGAGGCTCAAACTAAAACTGTAGTTGAAGACAAGCCTAATCAAAGGGTTGAGCAGCTAAATGAGTAGGCTGGTGCTGATGAGCTGGTGAGAATGGAGCCACTCCATATGGACGAACAAAGCAACATGGATGACCCGTGCATCACATGGACCCGTCAAGTCCCGCTCGAGCCTCTAGTCCTATGAAGGAAGTCGAAAATGTCATTCCGTCGCACATAGTGGTTGATGAAGAGGTCAACATTATTGGAGAGGCTTATAAGGCTCCAGAGGCGTCAAATTCTTTGACCAAATTCATGGCCAAAGATGACTCGGAAACAATGCCAAAAGGGAAAGCTAAAATGGAGCTTCCCAATTTTGAGAAGATGAGCGTCAATGACCTACATGACCAATATTTAACCCTGCTGTTTGAGAGCCAGGACACTGAATGAACATAATAAACACACTAAAGCGGAAATATGAGGTACGAAATACTCCTGTGTCATATATACTCATAGCCCCCAAGGGTCGGGTCGTCATGGTAATGACGAGCCGGTTCTTCTGAAAGTACTTAAATCAATACTTGGTAGAAAAAGCGACCTGTAGCCCCCACGTTATAAAAATAACGAGCTAGTTCTTCAAGATATCACCAGTCAAATGTTGTCAAAGAACGACCTATAGCCCCCAGGTGTCGGCTCATCTCCATGAGATAGCCGGGTCTTTCATAATTATAAGTTATTGAAAAAATGACTTGCATTAGCCCCCAAGTGTCATGGGGTCTGCTTGCAACTTCATGAGACTTGTCTTTGTTAATAAAAATCTATACTGTAGCCCCCAAGTGCCGGGTCATGCGACCTCGCCAGCTTGGAACTGACAAATAATTTTGACTAAGTGTAAATTTGTGATGACAGGATATGCTAGAGCTGGCCGAGAAAAAGCTGACGGGTTGCAAAGAGAGTTGAAAACTGAATGCAAACTGCGTAAGAGGGCAGAAGCACCGTCTGTATATTTGCAAGAGTCTGTTGCTATGGCCAAAGAAAACCTACAAGCCGCGAAAGCTGCCCATGAAGAAGAAAAGGCTACGCGTTTTAAGCGCGCTAAGGAAGCAGAAGGCCAGCTTGAGCCGGTGACAGAACAACTGAACACTCTCAAATGTCACATAACCAACATGACGGTCGCCATCTTTGGTAAGTAATATAACTATAGTCAATTCGGTTAACTGTTTTAGCCGGCTTATTGATATTTGTATAGTCCTTTGTGTTGGGAGAAGGAATAATATTGGCGTCTAGATTCCAATGGTAAAATTAAAGGCCATTTACACTTATCTGGAGTAGCTATACACAGGTGGCGTGTATGCAATAATGGTGGTAAACAAGAACGCTGCGCCGCCCCAATGGATTAAGGAGATGCTCAATGAGTTGTCAACAGTTCCTCATCGGTTCTAAGATTTGGCAAAGTTGGCGGCTCGTTCTCGGACTTGCATGGTGCTTGCTCGAGCCAAAGCTTTCCTTCTAGATATGGATCCGTCTGAGATGGTTGGCGAGTTTCCACAGTTTAAACTAGATGGGACAAACTTCTCTCTAGAGTACTTTGCGCGCTGTGTAAAGGAAACCCGGGTGGCGGCGACCCTACTGGTAGAAGAGGTGGACTTAGCCAAATATCAAGCCGCCTATTCAGAGGATAACAAGGGTATCAACCCACCTGAGTTCAAACCTTTGACTCTCGCGTGGCTCCTCGATATAAGCAAACTTTTGCCCCTAACGCCGACACATCTTCTATAATCACTAATCATTCAAACTTCCTAGCTTTGTCCACCGTTCAGTGGCAACAAGGTACCTCCAGACCGGAGAAGATGAGCCGCCGCAAGATGACCTGACGGGACTGATGTGGAAAGCCAACTCAAAGATGTCACGGAGAGCTCTGAGGCCATCTTGATTGAGTAGTTATCTTTGTGAAAAACTGTGATATCCAGACGTCGCTTGGCTTGTAATAGGGCTAGGAAAAAACTTGTGCGTCTGTGGTGCCATCATGCCCTTGACACTCCTTGGTATATGTTTTGCAGAAAAATTGAGCCAGTGCGGTGTTTGATAACCCGCCGATTTATCATTAAGCGTTTTGGCTGTGATTGTTCTGCTCGCAGTAATGAGCCGTCGTCTAAATGATAGCCTGGGTCATATGACCCAGAGACTCTATGATCAAAATAACCCTGTCATATTTACTCGGCGACTCTTGGTCGATATGAGCTCAATCTTGATCAAAATAACACAGCGGGTTGTCAACCCGGCAACTCGTGCTTGATATAAGAACTTGATTAAGGAGGAGAATATCCTGAAAAACAAAATTCAAAAACACAGATAATAGTAAGTGTTAAGCTGGCTTTCGAGGCACGACAGAAAAGACCGGCTTTCGAAGCTCGTGTCTTGCTTCAATGCAGCTGGCATGATAACCCATGGTTTATCCTAGCTTTCTGGAAGCCGGCTCTCACGCGACACAAGCGGGTGTTTTAACCTTGACAAGTTCAGGGTCATAATAGATAGACCGTCAAGACGCCGGGTCACCTTGGCGGAGTAGCATCAAGCAGACAGGCAGGTTTAACAAAGATATATAATGGCATATCCCGGATGAAGAGGGATATTAATAACTAGACTCGATGAGTTGGAAGCCCCCCAAGTGACCTATGATCAGAAAATAAAGACTCATGCACAAGATGTGAAACGAAGCAACAAAGGCCCCAAGTTTCGGGGATGCCGGCTTTATTATAATGATCACAGTGATATATACAAAGTTATTTTACAAGATGTGGAGCTAGTGGCTCTTAAGTATAATAAGGCCAAAGATGAGCAATATTCCCTTTATCTTTGAAATGAAAAAAGAATTGGCATGGTATAGGCTATGCGATGATATTGGATCTTGAAACTGGAATCGATTGAAATTGGAATTTCACCAAAAAAATTATCCTATGCATCTAGTTCATCGTGATCGGAATTATATATATAATTTTTGGCCTCGTGAAGGAGAAAGTATCGCTCTAGCTTGGAGGAGGCTTAAGTCAATGTTATATTCATGACCCAATCATGAGCTCTCGAGAGAAATGATCATTTAGAATTTTTATGCTCGGCTTTCTCGTGATGATCAATCCATGCTCGATACTTCTTGTACTGGTTCTTTTATGAAGAAGCCTATTGAATTCAGGTGGGATCTTTTAGAAAGAATTAAACGCAACTCTAAAGATTGGGAACTCGCAAGTTTAGCACTAAATATGGACTTGACTCTGAGATAGTAGCCTCTTTTTGTGAATCATTTGCTACTCATGTTGATCTCCCTAAGGAGAAGTGGTTTAAATATCATGTAACACCCTGGTTTTTGGCCCTTTCTTTTTATCTTTGATTTATAGGTTTTTGCTCTATTTTTCTTTTGGAGTGGATCTATGGACTTGAAACCTGGGAGATCATCATCATTTCTTCTCCCAAGTACCTCATCATTCTTAAATCTATCCCATGATCATGTCAGTTCAATTATAGCTCAACCTCAAAATTCTTTTCTAAGGAATCTTCTATTTTCTATTAAAGGAATAGTCATGTTTACCCTAGGTTGTCACTAGTAGAAAAAGGGTCATCTGTCCCGGTTGGTAAGGGCCTTCTGTCCCGGTTTTTGAACCAGGACTAAAGGGTCGTTACTAATGCCCTAGCCCTTTAGTCTCGGTTCTTACACGAACCGGGACAGATGGGCCTCCACGTGGTTGGTGCGGCGAGCCCAGGTAGGGGGGCCTTTGGTCCCGGTTGGTGGCACTAACTGGGACCAATAGGCATCCACGCGTCAGCATTTCAGGGGCTGGGGTTTTTGTTTTTTTAAGGGGCGGTTGGATGTTTTGGGGGGTTAATTTAGGTGTTTCATATATTGTGTTAGCTAGCTAATTAATAGAGAGAAGTGTCCTCTCTTATCTCCGTGCTTGGTCGACGCTACGTACTATATACGTATAGAGAGGACTAGACACGCTAGCTAGTAAGAAAATGAAGGAAACAGAAGATCGTCATGAACATATGCATACAGAGAGAAGTGATATCAACCACCTCTCCTTCTCCGAGAGATTGGTCGAACAACAAGATCTCATATATCTATCCGACACTACTAGCTACATATATACAATAATTATCTCTTACAATATAATCTCCTAATTATACACGAAGTCAAGGTCCACATGGTATTCTCCGTCTTCAGTGATCACGTGGTCAAGGAAGAATGCCGCCAATTCCTCTTGAATTGCTCGCATACGATCTGGTGCTAGGAGTTCATCCCGCATCTGAAAGATCTAATTTGAAGAAGTGGGTCAATACATATATGTATGAATAAATGAAACTCAACACAAATGATGGTAATAAAATAAAATTGTGAATATTATTGCTTACGCGCTTCATATTGTTCATCAGATTAGCCCCGCTCACAGGTCGTGTGGCGGATGGACTCGCAAACCTAGTATCCACAGAAATCATTCCCTTGTTCCTGCCACAACCACTTTACAAGAAATAGAGGTCAATCAAACTGATAAGCAAGCATGCTAAATGGTATTGATCAAACTAGCGCTTGAATCACTAGGAGATGTGCGGAACATGCTACTATAGTACTTACTTTCGGGTGTCTAAATTGCAGCTTCTTCGGCAGTCCCGGAGCTTTTTCAGTGAATTTTCTCCAAACCCTGCCAGAGAAAGAAAACAATTACTTGATATCAGGAAATGAACAAAGTTGCTGATTTGGTGGATAATGATCGATTTAACTTACTTCTCGAGCATTTGAGTCATGTTCGCATAGTCCTGGGGATCTTTTTGTCTCGTGTCTAAGACGGTTACTACTCCCTGCTCAAGCTTACTCTCTAGGAGAATATAGTGGAAGCTGCGCACGCATGCATAAGTCATCAATTACATTACTATAACCTGGACTAATAAGGGAAACCAAGTATGCACAAGACAGTAACACTCACTTGAAGTTGTAAGGAAAGAGTATTATATCTTTGTTTTCATTTATTACAAACGATCGTAGCAAGTTGGCCTCAGTATTTTCGGCATGATATTTAACCTCAGTCGCATCTATGAATTTGTGTTAATGAATCCAATATCACCGATTTGTCTTTTCTTCAATTCGGCGATCTTCAATCTGCATAATATAGTGAGGATAATTATAAATACATGCAATGAAAGAGCTGACCTATATAGAGAGACTTAATGACAGAAGTAGTACTACTTACAGATAGTAGCAAGTGACCGTTGATTTATCGAGGGCCTTTTGATTGAAAAACTGGAAGAACTCCTCAAATGGAACATTCAACAGTTCAATTCCAACGACGTCATGCTCCTCTTTAACTCTCTGCAGGTTTTCATGTACCAATCATGTAATCTTCGCACCATCGTTGTTAGAGATCTTTCATCTTTGACGAGAGGCTTCCCGTAATGGTATTTGTGTTCGTCCACCTCCAAGAAATCATAATGTACATCGCCGGGCAGGTAATCTCCAAGATTGCTATAACCGGCCACCATCCTTGGATCATTAGCGACGATGTCGCTAGACACCTTGAGCGGGGGGCACGCTTGGTTTGCTAGTTCGCCGAGCTGGGCAATTTTTTCCCAGCTCGTCGTTCTTTTAACCTTTGATCACTGACAGTACTTCCCGACCGCTCCGCTTCGACAAATGTCTTTGCAATAATGCGCTCATAGTTGCCTTTCGGCGGAGACTTTGGTGGTTTTGTCAGGCCAGCCAGAGTGCGCTTCGCTTTCACCGGATCTACCTTCTCATCCGAAGGTGGATGTTTCTTTGCTTTCACCCCTTCAAAGAAGTTCGTCAATTTGGCTCGCACGATCTTCGTGGTTTCCTCCTCGGTCCTCTCGTATGGTAACTTCTCTGGAGTCTTCAGAGAAGGAACGAATCTGTATTGCCTCCCGCCTGTGGCTGTACTGCTAGACGCCGGCAGAGCAGACAGAGCGGCTGCGGCTTTCTTCTTTCTTTGCTTACAAGGCGGAGGAGAACGACTACGACGCGCCGGAGCAGCCGGAGCGGCGGCGGGTCTCTTCCGCCCTTGCTGACGAGGCGGAGAAGGAGGAGGCTGGCTGCTCGGGCGCGCCGGCGCAAGCAGAGAAGGAGGCGGAGTGCCGCCACGCGCCGGAGAAGGAGGCTGAGTGCCCTGATCACTCGCCGGAGAAGGAGGCGGAGGAGGACGCGGAGTGCCGCCACGCGCCGGAGAAGGAGGCTGAGTGCCCTGATCACTCGCCGGAGGAGGAGGCGGAGGAGGAGGCGGAGTGCCCTTACTCGCCGGAACCGTTCAGTTCGGAAGGTTGATGAGCTCCTTCCGCCATAGGCATGGGGTCTTCAGAGCAGAACCCAGCCGAGTCTCCCCTTCAACGGTATGGTGGTCAAGCTGGAGGTCCTCAAATCCCTCCGTCATTTCGTCCACCGTCACTCTAGCATATCCTTCTGGAATCGGACGACAGTGAAAAGTTGTGCCGGGTTCAGGAGGTCGAATAGAGCCGACAGCCGCCTTGACTTTGAAGTTCTCCCATCGCGTCATAAGCTGGCAATGTTGAGACTCCATGATACCATCCACGGGGTAGCTAGAAGGAGCCGTCAAGACATGCTCCGGCTGAAGCAGCTCAGTGAAGCCACGCTGCTTCTCCGCTGAGATGGCGGGGTAGCTTCGGGGGAAGTTTCGGCAGGTCGATTGCTGCGAGCTACGTCTCGTTCCTCTAGCGCTTGAACCCTTTCGTGCAGCTTCTGAATTTGGGTCTGCTGCACTTTTTTCCTCCATTCCTGGCATTTGTAACCGCATGCATCCGGAAAACTAGCCTTCCACGGGACGGAGCCTGGCGTGCCTCGTGTCCGTCCAGGGTGCTCAGGATTCCCGAGGGCCATTGTGAGCTCGTCGTTCTCTCTGTCTAGAACGAACGTCCCTTGGTGCGCTGCATCGATATATTGCTGAAGCCTCTTGACTGGTATTCTCATTTGCTCGTCCGTCCAAACGCACTTCCCTGATACAGGGTCCAAGGTTCCGCTAGCCCCGAAGAACCAAGTCCGGCAACGGTCTGTCCAGTTCATTGTCTCTGGTTCGATCCCTTTATCAAGCAGATCATTCTCAGCCTTGGCCCACTTAGGCCGGGCTTTGACGTAGCCACCTGACCCCGTGCGATGGTGAAGCTTCTTCTTCGCAGCATTTTTCTTGTTTGTCGCTGACAACTTCTTACTCTTTTCCGATGTCTTGTGGGCCACAAATGCGGGCCAGTGATCTCTGATCTTCTCATATTTGCCGATGAATTCTGGTGTCTCTTCTTTGTCGAAAAACGTTTTCAGCTCATTCTTCCACCTCCTAAATACGTCTGCCATCTTCTTAAGAGCATGAGACTTGATTAATTGCTCTTTAACTAGCTTCTCCGGATCCTCCTCTGGTGGTAGGGTGAAATTTGCCTTCAGCTCAGTCCAAAGATCATCTTTCTGCATATCATTGACATAAGACACCTCAGGGTCTTCCTTCTTAGGCTTATACCATTGGTGGATGCTGATCGGGATCTTGTCCCTAACAAGAACCCCGCACTGAGCAGCAAATGCTTCCTTTGTCCGAATGGGTTCAATCGGTTGGCCGTCGCACGCGATTGCTGTGATCTCAAACCTTTCATCCGAGCGCAACTTGCTCTTCGGGCCTCGTCTCTTTACCGAAGTTGTGCTCGATCCGGAGGGCTAGAAAAAAGAAGAAAGACGAGAGTTAATTAATATGTGTACATACCAAAACAATGAATGCATCAATTAGCTAGTCAACACAGGCTTAACTAATATATTTACCTGGCCGGACTCTGTTCGGTCACTGGAGCCATCACCACGGGCTCCTTCTTGCACCAACATTGGGTCACCGGAGGCAACATAATCATGTCCTTCCTCCTCCACTCTTCGATCGCCGTAGCCTGCTTCTTCACCCTGTTCTTCCAGACCATCATTGTCATTAAGATACGATAAGACATCACCTCCGGCTAAGATTATGTCCCCCAACCCCTCTTCTGCTTCCTCGTCTCGTCCGTGCTCCATTGTTTCTGCAAATATTACAACATGGCAATTATTACACAAACATGATAGCAGGTGGATATATTAGTGCAAACGTAGACCTAGCTTATTCCGGTTTTGGGGTGGCCTCGGCAACGCTTCAAGGGTAGGGGCACGGCGGGAGCGGGTAGGAGACCGACATCGTTTTTTTCTAGGGTTTGGGTGTCGTCGAGAGTTTTGGTTGAGCGAGAGGGCCAGGGGGTGCTCCCGTGGTATAAGTTATCACGGTCGAAGTTATCATGGAGGGGGTTATATCGACAACGACGACATACATACATGGGAAAATAATGTTATCGGGGAGGGGGTAGGTCGACCCCCCCTCGTGTTGAAGTTATCGGGACACGGGGCATATCGACAACGACATATCCGATAAAAAATAAGAAGACGAAGAAGAAATAAAAAGAGGAGAAGAAGATATTAATAGAGGAGATGATTGAAGAAAAAAAGAAGAAAAAATAGAGGAGAAGAAGAAAGGAATAGTGGAGAAGAAGAGAAAATAGAACATTCTCTTCTTCTCCTCTATTCCTTTCTTCTTTCTCCTCTTCTTTTTCTTCTTTTTTCTTCTTTTTTCTTCTTATTTTCCTTTTTCCTCTCCTTCTTTTTCTTCTTCTTAATTATCTTCCTAGCTAGATATATAATACATTTCTAAAAATGTAACTTTTGCATATATAAAACTTTTTCTTCTTCTTCCTTCTTCCTTCACTTCCTTCTTTTCCTAAATATATAAAACTTTTCTAAAAATGAAACTAACCTAAAAAGTACCCAAATGTACTAAAAATCTAACTTTTATATGCATAG